>NC_141873.1:80969939-81288528 GCF_056163025.1 Triticum urartu | reverse complement strand
ATTATCCTATTCGGGACTCCGTTCCAAAACAATTTTGGAGAGCTTCGTACCATTATGCGCTCGTTACTTTCGGCTAATGATTAAGCCATGGTTTTATTGAATCCTTTGACACTAGACAACATGACATATAGAAGGGTAGACGAGATCAGAAAAAAATGGACCAATTTTCTTCACATCTAGAATGGCGCCATTTTATTAAATCCCTTAAAGGTTAAGAGAATCCATTATGTTACATTTGCATATAGAATTTGTATATAAGAAATCACAATCCAGTCATTTAAAAAATGTTACATTTGCATATAGAATTTGTCATCGACGTCAACGATGCCCGGTCCGCATCCTCGCCGTCGACCCGTTCGCGATGACGTCCTACTTCAGAGGAGCCATGTCTGGGACTGGGCTCCGCCGGGATGGCACTGGGAGGTGGTACTTTCAGGGGGTCCGCTTGGTGAGGGACCTGGCCCCGGGTCCCGTCGTCGACCCAGAGCTCCTTTGGTGGCGTTCGCGTGGGCCACTTCTGGTGTGAAGGAAGCCGGCCCCGCTGGAGGTGGTATGTCGCCGTGTGAGGGAGGAGGACGAGCATGTCCGTCGCTACATGGTGATACGTCTCCAACGTATCTATAATTTTGATTTTTCCATGCTATTATATTATCTGTTTTGGATGTTAATGGGCTTATGTATACACTTTTATATTATTTTTGGGACTAACCTACACCAAGGCCCAGTGCAAATTGCTGTTTTTTTGCCTATTTCAGTGTTTCGCAGAAAAGGAATATCAAATGGAATGAAACCTTCGGGAGAGTTATTTTTGGAACAAACGTGATCCAGAGGACTTGGAGTGGACATCAAGAAATCATGGAGGAGACCACGAGGCAGGGAGGCGCGCCTGCCCCTGGGCGCGCCCCCACCCTCGTGGGCTCCTCGTGGCTCCACCGACCTACTTCTTCCTCCTATATATGTCCACATACCCCGAAAACATCTAGGAGCACCACGAAACCCTATTTCCACCGCCGCAACCTTCTGTACCCAAGAGATCCCATCTTGGGGCCTTTTCCGGAGCTCTGGCGGAGGGGGAATCGATCACGGAGGGCTTCTACATCAACACCATAGCCTCTCCGATGATGTGTGAGTAGTTTACCACAGACCTTCGGGTCCATAGTTATTAGCTAGATGGCTTCTTTTCTTTCTTTGGAGCTCAATACAATGTTCTCCTCGATCTTCTTGGAGATCTATTTGATGTAACTCTTTTTGCGGTGTGTTTGTCGAGATCTGATGAATTGTGGGTTTATGGTCAAGTTTATCTATGAACAATATTTGATTCTTCTCTGAAATCTTTTATGTATAATTGGTTATCTTTGCAAGTCTCTTCGAATTATCAGTTTGGTTTGGCCTACTAGATTGATCTTTCTTGCAATGGGAGAAGTGCTTAGCTTTGGGTTCAATCTTACGGTGTCCTTTCCCAGTGACAGTAGGGGAAGCAAGGCACATATTGTATTGTTGCCATCGAGGATAACAAGATGGGGTTTTCATCAGATTGCATGAGTTTATCCCTCTACATCATGTCATCTTGCTTAAAGCGTTACTCTGTTCTCTGGAACTTAATACTCTCGATGCATGCTGGATAGCGGTCGATGTGTGGAGTAATAGTAGTAGATGCAGGCAAGAGTCGGTCTACTTGTCTCGGACATGATGCCTATATACATGATCATAACTAGATATTCTCATAACTATGCTCAATTCTGTCAATTGCTCAATAGTAATTTGTTCACCCACCATAAAATACTTATGCTCTTGAGAGAAGCCACTAGTGAAACCTATGGCCCCCGGGTCTATCTTTTATCATATAAGTTTCCAATCTATTTTATTTTGCAATCTTTACTTTCAATCTATATCATAAAAATACCAAAAATATTTATCTTATTATTATTATCTCTATCAGATCTCACTCTCGTAAGTGACCGTGAAGGGATTGACAACCCCTTTATCACGTTGGTTGTGAAGTTCTTATTTGTTTGTGTAGGTACGAGGGACTTGCATGTAGTCTCCTACTAGATTGATACGTTGGTTCTCAAAAACAGAGGGAAATACTTACGCTACTTTGCTGCATCACCCTTTTCTCTTCAAGGGAAAACCAACGCAGTGCTCAAGGGGTAGCACATGGCTGTGTTGGACGTTAGGTTCTCCAATACCTGGCAGGTTCTTCGGGGATCTCACCCGAGCTTTGATCCTGTGATGGTTCCTTCTCTTCGGTATCCACCGCCCGTGCCTCAGGAATCACTAGTGAACTAGATTATTCAATAGTATTCGATCTGTATTAGCTAGCTAGTGATGTATTTGATACTATTCGAGATGATTTATTCGATATTATATACATTATTCGATAATATTCGAGACGATGTATTCGAGATTATATTCGATGATGCATATTATGTACTATGATTCAGTTTTTCCTTATTGATTGCATGCATGCATTCTAATTTGAATACTAATTTTTTTTATATTTCTTCTGGATTAGTTAAATGAAAGCTATGGACAATACCGGCAGAGAAGGAGAAGAGGCCCTGTTCAATATCATACGATCACCCCCTAGCCCAGATGAGTTTGAAGAAGATTACGGCTCGCAATATCTGAACCCTACCGGTGAGGGTATGATATTTGATGAAGACGAACCAATAGATGAAGAAAATGTTGATCTTGAAATAACAAACACCGACGAGGTATATTTATATAATCAGGCATATGGTGATCATCACATGTTTTAACTGATTTATATATATATATATATATATATATATTAATGAATCGATCTTTCTTCTTTCAGCCCTTCGGATCGAGCAAATCTTCTACAGGCAGCAGGACAATGCGAGGCTTGGACAAAAAGTTGAAGGATGGCATAAAGTACAACATCGATGCCATCAAACCTAATGGTGAACCAAGCGAGCCTAAGAAGAATGCGAGCAAGTTCGTTCGTCAATGCGGAGTTCTTGTGAAGGACCCAATCCCGATCACCATTCTAGAATGGAAAAAGGCAGCAAAGGAACGTCCAGATCTTACTTTTGTTCACTGATAACCCACAAGTATAGGGGATCGCAATAGTTTTCAAGGGTAGAGTATTCAACCCAAATTTATTGATTCGACACAAGGGGGGCCAAAGAATATTCTCAAGTATTAGCAGCTGAGTTGTTAATTCAACCACACCTGGAAACTTAATATCTGCAGCAGAGTGTTTAGTAGCAAAGTAATATGATAGTAGTGGTAATGGTAGAAAAAGGTAACAGTAGCAAAAGTAATGTTTTTGGTATTTTGTAGTGATTGTAACAATAGCAACGGAAAAGTGAATAAGCGAAGAACAATATATGGAAAGCTCGTAGGCAATGGATCGGTGATAGAGAATTATGCCGGATGTGGTTCATCATGTAACAGTCATAACCTAGGGTGACACAGAACTAGCTCCAATTCATCAATGTAATGTAGGCATGTATTCCGAATATATTCATACATGCTTATGGAAAAGAACTTGCATGACATCTTTTGTCCTACCCTCCCGTGGCAGCGGGGTCCTAATGGAAACTAAGGGATATTAAGGCCTCCTTTTAATAGAGTACCGGACCAAAGCATTAACACATAGTGAATACATGAACTCCTCAAACTACGGTCATCACCGGGAGTGGTCCCGATTATTGCCACTTCGGGGTTGCCGGATCATAACACATAGTAGGTGACTATAGACTTGCAATATAGGATCTAGAACACTCATATATTGATCAAAAACATAATAGGTTCAGATCTGAAATCATGGCACTCAGGCCCTAGTGACAAGCATTAAGCATAGCAAAGTCATAGCAACATCAATCTCATAACATAGTGGATACTAGGGATCAAACCCTAACAAAACTAACTCGATTACATCATAGATCTCATCCAACCCATCACCGTCCAGCAAGCCTATGATGGAATTACTCACACACAGCGGTGAGCATCATGAAATTGGTGATGGAGGAAGGTTGATGATGACGATGGCGACGGATTCCCCTCTCCGGAGCCCCGAACGGACTCCAGATCAGCCCTCCCAAGAGGTTTTAGGGCTTGGCGGCGGCTCCGTATCGTAAAACGCGATGAAACCTTCTTCCCTATTTTTTCTCTCCGAAACCAAATATATAGAGTTGGAGTTGAGGTCGGAGGAGCTTCAGGGGGCCCACGAGGTAGGGGGCGCGCCCCCACCCTCGTAGCTAGGGTGTGGGCCCCCTTGTCTTCATCTTTTACAAGGATTTTTTATTATTTCTAAAAAGACTTTCCAGGAAGTTTCAGGTCATTCCGAGAACTTTTGTTTCTGCACATAAATAACACCATGGCAATTCTGCTGAAAACAGCGTCAGTCCGGGTTAGTTCCATTCAAATCATGCAAGTTAGAGTCCAAAACAAGGGCAACAGTGTTTGGAAAAGTAGATACTGTCAGATTTCGGGTTCTGGCAGACCCTTGAGGTTCGAACACTGGGGTGCGCGCGGAGATCTCTCCCCTACCGATCTACGTCCGATCCTCTCGTGCGAACTTAGATGAAAATGATGAACAACACAGGAGACACGAGGTTTATACTGGTTCGGGCCACCGTTGTGGTGTAATACCCTACTCCAGTGTGTGGTGTGGTGGATTGCCTCTGGGGCTGATGATGAACAGTACAAGGGAAGAACAGCCTCACGAGGGGTGTTCTTGAGCTGATGCGGTGTGTTCTACTTAGTCTCTACTAGGTTTTCTCTCTCTCTGCTAGGGTTCTACCAGATCTCTAGCCGTCCCTCTACTCTGTGGTGGCTAGCTCTATTTATAGAGGTCCTGGGCCTCTCCCCGAATAATTGAGCGGGAAGGGCGCCAACAATTGGCCATTTTGAAGGGGAACATCTAGTACAAGTTATCCTGACCAAAGGTGGTCTTCGGCTGCCAAAAGCACTGGTGATGACGCCGTCTTGGGCTCCATGGTGACCTCCGTCCGGCCGTCTGGCTGGTCTTGGTCTCGTTGCACCGGAATGGTAACCTTTGCCTGATACCTTGGCCTGTGCTTGCCCCCTTTGCACCAAAGGGGAAACAAGGACACTGCGCAGGCCGGCGCCCGCCTGGCGCCCGCCCGGTCTCGATCGTCATGGTTTGCGTCACGGGATCCTTGCGAGGTACCCTTGCATTGATCTCTCCGCCTCCTCGCGAGCCTGCCTGATGAGGCCGCTCTTGAGGAAGCTTCCTGTCGTCCGCCCCGCGAGGCTTGGCCCCTCGCGAGGGTCTTGAGCTTGAGTTGATGAAGATGGGCCGCGCTGGGCCCCCACTTGAGCCACGCCGCAGGCCGCAGGCAAGCAAGTCTGGGGACCCCCATTCCCAGAACGCCAACAGTAGCCCCCAGGCCCAAGGTGCGCGCGGGCTTGGCTTAGCAGAGAAGCGAAGGGGCAAGCACGAAGCACCGCGGGCCCTAACAGCCTACGGCCTTGGGCACCACGTGGCGACTGATTGGACGTGGGCGACTGCGCTTCCCCATGACGCCTCGGTGACCGCACGACTTGATAAGTCCCTGGATGCAGAGAAACCGATCATGATTACCTGCGATCGTGGTGCTCGGCGGTTGGCCTCCTCCGGCTATAAGTACGGGGCCGCACGAGCCCCTTCAGCCCGTCCCTTCTTGCTGCTCCTTTTCTTCTTCTTGGCTACTCGCCGTCTCCATGGCCCCAAAGACATTCTCGGCCGCGGAGAAAGGAAAGGCCCCCCAGGCAGGGCCTGACTTCCCCCCGACCAAGCGCGGTCGAGGCCGCCCTCGCAAGTATACCACGGTCCCCGTGGTGGCCCCCCGCGGCCATGGAGGCAGTTCCCTGCGCGGTGGTGAGCGCCCGGTTGCCGACGGGGGGCACGCCGTGGGTGTGCGCCCCCCTAGGCCGCGCTTTCGCTCTGCGGAGGTGCTGCCGGAGTTCGTCGTGTGGTCGGCAGACCCATCCAACACCAGGCTCCAGCTCCCCCGTTTCTTCGTAGATGAACTGCCGGCCAGCGCTCGGTGCGGCTTCTGGCTCCAGGCAGACGGCTTCTGTAGCAGGGCCTCCTGGGCTTTGCTGGAGGTCTCCGTTTCAGGGAATTGGGCTCTGACACGCGGCTGGCAGACGTTTGCCCGCGCACGCGGCCTGGGCCGGTGGTGCACCCTGTACTTCAAGTTTGATGGTGACGCCACCCTCTACGTGAGGGTGTTCGGGGAAGATGGTCGTCATGCCGGGTGCTGCCCTGAAGACGATGACCGCGGCCGCCTCGCCAGCCCCGGCACTAACCAGGATGAAGATGGCGACTGGCGTACAGGCGGCAGTGTTCGGGGTTCGCCAAGTTTCGGCGACTCTCCCTCAGGCAGCAGCTCCTCCAGCGGTGGTCGCGACCAGCCCCCACGCCGTCGCGCCCGCCTGGGTGAAGGCAGCGGGTCCACCCGCCGCCGCGCCCTGGTGAAGCGAGGGGAGGCGTCCGCCTGAACCCCAGAAGCAATTCGAGCTTTTGCTGTAGGTTGGTGTTGGACAGGTCGTGTCCATTTTGTTTCCTTCCTTTCCTGTGTAAGAAGAAGGTAGTACAGGGCCCCGTGGGGGCGTGTTAGAACTGTTGCTTTCAAGTGTCGCGTTGCTTTTGCCATTTCTGCGCTATGTTTCCGTGCTGCGTGTCCATGTGCGGGAGTCATTTGAGCTTGGTGGAGCTTGACGCGGCCCTCACCCTCGGAGACTGAGGCCTCGCCGTGCGCTTCATGCCCTGCAAGGATTAGTTATAGGGGTAACTTTTGGTCCCAGCAGCGGGGGCGATCAGCCTAGGTCCTGCGCTTGTGTCGCGATGCCCGTGAGGCATGGAGTGGGAGGGGTGCTCCCGCAGAGGACTCAAACAGGAAAGCTCCAGACGATCGAGGCAGAAGACGCTCGCGAGGGCGCCCGCGAACATCCCTCGCGAGACTTGTGCGAGAGAAAACGAGGCGAGCGGAAGAAAAAGGCAGAGAGTCACAAGCCAAGAACGGCAACAACTCCAATAAGACTTCAAACGGGAATAAACACGCCAACTGCAGAAAGCAAATGGGAAAGCCGTGTCCGGCACCTATTCTAGTCTTCGACGTCTTCTCACCAGCGCGGAGCTAAGTGCTACCACTGGGCGTGGGCAGGAGCCCCCGAGGCCCGAGGGCGGCACTCCAGACACTCCAGGGCGTGTACAACCCCACTCATTATTACGTGAGAGTGCCACAGGCGGCAAGCTTCACAGGCATTTGCCTTCTTCACAGGCACCGGGCCTTTCCCAAAACGCGATAGCTTCACAGGCGTTCGCCTTCTTCACAGGCACCGGGCCTTTCCCAAAACGCGATAGCTTCACAGGCATTCGCCTTCTTCACAGGCACCGGGCCTTTCCCAAAACGTGATAGCTTCACAGGCATTCGCCTTCTTCACAGGCACCGGGCCTTTCCCAAAACGCGATAGCTTCACAGGCGTTCGCCTTCTTCACAGGCACCGGGCATTTCCTAGGCGCTAGGCCTCGCTCAGGGGTAGAACCTCTGGAGATGTTGAATGTTCCATGCGTTTTGGATGGGTACTCCCTCGGGAGTCTCCAAGCGCGCGGAGCCAGGCCTGGAAACATGAACAACCTTGAACGGACCCTCCCACATGGGAGAGAGCTTGTGCAGCCCCTCCCTGGAGAGAACCCGTCTGAGCATGATATCCCCTACCTCAAGGGTCCTGGGGCGGATGTTGCGGTAGTGGTATCATCGTAGCGCCTATTGATACCTTGCCGCTCGCACTGCGGCTTCCCGACGACGTTCCTCCCCCAGCACGAGGTCCGTCCCCCGCATGGCGTCCTGCTGAGCCTCGTCGAATGCCAGGACCCGCACGGAGCAACACCTGACCTCGTGAGGGAGAACAGCCTCTGCCCCGTAGACGAGGAAGAACGGGGTCTCGCTAGTCGTCTTGGTTGCTGTCGTGCGGATTGACCACAACACGGACTGGAGCTCGTCGTACCAGCCCCTGCCACAGACCTCCAGCTTCTTCTTGAAGGTCCTGGCCTTGAGGCCCCTCAGGACCTCGGCGTTGGCTCGTTCAGCCTGGCCATTGCTCCGGGGGTGTGCTACCGAAGCGTAGCATATCTGCGTTCCAAGGTTAGCACAGTGCGTTTTGAAGAGATTACTGGTGAATTGCGAATAGTTGTCAGTGATGATGTGGTTAGGCACCCCAAACCGGCTCACGAGGCCCTTGATGAACTTGATTGCCAAACCTACAGGGATTGTGCGGACAGCTTCCACCTCGGCCCACTTGGTGAACTTGTCCACAGCGACGTAGAGGTAGCGATAGCCCCCTGGCGCCCGAGGGAACGGACCCAGAATGTCAAACCCCCACACTGCAAACGGCCATGAGAGGGGGATGGTCTGCAGACCCCCCGCAGGCTGATGAATCTGTTTAGCATGAAACTGACAGGCCTCGCAAGCCTTCACCATCTCAACGGCGTCGTTGAGTGCTGTGGGCCAGTAGAACCCGCTGCGGAACGCCTTGCCGATGTGGGTTCGCGACGATGAGTGGTTCCCGCAGTCTCCGCTGTGTATGTATGCCAGTAGTTCCTTTCCTTGCCCCCTGGAAATGCAACGTAGGGACACGTCATTTGGCCGCTTCCTGTAGAGCTCGCCATCCTGGATGCAGTAAGCCGTGGCCTGCCGCGCCACACGCTCCGCCTCCTCCTCATTCTCCAGCATAATCCCTTGCATCAGGTAGTCCTTGAGCTCTGGGATCCAACATCCCTCCTGAGGCTCCAACGCCAGGAGCAGGCGTGCCCCTGAGGCCGGGCCGCAGACCGGACCTCCCGAGGCAGGCGGCTGAGGAGGCTCCTCCCTTGGTTGCGCCGTGCCCGACAGTGACGGCATCGCCAAGGGCTTGAAGAGCCGCTCCTCGAAGACGCCAGGTTCCTGCGTTAGCCGCCTAGAAGCCCTCTTGGCAATGTCGTCGGCCTCCTGATTGGTGCCGCGAGGCACATGTTGCAGCTCCAGCCCCAGAACTGTTTCTCCATCCTGCAGACTTCAGCGAGGTAAGCTTCCATGTGCTCGTCATTTGGCTCATATATCTTGTTGGAGAAGTTGATGAGGAGCTGTGAATCGCCCTTGATGGTGAGGTGCTTTACCCCTAAGGCGATCGCGGCTTTCAAGCCTGCTATTAGGCCTTCGTACTCTGCTATATTGTTGGAGACCTTCTCTCCGTGCTGGAAGCAGAGTTGCATGATGTAATAGAGTTTGTCCTGAGTGGGGGATACGAGCACCGCGCCAGCTCCCGCACCATGTCGGCAGAACGCCCCATCGAAGTACATGACCCAGCCGTCCGGTGCTTCGCTTCCTGGGGAAAGTGACCGGTCTTCGCCTGCCTCGAGACCCGGTGCTTCTGCCCATTCTGCCATGAAATCCGCAAGTGCGGCTCCCTTGATGACCCTGGTCGTACAGAATTCCAGCTGAAATGCTTGCAGTTCGATGTTCCATTCAGCGACCCTTCCAGTTGAGTTGGGGCTCCTGAGTACCCTCTCCAAGGGGTATGCCGAGACGACCTTGATGGGGTGGCCTTGGAAGTACTGCCGCAGCTTGCGTGAGGTCACCAATAGCGCGAGGAGGAGCTTTTGAGGCATGGGGTACCGCGCCCTCGCGTCCCGCAGCACTGTGCTGACGAAATACACGGGGTGCTCGACGAGGTTGAGGGTGCTGACGCAGCTTGCGCCCTCCAGGGGTCGAGGCGTCTCCTGAGGCAACGGAGCCCCCAGCTCTTGATCGTTTGAAGGGGCCTCCCCTGCCCCGGGTGCGCCCTCCTGCTACGGCTGCCCCTCTCTGGCTGTGGTCGCGGTCCTCGCGAGGCCCTCCTGGCCTGGCTCCGCTTCAGCCTGGTCAGTTGATGCGGCCTTGGCCCGGCGCTCCTCCCTGGCCGCCACCAGGGCTGCGCTAGCGGAGTAGGGCGTGGCCGCAAGGTAGAGCACTAGGGGCTCCTGAGGGCGGGGGGCTTCCATCACCGGTGGGCTGGTAAGGTACCTCTTGGAACGCCTTGTCGGCCTCTTCAGTCCATTCGAAGGGGCCTTTCTTCTTCATAAGCTTGAAGAAGGGTAGTGCTCGCTCCCCTAGCTTGGATATGAAGCGCCCTAGCGCGGTTACACGCCCAGTGAGCTTCTGCATCTCCCTGAGGGTCTTCGGCGGGCTCATGTCCTCGATCGCCTTGACCTTCTCCGGGTTGGCCTCTATGCCTCTGTGGGATACTAGGAAGCCCAGGAGCTTGCCCGAGGGGACTCCAAACACGCATTTCTCCGGGTTGAGCCGTAGATCCACTTCGTTGAGGCTCGTGAAGGTTTCCTCCAGGTCTTGTATCAGGGTTTTTGCCTCCCGAGACTTCACCATGATGTCGTCGACGTAAGCCTCGGTGTTCCTCCCGAGCTGCTGGCCTAAAGCGATGTGCATCAGCCGTTGAAAGGTTGCGCCTGCATTGCGCAACCCAAATGGCATGCACGTATAGCAGTACACCCCACACGGGGTTAGGAAAGCAGTCTTCTCCACGTCTTTCACCGCCATCTTGATCTGGTGATAGCCCGAGAAGGCATCCAGGAAGCACAATAGGTCACACTCTACGATGGAGTCGACTATCTGGTCAATGCGGGGGAGCGGAAATGGGTCCTGCAGGCGGGCTTTGTTGAGGTTGGTGAAACCGACACACATGCGCTCCTCCCCCCCCCTTCTTTGGCATGACAACAGGATTAGCCAGCCAATCGGGGTAGCGGACCTCGCGGATAACCCCTGCCACTTCCAGTTTCCGGGTCTCTTGAACGATGAAATCCTGTTTCTCAGTAGACTGCCTCCTTGCCTTCTGCTTCACGGGGCGTACGTTGGGGCACACGTTGAGGTGATGCTCGATCACACCTCTCGGGACTCCTGCTAACTGATCAGGTTCCCACGCGAACACCTTCTTGTTCACGTGCAGGAATTCGATCAGGGCCTTCTCCTGTTCGGGCTCGAGGTTGGCCCCTATGGTGAAGGTGGCGCCGGTGGACCCGTCCTCATCGACCGATACTTGCTTGGTTTCCGCCTTGTCCTGGGTGAACAGCTGCTTCTTTTTAGCCGGCGCAGCCCCCTTGGGCTCAAGGGCGTCGGTGCTGGTGGGCTGTGCCACCGTGGCCGCCTTGAAGGCGAGTTGGAGCACCTGCAGCACATCCCTCGCGTCTCCTGGCACGGTGAGGACGCCGCTGCTCCCGGGCATCTTCATGAGGTTGTACGCCGGGTGAGTTGCCGCCATGAACCGGGCCAAGGCCGGGTAGCCGAGGATGGCGTTGTAGGGGAGGCCGATGGGGGCGATGTCAAAGTCAATCAGCTCTGTGCAGAAGTTGTCGTAGGTGCCGAAGGTCACTGGGAGGCGGATCTGCCCCAAGGAGGCGGTGGAACCGGCTCCGACGCCTGAGAAGGGCCTGCTGGGCTGGAGCCGCTCCGGTTGCACGTGAAGGAGGCTGAAGGCCTCCACCGAGAGCACGTTGAAGTCGGCACCACCGTCGATGAGGGTCTTGGTGACGGCCACTTGGCAGATGGTGGGGGTGCACAGCATCGGGAGTGCGCCCGAACCGGAGGGGTTGAAGGGGTGATCATCCGCGCCGAAAGTCAGATCGGCCTCTGGCGCCGCCCAGCCCCGAGGAGCCTCTTGGCGCTTGGATGCAGCTCTGATCTGACAGGTGAATGGCTTGACGTGGTGGCTCGAGGGTGGTGCTTGGGAACCACCCAGGAGAGCTGCGACGATGGGCGGTGCTGGCGCGGTGAAACGGACGAGGAAGAGGTCGCGTAGCTCCTCCCAAGAGGTCACAGAAGCTATCGGTAGGTGGAGGAGCCACAGGTGCGGGACACCGGTGAGGGCCATGGGCAACCAGTTGGCCATCACCCGTTCGTCGCCCCTGGCCTTGAGGACGGCGTCCTCATATGCCAGCAGGAAAACCAGCGGGTCCGTCGCGCCGCCATAACGCGGCGGCATCTCGGGCTTGAATTTGTGCGGCCACTGTGCCCGTCGCAAGGCGGGGGCCAAGGCCTGGAGCCCCCTGGCCTCAGCGCTGGCATCTGCTGCCGGAGCGGGCGGAGCGTTGTCCGCCATGAGGACAGGGCGCGGTGTTGGTTGAGAGCGCGCCGTCGGGAGGGAACTCCGGCGCACCCCTACCTGGCGCGCCAAATGTCGAATTTCGGGTTCCGGTAGACCCTTGAGGTTCGAACACTGGGGTGCGCGCGGAGATCTCTCCCCTACCGATCTACGTCCGATCCTCTCGTGCGAACTAAGATGAAAATGATGAACAACACAGGAGACACGAGGTTTATACTGGTTCGGGCCACCGTTGTGGTGTAATATCCTACTCCAGTGTGTGGTGTGGTGGATTGCCTCTGGGGCTGATGATGAACAGTACAAGGGAAGAACAGCCTCACGAGGGGTGTTCTTGAGCTGATGCGGTGTGTTCTACTTAGTCTCTACTGGGTTTTCTCTCTCTCTGCTAGGGTTCTACCAGATCTCTAGCCGTCTCTCTACTCTGTGGTGGCTAGCTCTATTTATAGAGGCCCTGGGCCTCTCCCAGAATAATTGAGCGGGAAGGGCGCCAACAATCGGCCATTTTGAAGGGGAACATCTAGTACAAGTTATCCTAACCAAAGGTGGTCTTCGGCTGCCAAAAGCACTGGTGATGACGCCGTCTTGGGCTCCATGGTGACCTCCGTCCGGCCGTCCGGCTGGTCTTGGTCTCGTTGCACCGGCATGGTAACCTTTGCCTGATACCTTGGCCTGTGCTTGTCCCCTTTGCACCAAAGGGGAAACAAGGACACTGCGCAGGCCGGCGCCCGCCTGGCGCCCGCCCGGTCTCGATCGTCATGGCTTGCGTCACGGGATCCTCGCGAGGTACCCTTGCATTGATCTCTCCGCCTCCTCGCGAGCCTGCCTGATGAGGCTGCTCTTGAGGAAGCTTCCTGTCGTCCGCCCCGTGAGGCTTGGCCCCTCGCGAGGGTCTTGAGCTTGAGTTGATGAAGATGGGCCGTGCTGGGCCCCCACTTGAGCCACGCCGTAGGCCGCAGGCAGGCAAGTCTGGGGACCCCCGTTCCCAGAACGCCGACAAATACGATGGAGACGTATCAACTCCCCCAAGCTTAAACTTTTGCTTGTCCTTAAGCAATTCAGTTGATAAACTGAAAGCGATAAAGAAAAACTTTTACAAACTCTTTTTGCTCTTGTTGTTGCAAATATGTAAATCCAGCATTCAAGTTTTTAGCAAAGATTATGGACTAACCATATTCACAATAATGCTCAGGTCTCATGTTTACTCATATCAATGGCACAATCAACTAGCGAGCAATAATAATAAAACTCGAATGACAACACTTTCCCAAAACAATCATAATGTGATATAACATGATGGTATCTCGCTAGCCATTTCTGAGACCGCAAAACATAAATACAGAGCACCTTTAAAGATCAAGGACTGACTAGACATTGTAATTCATGGTAAAAGAGATCCAATCATAGTCACACCCAACATAGATTAATAGTGACGAATGCAAATGACGGCTGTGCTCTCCAGCTAGTGCTTTTTAATAAGAGGGTGATGACTCAACATAAAAGTAAGTGGATAGGCCCTTCGCAGAGGGAAGCAGGGATTTGTAGAGGTGCCAGAGCTCGGTTTTGAAATAGATATGAATAATATTTTGAGCGATATACTTTCATTGTCAACATAACAACCAAGAGATGGCGATATATTCCATGCTACACACATTATAGGCGGTTCCCAAACAGAATGGTAAAGTTTATACTCCCCCTCCACCAACAAGCATCAATCCATGGCTTGCTCGAAACAACGAGTGCCTCCAACTAACAAGAGTCCCAGGGGGAGTTTTGTTTGCAATTATTTTGTTTTAGTTTGCATAAAACATGGGACTAGGCATCCCGGTGACCAGCCATTTTCTCGTGAGTGAGGAGCGGAGTCCACTCCTCTTGAGAATAACCCGCCTAACATTGAAGATACGGACAACCCTAGTTGATACATGAGCTATTCGAGCATACAAAACAGGATTTCTATTTGAAGGTTTAGAGTTTGGCACATACAAATTTACTTGGAACGGCAGGTAGATACCGTATATAGGTAGGTATGGTGGACTCATATGGAATAACTTTCGGGTTTATAGGATTGGATGCACAAGCAGTATTCCCTCTTAGTACAAGTGAAGGCTAGAAAAAGACTGGGAAGCGACCAACTAGAGAGCGACAACAGCCATGAACATGCATTAAAGTCAATGAACATTGAGTGCAAGCATGAGTATGATATAATCCACCATGAACATAAATATCGTGAAGGCTATGTTGATTTTGTTTCAACTACATGCGTGAACATGTGCCAAGTCAAGCTAGTCGAATCGTTCAAAATAGGATACCACCCTATCATACCACATCACAACCATTTTAATAGCATGTTGGCACTCAAGGTAAACCATTATAAGCTCCTAGCTAATTAAGCATGGCATAAGCAACTATGATATCTAATTGTCATTACAAACATGTTTATTCATAATAGGATGAATCAGGAACGATGAACTAATCATATTTACAAAAACAAGAGAGGTCGAGTTCATACAAGCTTTTCCATCTCAGTCAGTCCATCATATATCGCCATAATTGCATTTCACTTGCACGACCAAACGATGTGGATAATAAAAATAGTGCGCGTGCATTGGACTAAGCTGGAATCTGCAAGCATTCAATAAGAAGGAGAAGACAAGGCAATATGGGCTCTTTTGTCAGATCAACAATAATGCATATAAGAGCCACTTCAACAATTTAATCATGGTCTTCTCCTATCGACCCCCAAAGAAAAGAAAAGAAATAAAACTATTTACACGGGAAAGCTCCCAACAAGCAAAAGAAGAACATGGAATCTTTTTGGGTTTTCTTTTCAATTACTACTACAAGCATTGAAAGTAAACTAATTAAAAAGCTACAACTATTTTTTTTGTTTTTCTTAAGGTTTATTAATCACACAAGAAGAAAGCAAGAAAAGGAAAATAAACTAGCATGGATGATACAATGAAAAAGTATGAGCACCGACATCTAGCAATGTGTGATTGAACATAAATGTAATGTTGGTGAGAAATACGTACTCCCCCAAGCTTAGGCTTTTGGCCTAGGTTGGTCTATGGCCACGGTTGGCCTGGCGGATATCCATAGTGATAGTTGGGGTCGTACTGCGAATAGGAAGACTCCGATTGCCACTAGTTGGCAATCATCTCCGGATCCCACTGGTAATTAGACTATCGTGGAGGATCAACTTGTGGTTCCGACTCTGGTTCTATGGCTGATGTAGGGTTCCGGTAGGCGTGAATGTCCTCCGGCGAGACGAGGTACTAGCCTGTAGATAAATCAAACAAGGAACGAGAAAGCAAGGTGATAGTCTCAGGATGACGTTTATCAAAGAACAATTTGTATTTCAGCTCCCCTTCCCTATTCTTTATAATAAAATCGTGTGCTACCATACTCTTATAATCTAAATAAACAGTAGGCAACAATTTTTCTTCTTTTTCATAGTGCCTAATAGGTATGTTATAGTGTGCAGCAAGGCGTGAAGCATACATACCACCAAAGATGGGTCCTTTTGTACGGTTCAGACTTAACCGTTTAGCAATAATACCACCCGTACTAACAGAGTCGTCACGGAATAAGCCATGGAACAAAATAAAAATATCAGGAACACTAAGGTTTCCACGGTTTCCACGACCAATTAAGCAACGACTATCAAATATTGCAAAGTAGCGTAAAATAGGAAAATGTATGCTAGTGATTCTTGCACCGGAAACCTTCCTAGTTTCCCCTACAGTGATAGTGTCAATAAACCCATCCACATCTTTACGATGTGGTTCCTCTAAGCTACCCTCGAAAGGTATTTTGCAAACCCTGCAAAATTCATATAGTGACATCTTCTTAACCACATCATATAAATGAAACTCTACTGAAGGAGGTGATTCCCTAGGATAATAGTAGAAGTTTTGCACAAAAGTATTGGTAAGTAAGAGATATTGTTCGCGTTGGTCGTGGAGGAAGTCGGTGAGGCCTGCATTCTTAACCAATTCATAAAAATCCTCATAAATCCCGGTTGCTCTCAAGAAATCATCGGAGGGCCATACACATGGCCGAACCTCCACGGTGCGAGGCAGATTATATTTGGGCTTCTGTGCCTCTTCATTTTGCTTTTCCTTTGAGCTTCGGCTCGATGAGCCCCTAAAAAATCTCTTCATTATTTTCTGAAAAATTCTGAAATTTTTAGTAACTTCAAAATAAAAGTAAACCAAACTCAACAAAATTGATAGCAACTACTCCTACAAGTGCCTAGAGGCAATATCATGCATCAAAACTACTTTTGACCATATAAATTTGACATGCAAGCTCAAGAACAGGGTCACCTAAGCAGCAAAAATATGCAATGAATAAAGCACTAGAACAAAAACTAATTGGATCAATGGAGGAGTCACATACCAAGGAACAATCCCCTAAAGCAGTTTTGTGAGAGGTGCTTTGAGCAAGGAGATCAAAAATCGCAGCAAAATGAGCTAGAACTCGTGCTTGAGCTGGATATTGGTGTTTGTGGGAGGAAGAAGGAGTGTGTGGGTGCAAGAATAAGTGGAGGAGGGTCACCATGGGCCCACAAGGCAGGGGGCACGCCCTCCACCCTCGTGGCCAGGTGGATGCCCCCCCTGCTGTGTTCTTAGTGCCAAATATTCTTAAATATTCCAAAAAAATCATATTTAAATTTCAAGGCATTTGGAGAACTTTTATTTTCGGGGTATTTTTATATTGCACAGATAATTCAGATAACAAGCAGAAAATACTATTTTTATTAATAATAGAAAGTAAAAAGAGGGTACAGGGAGTTGTGTTTTCTAACTTCATCCATCGCATGATCATAAAAAGGAATCCATTAACAAGGTTGATCAAGTCTTGTTAACAAACTCATTCCGAATAACATGGAACCAGAGAATTTTTGAATAACACTAGGTTACCTCAACGGGGATATGCACATCCCCAACAATAAGAATATCATATTTGTTCTTGACAGTAGGTAGAGGAAATTCAAAACCTCCAAAAACAATCGGCGGAATTTTTCCAATAGAATTGATACTATGAACTTGAGGTTGTTTCCTCGGAAAGTGTACCGTATGCTCATTACCATTAACATGAAAAGTGACATTGCCTTTGTTGCAATCAATAACAGCCCCTGCAGTATTCAAAAAGGGTCTTCCAAGAATAATAGACATACTATCGTCCTCGGGAATATCAAGAATAACAAAGTCCGTTAAAATAGTAATGTTTGCAACCACAACAGGCATATCCTCACTAATACTGACAGGTATAGCAGTTGATTTATTAGCCATTTGCAAGGATATTTTAGTAGGTGTCAACTTATTCAAATCAAGTCTACGATATAAAGAGAGAGGCATAACACTAACACAGCTCCAAGATCACATAAAGCAGTTTCAACATTGTTTCTTTTAATGGAGCATGGTATAGTGGGTACTCCTGGATCTCCAAGTTTCTTTGGTATTCCACCCTTAAAAGTATAATTAGCAAGCATGGTGGAAATTTCAGCTTCCGGTATATTTCTTTTATTAGTAACAATTTCTTTCATGTACTTAGGTAAGGATTCATTTTAAGCATATCAATTAATCGCATACGCAAAAAGATAGGTCTACTCATTTCAGCAAAGCGCTCAAAATCCTCATCATCCTTTTTCTAGGATGGTTTGGGAGGAAAAGGCATGGGTTTCTGAACCCATGGTTCTCTTTCTTTACCATGTTTCCTAGCAACAAAGTCTCTCTTATCATAACATTGATTATTTGATTGTGGGTCATCAAGATCAACAGCAGGTTCAATTTCTATATCATTATCATTACTAGGTTGAGCATCAACATGAACATTATCACTAGTTTCAGGTTCATTACCAGATTGTGTTTCAGCATCAAAAATAGAAATATCATTTGGATTCTCAGGTGGTTCACCAATAGGTTCACTAGAAGCATTCAAAGTCCTATCAGTTTTCTTTATCTTCCTTTTAGAAGGACTAGGTGCATCTATATTATTTCTCTGAGAATCTTGCTCAATTCTCTTAGGGTGGCCTTCAGGATACAAAGGTTCCTGAGTCATTCTACCAGTTCTAGTAGCCACTCTAATAGCATAATCATTTTTCTTACTATTTAATTCATTGAGCAAATCATTTTGAGCCTTAAGTACTTGTTCTACTTGAGTGGTAACCATAGAAGCATGTTTACTAATAAGTTTAAGTTCATCTTTGACATTAGCCATATAATCACCCATGTGTTCAAGCATATCAGCACTATGTTTTAATTCTCTGGCAAAATAAGCATTGAAGTCTTCTTGCTTAACCATAAATTTATCAAACTCATCTAAGCATGGGCTAGCAAACTTGGCAAATGGAATTTCAGCTTTATCATATCTATAGAGAGAATTTACCTTTACTACCTGTGTCGGGTTATCAAGACCATGTGTTTCTTCAATAGGTGAGGGATTAAGATCATATGTTTCTTCAACAGGCGGTAAATTAAGACCATGTATTTATTCAATAGGAGGTAAATTCTTAACATCTTCATCTTTAATACCCTTTTCTTTCATGGATTTCTTTGCCTCTGGCATATCTTCAGGACTGAGAAATAGAACACCTCTTTTCTTCGCAGTTGGTTTAGTAATAGGCTCAGGAATTGGCTCAGGAGCTGGCTCGGGAAGTGTCCAATTATTTTCATTTGTCAACATATTATTCAATAGAATTTCAGCTTCATCCGGTGTTCTTTCCCTGAAAACAGAACCAGCACAACTATCCAGGTAATCTCTGGAAGCATCGGTTAGTCCATTATAAAAGATATCAAGTATTTCATTTTTCTTAAGAGGATGATCATGCAAATCATTAAATAATTGGAGAAGCCTCCCCCAAGCTTGTGGGAGACTCTCTTCTTCAATTTGCACAAAAATATATATTTCCCTTAAAGCAGCTTGTTTCTTATGAGCAGGGAAATATTTAGCAGAGAAGTAATAAATCATATCCTGGGGACTACGCACACAACCAGGATCAAGAGAATTACACCATATCTTAGCATCACCCTTTAATGAGAACGAAAATATTTGAAGGATATAAAAGTAGCGAGTTCTCTCATCATTAGTGAATATGGTGGCTATATCATTCAATTTAGTAAGATGTGCCACAACGGTTTCAGATTCATAGCCATAAAAAGGATCAGATTCAACCAAAGTAATTATCTCAGGATCAACAGAGAATTCATAGTCCTTATCAGTAACAAATATAGGTGAAGTAGCAAAAGGAGGATCAGGTTTCATTCTAGCATTAAGAGATTGCTGCTTCCATTTAGCTAATAACTTCTTAAGATCGCTTCTATCATTACAAGAAAGAATAGCTCTAGCAAATTCTTCATCCAGAACATAACCCTCAGGCACAACAGGAAATTCATATTTGTTAGGGGGAGAGTCTTCATCATCACTATCTTCAATATAATCAGTTTCAATAATTTCATTCTCTCTAACCCTAGAAAGTTGTTCATCAAGAAATTCACCAAGTGCCATAGTAGTATCAAGCGTAGAAGTAGTTTCATCATAAGTATCATGCATAGCAGAAGTGGCATCATCAATAACATGCGACATATCAGAATGAATAGCAGAAGCAGGTTTAGGTGTCGCAAGCTTACTCAAAACAGAAGGTGAATCAAGTGCAGAGCTAGATGGCAGTTCCTTACCTCCCCTCGTAGTTGAGGGATAAATTGTTGTCTTAGCGTACTTCAAGTTCTTCATAGTGACCAGCAGATATAAATCCCAAGTGACTCAAAGAATAGAGCTATGCTCCCCGGCAACGGCGCCAGAAAATAGTCTTGATAACCCACAAGTATAGGGGATCGCAACAGTTTTCGAGGGTAGAGTATTCAACCCAAATTTATTGATTCGACACAAGGGGAGCCAAAGAATATTCTCAAGTATTAGCAGCTGAGTTGTCAATTCAACCACACCTAGAAACTTAATATCTGCAGTAGAGTGTTTAGTAGCAAAGTAATATGATAGTTGTGGTAATGGTAACAAAAGGTAACGGTAGCAAAAGTAATGTTTTGGTATTTTGTAGTGATTGTAACAATAGCAACGGAAAAGTAAATAAGCGAAGAACAATATATGGAAAGCTCATAGGCAATGGATCGGTGATAGAGAATTATGCCGGATGTGGTTCATCATGTAACAGTCATAACCTAGGGTGACACAGAACTAGCTCCAATTCATCAATGTAATGTAAGCATGTATTCCGAATATAGTCATACGTGCTTATGGAAAAGAACTTGCATGACATCTTTTTTCCTACCCTCCTGTGGCAGCGGGGTCCTAATGGAAACTAAGGGATATTAAGGCCTCCTTTTAATAGAGTACCGGACCAAAGCATTAACACATAGTGAATACATGAACTCCTCAAACTACGGTCATCACCGGGAGTGGTCCCAATTATTGTCACTTCGGGGTTGCCGGATCATAACACATAGTAGGTGACTATAGACTTGCAAGATAAGATCTAGAACACTCATATATTGATGAAAACATAATAGGTTCAGATCTGAAATCATGGCACTCGGGCCCTAGTGACAAGCATTAAGCATAGCAAAGTCATAGCAACATCAATCTCAGAACATAGTGGATACTAGGGATCAAACCCTAACAAAACTAACTCGATTATATGATAGATCTCATCCAACCCATCACTGTCCAGCAAGCCTACGATGGAATTACTCACGCACGGCGGTGAGCATCATGAAATTGGTGATGGAGGAAGGTTGATGATGATGATGGCGACGGATTCCCCTCTCCGGAGCCCCGAATGGACTCCAGATCAGCCCTCCCGAGAGGTTTTAGGGTTTGGTGGCGGCTCCGTATCGTAAAACGCGATGAACCCTTCTTCCCTATTTTTTCTCTCCGAAACCAAATATATAGAGTTGGAGTTGAGGTCGGAGGAGCTTCAAGGGGCCCACGAGGTAGGGGCGCGCCCCTCACCCTCGTGGCTAGGGTGTGGGCCCCCTGGTCTTCATCTTTTGTTTCTGCACATAAATAACACCATGGCAATTCTACTGAAAACAGCGTCAGTCCGGGTTAGTTCCATTCAAATCATGCAAGTTAGAGTCCAAAACAAGGGCAAAAGTGTTTGGAAAAGTAGATATGACGGAGACGTATCATTCACCAAAGAGCAAAAGATCTGCTTTGAGAATCTCTCATGTCATATTTCACCCTACCAGATCATTTCACAGATGCAGATGTGAAGAAAGTCAAGGACGCTGCTCGTAGGAAGATGACGGTTGCATTCAACAACCACAAGAAAAATATATGGGTCAAGTACATCGAAGAAGGAAAGAAGACTCCAGAATTCACGGGAACACTGGAGAAGCAAAGAGATCATTGGCCCACTTTCATGAAATTCAAGGAATCGGAATTAGCTCAGGAATGGTCGAGAATAAACAAGATAAATGCCGCGAAAAAGGAGCATTACCATAAGCTGGGGCCAGGTGGCTACGCGGTGGTCCGGCCTAAGTGGGATAAGTCTGAGCAACAGATGGTGGATGCAGGGGTCATTCCAGTTACATTTAGATGGACCCCCAGGTCCAGGACTTGGTTCTATGCGCATGGGGGGCGTTGGGCCCAAATACAGGCTAGGTTTTGGAGCGGGCACGTCTTAAAGGAGCCGACCTCAAAATACTTGTTACAATAGAAGAGTCTTGAACGGGGTGTTCACGCCCAACAGAGAGAACGATGAGCTTATGCGCACCCTAGGAAATCCTGAACACCCGGGAAGAACACGAGGCAAATGCGTTATTCCGTGGTATGAGGGGTTTGCGGACTGGAATGCTAACTACAGAAGTCGTGCGAGAAAGAAGATGTAGGAGGAGAAGAAGAGGAAGCTGGAGGAGGAGGAGAGGAAGCAGGAAGTAGAACGCCTTCGCATAGTAGAATCAAAGCACGCGGAGTTAGCACTCCAATTCCAGCGGCAGCAGCAACAGATGGACTCACTTAGCCAGGAAAGAGGGTCTCTGCAGCAACAGCAGCTAGCGGATCCAGCATTGGATAGCACTGTCCCATCAATGCCGAGAAGCAGCATGGGTTTCTCCCCGGGCGATGAGGCACTGCAAGATAGATACCCTGTGGATGACATCATGGATAACACTAATTGTGAGCTACACTTCAAAATGAAGAACATATCCATGAAGGTGGCGGACGCCGTTGCTTATACGAATCCCCCTGAAGCAACCTTTCATTGCAATCCGATTCCAGCTGGCTATGCTCGTGTCGCGGTTGATGAAGTGGTGGCACAATATTCGGGGCTACAGCTTGACATTCCTGGAGGTGACGACAAGCGCACATTGGGAGATGCCATACATCGTATCATTCTATGAAGAAATGATTGCATCATCTTTCCGATGCCACTGACACCGCGGCAGGCCACTCCTCCTCCTCCTCCAAGTCCGGCACCGCGTCAGGCCATTCCTCCTCCTCCTCCAAGGTCGGCACCACGTCATCTCAATCCTCCTCCTCCAAGTCTGGCACTGCGTCAGCCATCTCCGCCGCCTAAGCAACAGCGGAAGAGAGCTGCCGCAGCTCCGGCGGCTAGCAGTACAAGTACAGGAGGCAAGAGATACCAATTTGATCCAAGACTCAAGCCTCTTCCGAAGAGGCCTTACGACCTGACTCTGGAGGAATACGAAGACAAAGTGCAAGCCCAAGTGAGGGCCCATTTTGGATCGAAACTGACACCGCCGCCGAAGGAGAAAGTGCCTGAGCATGTCGTTGACCACTTCATTCGTATGGCCCAACCATGAGCTCCCAAGCCTATTGACTCAGACTATGAGCGCGAAATCAGGAAGGCATATCAAGCACAAAAAAGGAGTCGAGCTCGAGCTTGAGCGAAGCAGCTGCCAAAAAGCGGGAAAAGTGTTCCCCAGCTAGGAGAACAGGCGGTGCAATCGATCGCCCCATTCATTATACCAACACATGCGAGTACCGGCACCGATCAGCTGGTAATAACTAACGATCATAGAAGGTAGGCTGCAGAGATCGGATGCTCTGTAGAACAACTCCTAGAGATCGAGCCCATGAAAACGTTTAAAGAGGAGGAACTAAAATGGAAATATGCCCGCGGCGAACCTATAGTCAAGCCCGAGGAGGTCAGGAAGCTCTCAACGATAATGTATGAATTGCATGAATGGTACATGAAAGAAGCCAAGACTACCAATCGAGAGTCCCTCATGGTGAGAGTCAAGCCAGAGCATTACTACCATGAGAATGCTCTGTATGTTGAGTTTATAGAAATATTTTAGTTCTTCAATCAAGACGCACTTGACAAATCTATCGTCGGTTGCTATTGTCTGTGAGTGATTTCTTTCTGTAATTTCATTAAGTCTCTAGCTAGCTATAGTGCTCGTTGATCATTACCTGTAATTATCCTCACTATATTCTTTTATGTGGTATTATGTAGAATGAATATCTATGAAACGAAAAAAGCTGGATGCTATGACATTGGGTTCATTGACCCAAATACCATTAATCAAGAGACATGGACGCATGAATGGGATCGAACAAACATAGATAATAGCTTGCTAGAGTTCTTGAAGCGCCTAAATACATGTCCAGACATACTACTTCCTTACAACTTCGGGTGAGTCACACTGTCTTATACTACAAATTCTGTTTTTGCTTACTAGCTAGATGTTAGCAAGTGTATAGGGTTTAGGGTAGTTGATGAGTTACGCACATGCCCGCTTAATTTATACATGCAAACGTGTGTGCATGCAATTTCCACTTGATCTTGTTAATTATTAAAGTTGACGAGGGAAAATTGAAGCACTGGACTGACTACTTAAACCAGTTACTGAGTATGAAATCGTGAAGGGGATGGTCAACAGGTAATTTCAATCATTACCGAACTATATGTTGGCCTTTTTAGTTCGGCATTTCCTGATATCAACTAATTAATAACTCATTTATTCATTCTCTTTGCCGGTGGATAGGGCTTGGGGAAAGTTCATCAAACAGGTGAAAGGCCCATGGAAAAAGAGCTGAAATGGATCCGACCCAAGGTAATTAATTAAGTAGCTAGTACTAGCTAGCTACCATCTCTTTAATTCTAGTTTCAATACTATTAATTATCATGCTTGACTAATTATTATCTAATTGAATTCTATTCTCGTAAAGGCCCCGAAGCAGGCGCCGGGGACTGATTTATGTGCATACTATGTTCGCGAGAATATTCGCATGATGACGTCTGAAAGGAGCAGAACTGATAGATACCAATGGGTACGTTTAGCAGAACACTATTCATAATTTTTACATCATTATCTAATATATACACACACAACTAATAATACATGCATATTTTGATCTCTTCTTTAAAGATGAAGGAGATGCGGAATCGGCTCCTACCACAGGATCGTGTACGAGCAATTCAAGAGGAAATAGCGGGATTTTTGCTCGACCATGTCATAGATACCACAGGAGAATACCATTACCCGCTACCGCAGAAATGCCTTCATGTAATGATCTACAAATTGTAGGAGAAATTGTACATACCAATTGTATATATACATGTGTATGTGTGAATGGTCATGCAAGACATTCGATTGTATATATATAGGGCCGGACTATTCTGTTACCGGTAACAGAATATTATTCTGTTACCCTCACCCCCTATAAGGAGTGACGCGTCCACGACCGACCCAGCCCCAATCCGACTCGCTTCCTACCGCCGGAGGCAGCCGTCGCGGGCGAGCGAGCGACAGCGGCAGCCGGAGCGAGGGAGCCCGCGGCGCCGTGATTGGCCGGCGACGGATCCGCCGCCGCCTCCTCGTTCCTTCTTCGCCGGATCCATCGTCGGGGTCGTCATCCCCGCCTCCTGCCTCCCTCCATCGCCGGATCCATCGTCGGGGTCGTGATCCCCGCCTCCTGTCTCGCTCCGCCGCAGGATCCATCGACAGGGCCGTGATCCCTGCCTCCTGCCTCCCTCCGTCGCCGGATCCATCGTCGGAGCCGTCATCCCCGCCTCCTTCCTCCCTCCGTCGCCGGATCCATCGTCAGAGCCGTCACCCCCGCCTCCTGCCTCCCTCTGTCGCCGGGTCTCCTTCTCCGGGGCAGTTATCCCCGCAAGGTGCTTCCTCTACGAACCTCTTCGCCAGACGTCCACCACAAGCAGGTGTTGCGTCAATGGTGCCGCCTCGCAAGAACATGCCAGTAAGACGCCCACGAGAGGTAGAAGAAGAAGACAGTACACTAGAGGTAATGTCTGCTCCCCACGTTTGTGTCACTCCATCAGTTCGTCAGTCCTGCTATGAAGAAGAACCCGATGGTACATTGCAAATGCTAGCATCAGTTCATTGACACCCCTGCCACTTGATGCACGATTAGGATGTCGAGGTTACTGTCAGTGCATCTAATATGCTATCTTCAGTTCAAGTTAAAAAAATAACACATATGCGTCAGTCCAGGTATAGTGACAAGGTTCAGCTACCGCTGAGAGTTGTATGTTGTTATTCCTAAGAGTACAAGTCATGTAATTGCGTCAGTTCGAACGAGTAACAAAACTGTTACCAAAAAATATATATAATTGCTACACAATAAGTTCAGTGATACATAAGCTAGCAGTACTTGTAATGTATATGCATTGATGCACGATTAGGATGTCGAGGTTACTGTCAGTGCATCTAATATGCTATCTTCAGTTCAAGTTAAAAAAAATAGCACATATGCGTCAGTCCAGGTAGATAGTGACGAGAGAGTGCCACAGTTACACAGTAAGTTCAATGATACATAAACTAGGAGTACTTCTAGTGTAGTTGCATAAGTTACAGAAGAACAAAGGAGAAGTCATGCATGAGTTCAATGTCTAGTTTACAAGACAGTGCTAAAAAACAGTACATCAGTACATCCGTGTTTGAACATGAACGTTCATCAGTTTGACTGAAAACGAAACCAGATTAATCCCCAAAACTTTTGAATGTTGTTTGCAGAAGCATGCAAGGCGGCGCACGCAGCAAGCATTTCATGAGCAAAACAGATATGGGGCACCACCTGGTTGGGTAACACCAGAAATACCGCCTGGATATTTCAACAGTACAGGCAGATTTGAAGATACACCGCAATCATCAGAAGCACGGACAGGTCCTTCTATACAGCAAACAGCAATGTCTGGGAATGCAAGCTTTGCCGCTACTGGGTTGCAACTAGGCCAACAATATCACCAACAACAAATGTTTTCCTTCCCCAGCGCATGCAAAAAGCCAAGGACAAGAAGGCTTCCACCAGTCGCTCCGTCAACATCAATCATCCGTGCTGCAAAAGCAGTTGCGACGGGAAGACCAGGGCAAAAAGACAGAAATTTTGGCCACTCTAGCAGGTTCAAAATTACAAGATATGAGCCATATAGACAGGAGCAACATCACAATGAATCTGAGGAGAGACGTCCATACAACGAGAGACGGAGATCTTCGTCATCGTCGGCGCACTGAAAAAATACCCCATTGTCTTCCATCTCTCCCTCGTTCCCACAAACCACCATTGCTGCTTCCATTTCCACTGCACACAAACCTCCAGTGTCTCTCTCCAAAGCCCACAGTCGCCGGAGTAAGGCCATGGCGGAGGAACCGTCCGCCAAGCGTCATCATGCCGAGATGTCGGACAAGAGGAGCAACCTCGTCGACATTAATGTCCCCGGCGAGAAGCGCGACTACACCAGAACGCTCAAAGGGGTTGAGCTCCACGGCAAGGAGACGCTGGAGATCGTCTGCACCAGCGAACCAGACAAGGCCGACGAGGTGATCTCCAGGCTCTAGAGGAAGCTTCGCGGCAGGATTCGTAGGATCATCGGCGTTGGTGTGCACTACACCAACGAAGATGAACCTCCCCAGATGGCGGCAGTCCTGCAGTTGTGCGTTGACGAACTCTGATTGGTGTACCACATTGCAGCGGCCACAAAATGGTGAGCAATCCTACTCATTTGCCCTGCATATGGTTTATCTGTTTTATTAGTACTGTATCCTGAAAATTTAATCACACTTGTTTCCCAACTAGATGTACTAGTGTGGTTTGTGAAAAGTGGATGCACTACTGCATTTTCTCAAGTAGATATACCATAAATGTATTTTTGAACCTGATACACTGGATTACTATTTGGAAAATCTTGCGGAAGATTAAATTCTGAAGTTGATCGACTAGTGTAGTTTCTGGAGTTGATACAATAGAGTAGTCTATGTACTCGATGTATTAAAAAAGATATTTCTGAACTTGATGTAGTGAAGTATTTTCTGAATTTGATGTAATGTTATTTTCGTAAGAAAATAAACTAAGGACTTGGTGAAGCACAGGTTCTGTGTTATCCTATTTCAACAAAAGTAGACTAAACTAGTACCAATGCGGAACATACAACATTTACTGAAACTATGTATAATCCAAGAAGAAGAATAACATGATGTACTTAATTTAATTTCAGAACTTTCTTTACTAGTTTTTGAAGTACATTCATCCATTGTTTATCCTACATAAACAACTACTTCATGGATTCATCACTTGTAAAACAAAACAAAAATGGATAATTCAAACATCAAAGTAATGCTAATATTCAAAATGTCTCTGCCCTTGCAGGCCCAAGCGCCTGACCGACATGCTGCAGCATGACAAGTTGTTCACATTTGCCGGTTTCAGCATTGAAAGCGACAAAGAGAAGCTGAAGTTGTCCGGTATGGAGATCAACCCCAACAAGTTCATCGACATTCGGCGCAAGTGGAGAGTTCCATACACCGGAAAAGAGTACGACTCCTTGACTGATGTTGCAGCCAGCGTCATCCACCCATTCTACAAAGGCATGAAGAACAAGATCAACACGCAGGAAGACTACAAACTGTGGGGGACAAGCGAGCTGCCAGACAACCTCATCGAGTACGCAGGAGTAGATGCGTACGCCGCGTATAAGTCATGGTTCATGATCGACTACATCACAGATGGTTCGCAATTTGCGAAAGAGCGGGAGGCTAACAACTTCTACGACCACCCCTATTGCCCCTTTACGGGATGAAGATACATCAGAGCCTGCCTTCGTTTTACTTCCGCTTGTGCTTGCCTTTTATCTTGTTGTTTCAAATTAGTAGTTTGCTCTTGTTGGGTTGAACCAGTATGATTATGTCGTGCTTGTCATGTTTGAACAAGTTTAGTTATGTCATCAAGTACAATGTTTTGCTTATCTCATTGTATAAGTTTGGTTTGGTAGCTTCTTATGTTGTTAATCCATCATTTCAAAATTGAAAAAGTAGCTTCTGAATGGAACGTTGCCGTTGCTCTAAAGTACTAGTTACGATGCAACTAATCACACAACGTTGTTCCATGTCAGTACAACTCAGTACACTTGATCGGACATTACATACTTACTACAATAAAAAGTACAAAGAAGCATCAGTCCGTAAGCGCTACTATGAATGCACTATCAGTACAACTCAGTCTACACGCAAGTACCATAGTTTTGAAAATGACACCAGAAGACACTTGAGAATAATCACAAAAACAAACACAAAAAAGAAGGCAAAAACTCACATGAAAAATATTACACTCACACAAAACTGACAAGAACTAGAACAAAAAGTATGAGTCCAAGTTACTGGAGGAGTCAAGTACTAGATTCAAACAAAACAAAAAAATTGACCGCCCAAGGTCAGGAGCAGGCCCTGACAATGCTAGATACTTGAACTCGAGCTCGTGGGCGAATCCCTAGTAATCCGCACAACGCAGGACCCGTCGACCAGGGCCCACAAGTTAAGAGAGAGAGCGAGCGTCGTGTATAAGCACTCAGGTAAGTGTTCAGAGGAGTTCGACTGGTGAGCGTCGGCTGCGCTTATAAACAGGTTCGGAGCCCCCTCGACTAGCGAGGTGGGACTAAACCCAGAGCGCACGTGCACAACGCACTACACAGGCGCGCGAACGAGCTATCTGGGCCGGAAAACGGCCCAATAGCCTCTACATCGTCAACAAAACACCCCACCAAATAAGCTCAGCTATACAAACCAGAGGGCGGGACAAAGAAATATAAACCACAAGAAAAATGTTTGTCAATTAACCTCTACAAGAAAAAAGGAAAAAAAATATGATACAAAAACAATGAACCACTAAAAAGAACAAAACTTAATAGCCTTTCTGTTAAATGTACATAATTTTTAAAACAGAATTAAATATTACTTTCAAGTTCAACTACTAAAACTAAAAAAGTTCAAAACATATAATGTTTGTCAATTATGCTAAAATTCTTATTTATATAAAAACTAACAAGTTCAACTATTAAAACTAAAACAGTTCAAAACATATAATGTTTGTCAATTATGCTAAAAATCTTATTTATATAAAAACTGACAAGTTCAACTACTAAAAATCTAAAAGTTCAAACATATAATGTTTGTCAATTATGCTAAATTTCTTATGTATATAAAAACTGACAAGTTCAACTACTAAAATTCAAAAAGTTCAAATAGAATTTATTTGTTAATTCTGCTAAATTTATTATTTATATATAATATGTCCACACCACAACGAACGATCTGCTCGTAAAATAATCTCAAACCCCCACCCCCAACCTAAGTTATAAAAAGATCAGTTCAAACATACAGACAACATCAGTACTAAAACAGCAGGATCAGTCAGGCCACTCGCACCACTGTGACATCAAATTTCAAACCCATGCGCTGTTTGAAATTACAATTTAGTTCACACAGTACTAAAACATAAGTGCAGTAAAAATGAGAATACAAAAACTATAAAGGCCTAACTTAGGTTTGTACAGATGAAAATAAAATAAGTACAAGTTTTGAGCAACAACTCCTAGAGCACTGAAAAAATGTTTTGACATACACTAGTGTATAAAGGCTTCAATAGAAAAACAATACTTAAACATCCACACGGAAAAACATCACAGATCCATACGTCACCTAAACAGTGAAAAATGCCATCATCACAACCACAGAGACGTGCAAGTGGGATTTAGCAGATCATAAGTACAGCTTGAGAAGACTAATCAGTGCACTAGTAAAAAACATTTGTCTTGGACGGTTAGTTCTTCCAGGCCACCACCCGCGCCACCCACTGGGCGGTTGCCATGACGCACTGCAAATGGCGACCCCCACGACCACTACACACACGCCCCTGACGAACCGCCTCCCACACACCACCGTCGGCGCACTGCAAAAAAACCCCATTGTCTTCCATCTCTCCCTCATTCCCACATAGCACCATTGCCGCTTCCATTTCCACTGCACACAAACCTCCAGCGGCTCTCTCCAAAGCCCATAGTCGTCGGAGGAAGGCCATGGCGGAGGAACCGTCTGCCAAGCGTCATCATGCCGAGACGTCGGACAAGAGGAGCAACCTCGTCGACATTAACGTCCCCGGCGAGAAGCGCGACTACACCAGAACGCTCAAAGGGGTTGAGCTCCACGGCAAGGAGACGCTGGAGATCGTCTACACTAGCGAACCAGACAAGGCCGACGAGATGATGAGCAGGCTCAGGATGAAGGGCGGCGGCTTGTATCCGAGCTTCATCGGAGTTGATGTGGAGTACACCGACGAGGAAAAACCTCCACAGATGGCGGCAGTCCTACAGTTGTGCGTCGAGGAACTCTGCTTGGTGTACCACATCACAGCAGCCACAAAATGGTAACCCATACTACTGTTCATTCATCTGTTGTACCAGTACTAGTCACTAAAAACTTAATTAAAAATGGTTTCCCAACTAGATGAACTACTATAGTCTATGAAGTGGATACACGATTACATGTTTATCAAGTTAAGTGCATTTTTGAAACTGTGAAGTGGATTGTTTCACCAGATTAGCATCTGAAAAAAAGTTTATAGCATTCTGAACTTTATGCACCAAATTAATTTCTGAACTTGATGAACTAGCATAGATTCTGATCCTGATGCACTAGTATAGTTTATAGAATTGATGTATTAAAAGATCTTTGGTGAAGTGGTATAGGTCCATATCTTGATGCACATGTTTCTCAAACTAATTTTTGAACTTGATATAGAATTAATGCACAAAGATGTATCAAGCACTGGTATGGGTCTTTTATTCAACAAAAAAGAAAACTAAACTTGAATCAAGCAGCGCATCTATCATTGACTCTGGTAAAATGATTCTCTAATTTGGTGAAGCATTTGGTAAAGCAAAGAAGATAGCAAAAAAGAAAAAATAACACGGTGTAGTTGAATTTAATTTTCAGGACTTTGTGTACTAGTTTCTGAACTACATTCATGCATGACTCATAATATATAAGCATCTACCTCATGGATTATCACTTGTAAAACAAAAAAAAGCAGAAGAATTAAATCCTCAAAAAAGAAGACTAATCTATCAATGTGTGTCTCCCCCCTTGCAGGCCCAAGCGCCTCAAAGACTTCCTGCGGGAGGAGAAATTGTACACATTTGTTGGTTTCAGCATTGGAGGTGACAAGCGGATGCTACAGGAGTCTGGTTTGGAAATCAACCCCAACAACTTCATCGACATGCAGCACAAGTGGAAAGATCCAAAGACCAGAAAATACTACGACTCCTTGGCCGATGTTGCAGGCGGCGTCATCCACCCATTCTACGAAGGCATGAAGAAGAAGATGAACAGGGCAGACCACAAACTGTGGGGAACAGCCCGCTGCCAGACAACCTCATCACGTACGCAGGAATAGATGTGTACGCAACGTACAAGTCATGGAAGACAATCGACAACATCGTGACAGGTTGGGATATTTCAAAAGAGTAGGAGGCTGACCCCTACTACCACTGCAACTTCGCGGATGAAGATGCATGAAAGTCTGCATTTGTTATGTTGAACCAGCTACCTTATGCTGTGTGTGTCCTTAGTATTGTTGTTTCAGATTTGTAGTTTGCTTTTGTTATGTTGAACCAGCTACCTTATGCTATGTGTGTCAGGGTTTGAACAAGTTTGCCTATGTCTATCAAGTACATCGTTTGCTTATGTCGTCCAACAAGTTTGCTAGCTTCCTATTTTGTTCATCCATCATTTGAAGTTGAAGTAGGTTGAAGTTGAAACTTGATGGCTGCCACGCAGCACTATTCATGGAGAAAAAAAAATAACACATGAATATTTTCGCAAAAACAAAAAAAAGTGGCAGACTAACTAAGGACAAAAGCAAATAGTAGCCTTCGACGCTCAGTACAGCTTAGACATGAACGGTAGTACTATCACGCTAAAAAAATCAGTTTTTAGTTTCAGACGAACACTAAAAAGACTAAGTTTCAGCGGAGGACAACATTCAGTACTAAAAAGCATCATGGTAAAGAGTAGTTAGAAATTCACTAAGTACTGCATCAGGAAAAGCAAAGAAACACCAGTACGTATTTCCTAGTCACTAGCATCCTAGGACTGAAAAGTTCTGGTACAGTTGAACACACGGTACGTTCATTGTACAAATATATAAAAAGGAACGGGAAGCTTTAGTTCGCATTCGTTAAAACAGTGACATACTAAGAATTAACAGTGGCAATACAACTGAAATCTCAGTACAACTTAGTCTATACAGCAAGTGCTAGGATTATACCAAACATTGCCTCGAGAAGAACCACAGCCTAGAAAAAAAGAAGGCCAAAAACTAAATCAAAAATATATAAGTTCGACAAAAGAGAAAAATCACAAGAAACACAACAGAAGACATACTAGCATCAAACAACACAAACAATAAATAATTAATCAAAAGTACTAGCACAATTGGAATCTCAGTACAACTAAGTTTATTCGTTAAGTGCTATGATGATACCAATTAATGCATTGAGAAAGAAATAGTTTTGAACTTAATAGGAATATCTCTTAAACGTAGCTAATTTAAACCAGTACTTTAACTATTACTATGAAGTTCAACTACTAAAGTTCAAGAAGTTCAAAAAGAAATTTGGCACTAAAATTTTGAAAGCCTTACGCTGAATGAGACTTCAAATCAGTACTAACAGAACTATATCATAAGTACAAGAAAACGAGAGTACAGAAACTATAAAGGTCCAAGTTAGGATGGAATCACATAAAAATAAAATAAATCTCACTTTCTGAGCAACAACTCAAAAATACACTTGGAAAAAAATTGTTTTCAGTTCAACTACTATATAAGTCTTCAGTACAAAAAAACTTAACCAAAACGAATTCCCGATGAAACATTGTGCCACACTTAAAACACAACACAAAATATACTAGTTATTACATAGTACTCGACAAGACATCAAACACTACAAAATAGAGCCTACAATGTTTTCAAGAGATATATCACACAACTATCCAATTCACTATGCAAATGATGACCATTTATCCTATGCATCAGGAGCCAAAGCCTGAACCTCCTTGGGAAGCTCCATCACCATAAGATGGTTATTACGGTTGAACACAACTCTATACAGATCCTCAGCGTTCCAATCAACAATGCGTGGCTGCAAAACAATAAAACAAATTATCAAAAATCATGACACATAAAAAAAGGATGCACAATAAGCCAAAAACAGAAAGTGAAAAGCTCAACAAGAAACCCACATCATTATCTCGAATGTTCTCAACAATCTTTTCACCATCATAGCATCCCGCATACTTCAGAGTATAATGGCCACATTCATTCGGCCCTTGAAGTGGAACCTTGACAAACGTTGGTTTCTTTGCAAACAGCTCCCAATTGGGCTGCTTGCTCGCATTGTACTGAGCATCACCATACACAGCCTTCATTACTTTGACCAATCTAGAAATCTGTAAAAAAACAAAACAACCCACACAGTTTTAGGTCTCAGAAACAGCAGAAACAAAGATGCAGAAATATTAATCCAGTACAGATAATAAATGTCACTCACAATCTTCTCGCAGTCTTTGTGATAGGTGTTCTTCGAAGGACGGTGGTTCTTCGGATAAGGTAAAGAGTCAAGGATGTCAACGCTACTTTGATACCGATTCATGACATATAAGGAATAGTGGCTCACTTTCCTATCCTTTGGTAAAACCATAGGCTTGAATAGAGGCATCATGATCTAAAAACAAATGACCAAAAAAGAGATGTTAAATATTCAAAGTAAAAACCAGCATCACAACAAACAAATAAAAACCAAAAATCAGCTAGTAGATCTCACAAGGTCGGCACTGAGCAAGTCTTCATTAGCTTTAACATAGCTCTTGAAATCTCTCGCTGCACTCTCCACATTAAACACTTTATTTTCATCCTCGTAAAACGAACAGTCAAGCACAACCTACAAAAAAGCCAAAATAGAAAATAGACAGTGGAAAAAGAATCAACAAGCAAATTATTATTAAAAATCGTAAAAACAATAGACAATCTTGTTCAACATAAAGAAACCGATCCGATTGATTACCGTGATGAAATATGGACTCAGCAATATCCTTTTCCCAGATGCGAAATCAGCATTTCTATCGGGATCTTGCTTCCAATCATCAATGAGGAAGTCAATTACATCACCCTCCATCATTTGCCCAGGTGAAAAAACTTCCCAGATGCGATTCCCAGTGAAGTTAGTTACGTTTCCATCAGGCTGAGGTATCATTGAGAATGTATTCCTGCAGCACACACAAGAACAAAAGGAAGGAGAAGCAAGATAAGGCATTCATAGCAGTTCGAGTTGTATAAAAAGGAACAGTTTAGGCCATATTTATCTAGCAGTTACAAACAACAGAAGAAAAGGAAGAGGAAAAAATAATGAGAGATACTCACTCGCCATACTTCTCACGCCATTCATTACTAAGCAACAGATTATACAACCTGCGAGCCTTGTCCAGGTGAGGGAATTTATAAGGGTGAAGCTGCTGCACAGGGGAGCAAAACTTTATAGGAGCTCTGGGCGCACGCTTCGTGCTTACAACATTGCCAGAATCCAAAGCGGGATCTTTCCTAGCACCACTAGCTCTACGAGCCACTATTCCAGCAAGGGGAGATAAACCTTTGGCAGCAGCGCTCCTCGTGACTCTTCCAACGCCAGCAATCTTGTCAAACACATCATCATCACTGTCTATCAATTCCACAATGGGATTCTTGGGTGTAGTAGGGCTATCTACACAAGCAGCCGTAAAACCTCTCAGAGCTCCCAACCGCCCCTTCATAACACCAGATCTTGTCTTTTCGGGAGAACGCCCCTGGCTAAGATCAATAGCTACGCGCTCGAGCTCCAAGAACTGGCTACCAAAGAACCTGTAGTCAGGCTCACCAAGATCCAGCCACTCACCTGAAAAAAAAGACCGCACAAAGCGTAAGTTCATATACATATTTCATGAAAGTACTAATAGAGAAGTACAAGCTGCAAAAAAAATTACAAAAGTCCATGCACACGTACAGGGTTCGATGCCAAACAAACCCCAGAAGTCAACATCAAACACATCGCTAGTTGCGCAGGTATACAGCAAAGTCTTCCTAATGTCCAAAATGTCTTCATGGCTGTAATCGGCCATTTCAATTACACCATCCTCCCGGCAATAATAGGTCTTGCAGTTTTGTAGCATAAAGAATCCACAATCATGCCTGTAAACAAAGGAAAAATCAAAAAAATGGTACAACACAAAATCCAAAAAATACAGGAACAACATCTTCCAGGAACAAAAACAACCAGCAAAAATCATTAAAAACGGATACTCACGTGTTTTCCTGCTGAGGCACCCACACAAACTCGCAAGAGAAACCATCAATATGCGCCGGTGAGAACGGTTTGGCCCTGTCTACACTGGACTCCCTCCAAAGCTTCTTTATATTATCTGTCATATTCCTTAAGAATCTAACTGCATCACCCCAGGTTTCATCACGGAGTGAATCAAGACACTCGAAACGACGGAACTTCAAATTTAGAACAACCAAGCACCAATGCCCAGATACTTCACTAGGCTTCATGGTAGCCACAAATGACGGCGGATCAAATGTAGGGAAAAGAAGCTGGAAAAAAATCACAGAGGAAAAATGAATTTACCAAACAATAAAATAAAAGAGGGAAATTGAAATTCACAAGTACAAACAAAAAATCAAATAATCATAAAGAAATTATATCCACCGCCAAAATTGAGGAACAATCATATCAGTTCAATTCCCTTGCAACAATAAGTACAGCTTTAATAAAAGAAGCACAGATCAAGTTCATTCCCCACACCTCCCAAAACTGCAAAGAAAACATGACAGTTCTAGTTAATGAGTACAAAAAGTCCAAGTTCGCCTACTTGGTCAAAACCATCAGCACCTGATCTTGTGAACCAATTTAGCACATTGGAATCAATATTTCCATCACGGATCTTGGTCTTTTGTACAAAAAGAACAACAATAGTTAGAAAATTGGCAAAACAAGTTATCATCCTATTTACAAAAAAGCAAAATACTGACCGTCACCAATCTGGGAACTATCAACTTGTCAGTGTTTCGGTACTTCTGACGTAGAGAATATAAAACAACATCAGCACTATCTGAGTTGAGCATGCCAGTGGGGACAAACGCTTTAGCAATAGAACCAACACTGGCATCACATTCTTTATTTTGAAACATCGGCTTGTGACTAGAAAAACACAAAATATTACATGAATTAAAACTACTACAACAACAACAATAATCAAACTAGAGAAAGAAAAAGAGACAAAAAATGGTATGGGAAAAATCCCAAACTAACCATTTCGTACGGTTCGTGCGCAACCTCGTAACAGCAAAGAAAAACGTATCAACCTTAACAACATTACCACTTTCTGCTTGCAGAAAATGATGAAAAATAATAAGTTCAACAACTACAAGAGAACATGTCCAAAATGCCAAAATTGAGAAGTACACCCCATTTACATGTCCTTACCTAGACTATCAGGGTTTGACGACGACGGTAGTTCCTGTGATGAGACCATTATGCCTCCAGTTTCAGGGTTTGACGATGGGACATATTGAGAGGACACCAATATTGATGCGCTTTCAGGGTCTGTAGAAAGAAAATCCTGGGACGACAAGAGCGCCTCCTGCGTCAAGGGGTCAGAAGAAATTGACAGAAGTAAATCATCATCCTCGGATGGCACCTCCTCCACGCTAGAAGCATATTGCAATGCATCACCGTAATCAAGACCTCCAGGCGGGAAATTCTCCGGCGGCAAATCTTCACAACCAGAAACATTTTCATTCCCAGCAATACCAACACCAGGCGATTTGGCATCAAGTATGCTGGCAGCACCAGCATCCTCATCAACAACTTTGGTACCAACATTGCACCCACTACTCAATGGAACATCATGAGCATCATCTCCACCACTAAGGACAACCTCACGCTCAACAATAGTAATCTGATGAAAATAAAAATTCAGAAAAAAGTAAATAATATGAACAAAACTAACAATAAAAAATAAGCTACCAATAGGTGCACAGAAAAATAAACCTTGGAAGCATTCACAACAACATCATCGAACTTGCTGCTACTAACATTCAAAGTGACATCACCAACAGGCAAACAAGGCTCATCGCCAACAATAGGACCCTGATTCAAATGTAATGAGACAAAAAAACAATGCTATTATGAGCAACAATAAACAGTGTGGGATAGAAAAATGAACAAGCAAGACACATCGGTGCGCATGAAATTTTAAGAAAATATTAATAAACACAATGAAAATAAAAATAACCTTGCACTTATCAGTGGATAGATCATTAACTCCACCGTCAACAGCAGCCTCAACATTATGACTGGTCTCCTGCATGAAAAGAAAAATTAATAAACAGATGTAGATCAGGAAGTTCAACTACAATACTGACAGCAAAACAACATAGTAAAAACATACAAACAATGAGGACTGACTCACATCAACAACAGGGTGCTGCGAGCCAACATCGTTCGTACGCTGATCAGAAACATTAGCCTCAGTACCATCATTAGTCCTGCTGTCGGTGCCAGCAGCCTCATCGTGATCAATCTGCATGAAAGAAAATTATTAATAAATAGATGAACATGAGGAAGTTCAACTACAACACTGACATCAGGACAACAACATAAAAATTGCAAAACACCAAGGACTGACTCACATCAACATCAAGATGCTCAAAGCCAACATCATTCGTTTCGTGGTCAAAAACATTAGCCTCAGTACCATCACCAGCCCTGCTGTCGGTGGCAGCAGCCTCATCCTGCTCAAACTGCTTGATAACAACATTTGCACTTTCTTTATATGGCTTGTAGCGAGAGTTTTGCATAGTTCTGAAACGCTTCATGTTGTTCAACAGGCGAACCGAGCTCTGAACTAGATTAGCGGCACCGTCGCGCATATCACCGATTAAAATTCTCTCCATCTCAATGTAGTCAACAGATTCCTCAGCATTAAATTGATGACCTTCAGGAAGGATACCATTGATACAGCTCAAATGCTCAACTGTCGTTGGGACCTTTTACAGCTCAGAACACACATTACTTAAGATATGCTCAGCGCGCTCCAACGCTGAAACAGCAACATCAATACCAAAACCCTGCCTCTGTGAAGCACTAGCATTACTAGGGCCAGGGGGGCATAACTAGCACCCTCAACACCACGGCCATCCCTCAACTCATCGGGCAGAGATGAAAACTTCGGAACCTGAGACGACGGCATCTCTAGGACTGGCCGTTTATACACTCAGAAAAAAACAACCTCCTCTTGAGTTTTCCACTACAAACAAAAGGGAAAAATAGTTAATCAATCAACGCAACACATAGGGAAAAATAAATCATGATATTAACAGATTTAAAATCAACACCACTAATAAAACTTTAACTGTCATTGCCAATTTGTTAGTATTTACCAACAGGCTAGTTGAACAAAGTTATTCAGTTCAACCAAACACGAAACAACAGTACTAAAAATCCATACCTGAACCATACAAAATATAAACAGACAACTCTAAAGTACACATGTCCACTACAGCAAAAAATAGCTATACCTAAAAATAAAAAAAGGTCTGCAAGAGATAAAACAAACAAAACTCACCGGAAGCTTCCCAAACACCCAAGTCTTTGGATCTGCATTGCCTTTTTTATCAAATTTGCATCAACCAGATCAGAAAGCTTGGCAGGATCCATGTAACATATGCGGGGGACTCGCATGTCAGGCTCCGCAGTTTTGCCACGGATAAGGCAGTCAAGGTACATTAGTACAGGCCCTATGGCACAGCTTGTGATTGCCTTCCCCATGGTATGACCACTTTGGTACTTGGCAACAGCCCTTCTAAGCTCATCAACCATCAGCTGGCAATAATCCATATTAGCCATGTCCTCAAAGATGAGACCCTCAAACATTGCTGCCTCTCTGGAAACACGCGGGGCAGATCCAGGCAACACAACCTTCATAGACACAATAATGAAGAACACTTTCAGAGCAAGGTCATCTTTGCTAGGATCCTTGACGAGCACCTTGAGCTTATTCCTCAAATCCTTTGTCTTGATATCTTTGTCCCTGCTAATGTCAAGCTCCGATCTTAACTTCATCAGAGCGTCATCATATACGTCCTCTGACGGCCTTGGCGCAGAACGACCACCACGAGGGAAACCAAATAATTGTTGTATACCATCGCTAGTGATGCGAAGCTTCTTATTAGCCTCACCCATGTCAAGAGTCATTGTATCACAATCTATCCTCAGGTACAAAACTCCCATCAGAGGGCGGGAAATGTTAGACTTCACCCTCCACCTGAAGATAGAACCAAAACCAGATGCATGAACCCTAGCCACATGCCGACTCTCGAGCAATTTAGCACAATCTTCAACCTCTCTCAACGAACATCGCACAGTTAAGTTCAATTTCCGTTGTTCACCTTCATCCAAGGCAACTTTTCCGGCATTGCCTCCCACCGGCTTGACCGGACTCATGACGCTAACAGGCTGTAAATGAAAACAAAAAAGCCACACCTTAAAAAATGAATATAGAAAACAACAAAAGCATATGAATACAAGTAAAAAGAAAAAGAAAAGATTGCACAAGTTCAACTATTAAAACAACATCAGTACCACCCCTCAATTGATGCAAACAATGATCAGCCTAACCTGGCCGCAATACCAGCCGAAACACAATTAAATCATTGCAAGTACAACTAGTAAGTCACATGCAGTACAAAACACAAACCACTGCAAACAATGAATATAGAAAACAAAACAAGCATACGAATGTAAGTAAAAAAAGATTGCACAAGTTCAACTATTAAAACAACATCAGTACCACCCTCAATTAATCAATACAATGACAAGCCTCACCTGGCCAGCATACCACCCCAAACACAAATTAAATCATTACAATTACAATTAGTAAGTCACATGCACAACAAAACACATACCACTGCAAACAATGAATATAGGAAACAAAACAAGCATATGATGGCAAGTAAAACAAAGAAAAGTTTGCACAATTTCAACTATTAAAACAACATAAGTACCACAATCAAAATAGATGCAAAACAATGACCAGCCTCACCTGGCCAGCATACCAGCCCAAACACAATTAAATCATTGCAAGTACAACTAGCAAGACACATGCAGTACAAAACACATACCACTGCAAATTCATCTTCTGAATCAACTTCAATATCATCTTCTTCAGATGCAGAACCTTCAGCTTCAACACGAGCACGCTTCTTCACACCTTTGTTCACTTTTGCAGGATGAACTTTACGCTTCTTATTTTCTTTCAACAAAGACCGCTCTTGAAGAGGAGACGAAGAAGGCTTCTTATTTGTCAAACCTCGTGGACTCCGACGAACAAAGGAGCCAACAAGTTTGCTTGGACCAATTTTCACAGCAAAACTATCCACATCAGCTTTGCTATTACCAGGTTGGGAAACAGCTTTCACACATGGACTACGCCTCTGTGTGCCATTAGGATTTAGATCTAACATTTTCCTCTTCAAAACAGCTTTCTTCTCCTTAACTCCATCACGATCAAACACTTGCGCCAAACGAGTTTGCATCAAGTTTGTCTTCACAAGCATGTCACTTCCATGAGATCCGACATGAACAGTTGAAAAACCCGCGTCACCACCTTCGTCGCCTACACATTTAGGAGCTTGAGCAACATCAACATCACTTTCTGGCACACAGGCAGCCTTTTGACGTTATTCCAATTCCTTTCTCTTCTGGAATTCATACTTCTTCTTTCTTATCCTTTCATCCTCGAGCTGTAACTGCATAGGAACATCCTCAGCTTGGGTAACAGGCTCAGTGCCATCAACACTTTGAGACTGAGTAACAGACAACTGCAAGCTGCCATCACCATCATCAACATTAAGTGAATACATTCCATCATTAATATCTTTAACAACATCAGCAATGTCCTCTGGAACACCATGGCTGTCATTAACTGCATAAACCAATAACATAACCACGCACATAAAAAATTAAAACACAATTAACATTACAGACACAAAAGATAAATAAAGCGCATTGCATCAGACACAAAACAAAACGGAACAACTGGTGTAACTAAGCATATATATGTATTAAAGGCTGATAAAAATAGAGCAAATATAAGGGAAACACCAGCAACATTCGCAAGTTCTTCTAGAGGATTTGGTGTCTCAAAAATAACATTCACAAGATCTTGAAAGCGTACTGATTTGTCAGAATCAGGACGCACCGGCACTCCAACATCTGCAACAACATCATAATTAGCAAAAAAAAAGTACAAGAACAATCAATCAGTTCAACTATGTGAACACTACAAGTTCACCGAATAAAACAAATATGAACCCACCACTTGCAGAACAAACTTCAGAAAACACAACTCTTTCAACACCATACTAGTTCTTCATTGACTACTACAACCTATTCAAATGCCAGGACAGCAGTTCAAAATACACATGGTGATAAGTACTACATCCTGTCTGCACGTTGCATCAACTGCCAAAACCATACACGCCATACAATCCAGGACAAAATTAACACATATCAAAATACATACAACTTATAGAGTCGATAAGACAACAACTGTACAACATAAAAACCAGATCTATTAAAACATCATCCAAAATACAGGGAAAATCACCTGCATTCAATTTGTCTCGACTAGATGATGTACCCATTGAGATCTATAGTCCTAAAATCGGCCGAACCAGATCTGCAAGACACATGAACAAAAATTAGGGATTTGAACTATTTCAGAAACGAAGCACGCCATACAAAAGCAAAACTCTTACCAGCAAACACAAAATCCGCCACGCAATCCAGTATCACTGCCGCCAAACGCTCGTTCAACAGCAAAGGAACCCTAGCGAGTGCAGCCTGGGACAGCAAAGAGAGCAAGAGATTAGAAATAGAGAGAAAATCTGAACATAAGAGGATGCAAGCAAAGTCAATGGCAAAGCAAAAAGAACAAAAAAGAGCACCCGGACCTCCACCCCTGGGGTTGAGCCCTCCGGCCGACGCTCCCGCGGTGAAACAGGAGTAACAACTCCCGCTCCGAGAAGAGAAGAATAGGGTAACAAAGACGGAATCGATTTGGGGACGGGAGAGGAGCGGAACGGGGAAGATAGGAGGTTAAAAGGTGAGTGGGAGGGTTAAAAGATGACTGGGAGAAAACGGACGCCTAAAGCCCACAACCGTGGCGAAGCCCACTATCTCTAGCCAGTTACAAAAGATAATACCAAAAATCAAATACAAATAAAAAAATTAATAAAGATGGTGAAAAAAACCGGCTAAAGTACAAATAATAACTCACAACAGTACAAAAAAATTATCAAAAAAGTACAAATGAAAAAACAGTTCATAACGGTGATATTTTTCCCCTAAAAAATAAAGATAAGATAATGGGGCAAGTCATGTTACGGACTCGCCTCCGCATGCGACGCCGTGCCACGCCGCGTCGTCGCCTGCTACGGCTCGTTCCTGGCTCGGCCTCACCGGGATGGGGGAGGGGGTCCCGACCCCCCCTCCCCCCCCCCCGGCTCGGCCTCGCGCTAACGCGGCAGTGCGCTCGTTTGACAGGCGCAATGCGGTTATTCTGTTTCCCCCCACTCCACCCCACGCACCCACACCCCTAAGATAGATAATGGGGCAAAGTCCATACAAGGAAGATGTGTCAGTACAACTATGCCCCTCGGTACGGTTCGGTGCGGGGGCAAGTCATGTTTCCCCCACGCACCCACACCCCTAAAGATAGAAAACGCGGTTATTCTGTTTCCCCACACACCCACACCCCTAAGATAAGATAATGGGGCAAGACATGTTACGGACTCGCCTCCGCATGCGACGCCGCGGCACGCCGCGTCGTCGCCTGCTACGGCTCGTTCCTGGCTCGGCCTCGCCGGGATGGGGGAGGGGGTCCCGACCCCCCCTCCCCCCCGGCTCGGCCTCGCACTAACGCGGCAGTGCGCTCGTTTGATAGGTGCAGTGCGGTTATTCTGTTTCCCCCACCCCACCCCACGCACCCACACCCCTAAGATAGATAATGGGGCAAAGTCCATACAAGGAAGATGTGTCAGTACAACTATGCCCCTCGGTACGGTTCGGTGCAGGGGCAAGTCATGTTTCCCCCACGCACCCACACCCCTAAAGATAGAAAATGTGGTTATTCTGTTTCCCCACGCACCCACACCCCTAAGATAAGATAATGGGGCAAGTCATGTTACGGACTCGCCTCCGCATGCGACGCCGCGGCACGCCGCGTCGTCGCCTGCTACGGCTCGTTCCTGGCTCGGCCTCGCCGGGATGGGGGAGGGGGGGTCACCCCTAAGATAGATAATGGGGCAAAGTCCATACAAGGAAGATGTGTCAGTACAACTATGCCCCTCGGTACGGTTCGGTGCGGGGGCAAGTCATGCCATAGTACTATATTCAAACAAACAAAAAAAAGAAAAAGAAAAAATTGACAGCACAAGGACAAAAAAGTACCAGTCCAAGTTACTGGTGTAGTCAAGTACTAGATCCAAAAAAAAAAGTGCCGCGTCGTCGCCTGCTACGGCTCGTTCCTGGCTCGGCCTCGCCGGGATGGGGGAGGGGGGTCCCGACCCCCCTCCCCCCCCCCCCCCGGTTCGGCCTCGCGCTAACGCGACAGTGCGCTCTTTTGACAAGCGCAGTGCGGTTATTCTGTTTCCCCCCACCCCATGCACCCACACCCCTAAGATAGATAATGGGGCAAAGTCCATACAAGGAAGATGTGTCAGTACAACTATGCCCCTCGGTACGGTTCGGTGCGGGGGCAAGTCATGGCACAGTACTATATTCAAACAAACAAAAAAAGAAAAAGAAAAAATTGACAGCACAAGGACAAAAAAGTACCAGTCCAAGTTACTGGTGTAGTCAAGTACTAGATCCAAAAAAACAAAAAAAATTGACCGCCCAAGGACAGGCGCAGGCCCTGACAATGCTAGATACTTGAACTCGAGCCCGTGGGCGAATCCATAGTAATCCGCTCAGGTAAGTGTATAAGCGCTCAGGTAAGTGTTCAGAGGAGTTCGACTGGTGAGCGTCGGCTGCGCTTATAAACAAGTCTAGAGCCCCCTCGACTAGCGAGGTGGGACTAAACACATAGCTCACGCGCACGCCGTGCTGCACAGCCGCGCGAGTGAAGCTATCCTGGCCGAATACAATTACCCAGGCCGATGGCCCAACAAAGTACTTCGCCCCATTACAAAAATCCAGTAGATCACGCACGACAAAAAATAAAAAAAATGAAAATAATTTAAAAAAACTCACAAGAAAAATCAGTTAATAAACAAAAATATTGTGAAAAAGTTCAAACACATCTTAATGGTAAGAAGTAAATATATATATAAGACTGTAAATAAAAATTTCAGAAACGAATTTACAAAAAAGTTCAACTACTACAATTCATAAGGTTCAAGTACAAAAATAAAAAGAAAGTACTGTGCAGCGAAGATTAAATTTTTTTATTTTATAAAATACCAAAACTATCATTATTCATCTATAAAAAGAAAAAAAAACATGCTCCAAAATTCATGTAAAAAAGTAAGAAAAATTTTTATACAAAAAACTAATTTGATTGGTAATTGACACCCTAAAATAGAGCAGTACTATCATTAACAGAACGTAAGTTCAGCAAACTCAATAATAAAAAAGGGTTCTAAAAAAATCATCAGCGTATAGCACCGTCTCCGAGTTATGAACATGAAAAATATACCAGCCAAAACAAAGGATGCCCATCAGTTCAACTATAGAAAATGTTCCAGTACTAATATAAAGAATGTATAAATAAAACACTTATAATTGAGCAGAACAATAGGAAAAACATTACATAACTAGTTCCATACCATTCTAATAAAACCATACAATTCAACCATCTCACATGCAAATGTTTTAAAAGAAAAAATACTGCAACATAATCAACCATACTCAAATCTCAAAGCTGGCGCCATTTGCCACATTTAAACCTACAGCACATAAATTCTGAACGTCAGAGAGTCGTCTTCTCTCAAGAACATAACCATAACCACATCACCATCCTCAAATCCAGACTCAGCCGCAAACTCCTTCCACCCAGTACTTAGGTTTATGCAACCATCAAAGTCGATGTGGTAGGCAACATTCATCAACTGATACCCATTCTTGTCTGAAGTCTCCATCTTCAGAACACCGGAACTAGGAGGAACAATCCTGATCCTGGGTGACATTTTCTGCAAATGGACATGGGAGTACAAAACAAAATGAACACCTAACATAACTGAATTTTTACACAGATATAGGAACGATTTGCATAACAAACTAAAATGGAAAAAATCTGAACCAAAACAATAACACAAAACTAACTAGACATGTGAACTGACTAAACTGAAAAATATACATATCAATACACCTACAGTAAAAACATCTATTCATAAACAGATCAGGGATTATACAAAAAATGGTTTAAATACTGTTCAGTAATGAACAAATACACACAGAAATCCCTACTGTTAAAATCCAACAAAACCAAATTAAAAAAATATAGACAAGCTATTCATAAGACAAAACTGCAGATCCAGTCCATGTGTTTCAAACAGAAACCAACAAGAAAGTAGAAAACAAAATGAATAGAAACACATACCCATGATTCCTTCAAGTCACCATCCATCAGGCGACAAACATAGGGTGTACGAAACCCATGGTTGCCGTACAGCAAACAAGAAAGTTGCCCACGCCGCTGAGTCTGAGTGAGCTCCAAACCAGACTCGTACACACAGTCGTCAGCTATGCGCGCCATCTTTACTAGGCATCCGCATGAACAATCCTCCATCGAACACACAGGAACAGAGAAAAAGGCAACGAAGAGAAGAGAGAGGAACCTAGATCTGATTCTGGAAGAATGAATAAAAGGGAGGGGGAAGACTTGGCCACACACCACACATAGATGGATAACGTTTATAGTCAGGGACACTCGCAGATTATAAAAATAATAAATAGGCAGATGGGCAGCCAGCTGGTAGGAAATAGTTATTACACAAGCCATCCAACATTTGACCGCAAATCAGTTCAACTTCAGAAAACCAAGCAGTTCAAAGGTGCACATGTCGAACATATGCAGACAAAACAACACATTCAGAGACAAAAACAAAGTTGAATTCATTTAGTCATTCGAACATCTGCTCCCTCTCAACAAAAATCTTAAAAACATAATATTCACTACTTCAGTCATAACGATTAAAGAAACGACGCCATTTTGCCCTGGTGGATGGATGTGGAGCCGTGGCTGCTCTCGCCCTAGCCCAACTAATGATCTGAATATGGTTCCTTCCCCTGCCCTCTGGGAAAAGAAGCTCTAATTCATTGGAGTTGGAAGTATCCATCACCTCACGCGCAACTCGTCTGTTGAACTCTGCCTCCAGTTCCTCCTCGGCAGCACGTCGCGCCATCTGCCTGCGCCTGCGCCTCCTCCTCCTCTGCTCCGCTACTGCAGCCCTAACATCTATGGCGTCCCTCTCCTCCTCTGTAACCTCTCCCAGCTCAGGATTCATCTCCCTTTTCTTTGGTTGCAGCTCGTAGAATGAAACTGACAGAGGGCTCGGGCTTTATAATCAAAGTGCAGAGCCATCGGTGCGGCTCCCATGTCAACACACAGTAACAAAACTTTGACATGGCAGCAGTCCAACTACACATACGGGCATCAATTCAAAACAACAATGAAAAGCACGCAACTTAATTACACAGTTTGACCAGATTACCCGAAATCACAGCTTACAGTCAGCCGCCATACACAACCTCCGCCAACGACAAAACAACATGGGAATCCGTGGTAGAAACAACTCAAAAAAGCAAAATTGACAACGCAAATCTTTTCATACAGTCCTTATATCTCTTCCTGCAACACCAATTCGAAAGTAAAACAACAGAAAAAGAAGAACAGATTTCCATGGCGGGCGTGGAAAACGACCAAGAACACAAAATTGTAATCATAAATTATAGATGAAAAAAATCTCAAAAAACTATAACATACCGATAATTCTCACATCAAAAACGACAAACACGACGTAAATTGAGGCCCACGAACACCACAGTAAACACTGACGCCCAAAATTACGTCTGCCGCCAAAATGCCCACGCCGTCACCTCCGGTGACTACAGATCGCAAAACTCATCCAGCTGAGCGCGCGGACGTGCGGAACCCCTTACATGTCTCCTCTAGCAACGAATGGCGCGCAGCATCGCGTCGGGGAATGACCGGAAGCTCCATGTTGCATCCCATGTTTCCGTCTGTCGTGCACGCAGGAAGATCGGTTCTTGTTGAAAAACACGTCAGTCCAAACTGTGAACCACGTCAGTTCAAAAAGGGTAACAGAATAATATTCTGTTACGCGTAACAGAATAGCCCAGATGTATATATATATATATGATCTCTTCTATGAGAAATTCTATTTATGTATATGCATAACGTGTATAATATGTAGTATCGTAAAATGCCAGCAAATGAAAAAATTAAATAGAAAACACTAAATTAAAGGAAAAATAAATCATAAAACCAAAACCCCTAAATCTTTTAGTCCCGGTTGGTGTTACCAACCGGGACTAAAGGTCTCCCAACCCCCGGCGCGGGCTCGTGCCACGTGGTGACCCTTTGGCCCCGGTTCGTGTTGAACCGGGACTAAAGGGGGGGTGACTTTTAGTCCCCACCCTTTAGTGCCGGTTCTAGAACCGACACTAAAGGGCCTCACAAACCGGCACTATATCCCGTTTCTGCACTAGTGGATCTAACACCACACCCATAAATATATTCCATATGTGGGAGGGGGAGGGGCCACTCCGGCTAGGGTTTTGGGGTCGCCTGCTCAGGAATCACATGGGATCTGGGCTGGGCCGTTTCCATCTTGCCATTTAATTCTAGAGTGATAGAACCATTCTTTTCGGCACCCATCGAGGCATCACGAAGAATCATAGTATGAACATGGGAAGAACGAGCCAAATCCATAGGACAGAAGTTCTTGCTCTTCCAGTTGCCGCGTTTCTGTTCGAAGGGTTCTTCCACTCCCTTGTAATCTCTTCAGTAACTTCCATGTGTAGGATATTTATATGTGCACTTTTCATGACTTTGCATCCTTGTCTACATTGAATTTTTTAATTGCACTATTAAACAGTAGTAACTTAAATTCATATACAAAAATTACTAGAGAAAATACAAAAGAAAAGGTTCTTTTAGAAAACTTTTGATCTATTCATCTCAAGATAGTACAAAAACAAGTAAAAATTACATCCAGACCCATAGACCACCTAGCGACGACTACAATCATTGTAGCGAGCCAAAGGCGCGCCGCCGTCATCGCCCCTCCCTCACGTGAGATAGACAATATAAGGTTGTAGTAGACAATTAGGGAATCGTCGTGCTAAGGCCCTATAGGACCAGCGCACCAGAACAACAACCACTGCCGATGAAGAGAAGCGTAGATTGAAAGGATCTAACATGTAGACACACAACAGATGAACGAAGACTGTATCAAACGGATCCACCAAAGACAAACGTCGACCGAATCTCATGAGATCCGTCGAAGACACACCACCACACATCCTTCGACAAGTCTAGATGCACCATAGGGACGGGGCTAGGCGATAAGAACATTATTCCATCTTTAGAGAGCCGCCTCTGCCTTGCCTTGCTGAGCAGGACACAAACCCTAAACAGATAAAAAAACACCTAAAAACAGAGTTGGAGCCCTCTCGCCAGTAAGGACTGAGATCCACCATGCTCCCATGGCCTAAGGCCACAACAAAAGGGTAGACCTGCGGTGGCGCCGGCGGGAGGCAAGCAACCCAGCCGCCTTGCCTTCGAGTTGCTAGGGCAGCCAAGGGGTGCGTGTCTTAACTCAAATACAAAAGAAAAGTTATGATCATAAGTGTATAGTAGAATAAAACAAAGGGTCTATCTATATCTCATCTAGATGTGAGATAATATCTCACATCTAAATTGTGACATCAGCAGGAATCAGCGCATGTCCACCAAATATCGTTCTATTGTTTTTTTTACGCTTCGTTCTATTGTTTGTTTGTTTCTTTTGTGAACCGTCACGCTGCACAGCCAGCTTGACCGCAACAAAAAAATTACGACGCTCAGCACATCCTGTGAACCGAACTCAGGACCAAATGAAGCGCCGGAGACTTGTTTGATGCTCACGCCCTTCCCGCGGGTTGTGGCCCATTGGCAACTCGCACCACCGCTGACTGGTTTTCTCTCCTCGTTGACTGCTAGGTTGTTAAAGGTTTTTTGCTACAGATTTTTTTTGCTAGGCTGCGTTTTAGATTGCTACATGTCGCTAGGTCACTAGGTCGCACAGGTTTTTTTTGGAGGGAAGTCGCTACAGGCTGTGACACATGCATTGTAGGTAGCTACAGGTTCGTTGCTAGCTCTTTTTTTGCGGGCGTTGCTAGCTCCTTTTTCCTCACGAACATCTGGAAAAGTTTGCGAATTTAAAAAGCATTGACTATTGACCAACAAACGCTGACTTAACAAACAAAAATTTGAATAGTGTTCATTAAAATAAAAATATAAGGAATTTAAAAAGGTTCATAATTGTTTTAAAAGTTCACGACTTGAAAAGGTTCATAATTTGAAAAAATTCTTTAAAAAATAACGAATTCGGAAAGAGTTCACGACTTGGCAAATGACGTAATTTGAGGAAAAAAGTGAAAATTAAAAATGTTCATATTGTTTTTGAAAAAAGAGTTCACAATTTGAAAAATGGTTAAGGAAATTTGGAAAAAGTTCATGAATTAAAAAAACAAATTTTGAAAAAGGTCATGCATCTGAAATAAGTTGAAAAGAAAGGGAAAATAAAAAAGAGGAAGTTGCGAGTCGAGTGGGGACATGCAACTGTGATAACAACAAGAAAAAATGGGCCCTAGTTGCGAGTCGAGGACGGACAACAACTGGGCTAACAACAACAAAAATAATGGGCGCAGTTGCGAGTCGAGGGTAAGCTTGCAACGGGGACAAAAACAACTACGGGGACCCGTTGTGAGTCAATGATAATTTGGATCCATTGAGGGTGGGCTTGAAACTGGGAAGAAAATAACCACAGAGGCCCAATTGCGATAGACTAGCATGGGCTTTCAACTCGCACAAGAAAATACAGCAAACAACTATGTGCTCAGTTGCGTGTCGAGGGTGGACTTGCAACTGGGACGTAAACAACTATGAGCCCAGTTGCGAGTCGAGGGTGAGATTGCAACTAATGAAACACAACTACGTGCCCAGTTGTGAGTCGTCGGTGGGCTTGCAACTGAGACAAAAACAACTACGTGGTCCAGCTGCGGGTCAAGGCTAGTCTTGCAACTAGGATGAAAATAAGTATGGGGCCGGTTATTGGTCGATGATGGGCTTGCAAGTGGGACACAACACCAACAGGGCAGGTTGCAAAGTTGGGGTGTGGACTTGCAACTGGGACAAAAAACACAACTACAGGGCAGTAGTATGACTATGATGGGCTTGTAGTTGACACAAAACAAAGAAAAAACTATGGGCCTTGTTGTGAGTCGAGCGTGGACTTACAACTAGGGAAAAACAACAACAAACCTAGGTGCGAGTTGAGGGTGGACTTGTAACTGGGACAACATAAAAACTACAGGCGCAGTTACGAGTTGAGTGTGGACTTGCAATTGAGATGAAAAACATACTACCGGCCAAGTTGTGAGTCGAGGGAGAGCTTGCAACTAGGACAAAACACAAGCTCCAGTTGCGAGTCGAGAGGTGGCTTGTAACTCAGACAACTACGAGTTCAGTTTTGTGTCAAGTGTGCACTTGCAACTGGGACAACTACGAAACTATGAGCCTAGTTGCGACTCAAGGGTCAACTGGCAACTGGGAAGAAACAAGTTATATGGGTCCAGTTGCAAGTCCACCCTTGACTTGCAACTGGGATAAAAACAAAACACATGCACTAGTTGCGAGTCGAGGGTGGGCATGCAACTCGGACAACTACGAGCCGGTTGCTAGTCGATGATGGACTTGCAACTGGGAAAACTACGAAACTACAAGCCTAGTTGTGAGTCAAGGGTGGACTTGCAACTGGGACACCATAAAAATTATGGGCATAGTTGTGAGCCCAGTTGCTAGTCGATGATGGACTTGCAACTGGGAAAACTACGAAACTATGAGCCCAGTTGTGAGTCAAGGGTGGACTTGCAACTGGGACACCATAAAAATTATGGGCATAATTGTGAGTCGAGTGTGGACTTGCAACCGCGATATAAACATACTACGGACCCAGATGTGAGTCGAGGGTGATCTTGCAACTTGGACAAAAATACAGGCTCCAGTTGCGAGTCGAGGGGTGGCTTGCAACTCAGACAACTATAAGTTTAGTTGTGAGTCAAATTTGCAGTTTTAACTAGGACAGCTAAGAAACTACGAACCCAGTTGCGACTCAATGGTTGACTTGCACCTAGGATGAAACAAGTTATGGGTCAAGTTGTGTGTCAAAGATGGACTTGCATATGGGACGAAAAACAAATCACATAAATTAGTTGCGAGTCGAGGGTGGAAAACTACGAGCCTAGTTGCGCGTTGAGGATGGACTTGCAACTAGAACAACTACAAAATTACGAGCCTAGTTGTGAGTCAAGGTTCGACTTGCAACTAGGATAAAACAAACTACAAGACGAGTTACGAATCAATGGTGGATCTGCAACCGGGCTAAAAAAAGTCAACCCTTAGTTGTGAGACATGGCGGACTTACAATTGACACGGAAAAAGTGAGAGTCGATAGAAACTTGAGGATGAGCTTGCAATTAATGCAAAAAAAGTAAGGCCCGGTTACGATTCAAAAGAAACATCGAGGCCAGTGGCAAGTCGAGGGTGGACTTACAACTAGAGACAAAAAAATGCCAGTTATGAGTTGAGAATGGACTTACAACTAGGACAACTACAAACTATGAGACTAGTTGCGAGTCAAGGGTCGACTTACAACTGGGATAAAACAAACTACGATCGTACTTGCGAGTCAAGGATGGACTTGCAACTAGGATGAAAGACAAAAACACAGGCCTAGTTGCGAGTCAAGGGTGGGCTTGCAACTGGGATAAAAAAATACGGGCCTAGTTACGAGTCGAGGGTGCACTTGTAACTAAGACTAGTATATCAAACTATGATACGAGTTGCGAGTTGAGGTTGGACTTGCAACTGAGATGAAAAGCAAGCGCATCCCAGTTGCGAGTCGAGCGTAGACTTGCAACTGGGACATCAACGGACTATGGGACCAGTTGCGAGTCGACGGTGGACTTGCAACTAGGACAACAACAAACTATGATCCCAGTTGCGAGTCGAGGATGGACTTGCAATTAAGACAACTATGAAACAAATCACCCAGTTGTGGGTCAAGAGTCAACTTGCAAATAGAATGAAACAAACTACGGTCCCAGTTGTGAGTCAAGGTTGGACTTGTAACTGGGAGGAAAAACAAAACAGGTGCCTAGTTGCAAATCGCGGGTGAGCTTGCAATTCGGAGAACTATGAGACCAATTGCGAGTCAAAGGTGGACTTGTAATTGGGACAACTACGAAACTACAAGTCCAGTTGCGAGTCAAGGGCCGACTTGCAACTAGGATGAAACAAACTACAGTCCAACTTGCGAGTCAATGGTAGACTTGCAAATGAGATGAAAGACAAGACATAGGCCCAGTTGCGGGTCAAAAGGTGGGCTTGCAACTCAGAGGGTGGGCTTGCACGTCAGACGACTATGAGCCCAATTGTGAGTCTAGGGTGGACATGCAAACTGAGACAACTATGAAACTACGAGCCTAGTTGCGAGTTAAGGGATGACTGGCAACTCGGACGAAACAAGCTATGAGCCAGTTAAAATCAAAAGGTAGAGTTGCAACTGGGATGAAAAACAAAACACATGTTCTAGTTGTGAGTAGAGGGTGGGCTTGCAACTTGGACAACTACAAATCCAGTTGTGAGTCTAGGGGGACTTGCACCTGGGACAACTACGAAACTATGAGCCAGTTGCGAGCCAAGGGTTGACTTGCAACTGGGATGAAACTAGCTATGGGCCCAGTTGAGAGTCAAGGGTGGACTGGCAACTTGGATGAAAAACAAAAACACATGCTCAAATTGTGGGTCGTGGGCTTGCAAGTCTGACAATTACGAGTCCAGTTGCGAGTCAAGGGCCGACTTGCAACTAGGATGACACAAACTACATGTCAAGTTGCGTGTCAGTGGTAGACCTACAACTGGGATGAAAAACAAAAACACATGCTCCAGTTGCAAGTCGATGGTAGACTTGCACCTGGGACAACTACGAACTACATGCCCAGTTGCAAGTCAATGGTCGACTTGTAACTAGGATGAAACAAACTACATCTGGGTTGTATGTCAAGGGTGGACCTATAACTGGGATGAAAAATAAAATATAGGCAAAATAACCGGGGTTAAAGATCGGTCAGTGAGAAGATGGGGAATAAGCCTCATAGTCGAGCCCCCCAAACACCAACATATATAGGCTCTTGTGAAAATAAATGCAAGAACATGACACACAAAACAAAACGGAACAAGAGGACGGGCGACAAAAAAAACAAGCTAACACAGACGTGCATGATCGAGTTTGTGTGAACATTAAACCAAACAAATCAAACAATTGTAGATTTAGATGAACTAAAACTTATCTAGATTAGATTTAGCAAATCTGAAATCAAAACATCTAGTTACACTCCCTCCTAGCTACGCGGTCAAACCAAAAATAAAAGAAAAACAGGGAACAAAAAGACACGTGCCCCTTCACAAAAAGGCTAAGCCCACACAAAAATCAATATGCAAAACATAATAAAGGCCCATTAAAAAATGTCATATCGGGTCTCACGCTTCGCGAAGGACAAACAGAAAACATGACGCAAGGACACCGAGCATGAATCAGAAGCACGTGTATGTAACGGTATATGAGTTATATGAAAAAATTGTTAACTCTCGTTTAGATAATAATTAGCAAACCAATCCGAAACGAGACCTCAGACCGCGCCGCAAAAATGGCCTAACAAAAGACACACGCGTGAACAAGTCAACAAATAGACACCAAACACACGACACGACACAGAGGGCGTGTGACAAAATAACCCGCAATCAAGATTTGCACACATTCAAAGCGAACATATGACAGAGTGAAAACAAGTTCATGATTTTTAAATGAAGAAATAAAGAATAAAAGGAAAAAGAATAAAGAAAATGGTGAAAATAGAAAAAAATAAAAGCAAAAAATCAAGAACTTTAAATAGTTTATAATTTAGAACAAATAATGAAATAGAAAAAACAAAATAAGGAAAATAAAACGGAAACGGAGAAAACAAATACTTGGTGTCAAATGGAAGTGTAGAAAAACGAGAGGAACTAGAACGGTGTAGCACAAATTTGTGAAAAGAAATAGAAAAAAGCAATCGACGTGGCACTAGCAATGCATAGGCTTGTGAAAACCAACAACGGAACCTCGCACTAGCAACGACCTGACAGGCAGCGCACGAGACAACGCGCCGCGAGCCAGCGCACCATCCAGACCATCGCGTTTTACACAAATATTAAAGACAGATGATCTAACGACTCTAACTTAGATATGAGGTAGCTATTTCATATCTAGATGTGAAATAGCAAATCCATTCAAAAAAAAGTAAATTCTAAATAGTTTTCGAACACTTTATAAAGTTTTCACGCACAAAAAGTGTTGTGGATTAAAAGTAAAGAAAAATGGAAAATAAAAATAAAAATGAAAAAGTGAACACATGTAGTTGCGCGCCGAGGGCGAGACATGTAGTTGCGTGTTTGTTGATGGACATGCAATGGACACCCGACAAACACTTTCATTTTCTATCACAAAGTTATAGTCATGTTAAAGACATTAGTTGCCGTTACGGATGATACTTGCAATTGTGTGTATAGTAGAATACATGCAGTTGCCCTCCCAACAAACATTTTTGCCTCGAATTGCAGTTGCATTGGAGGTATGCAGTTTCGGGACGAAGACGACACTGTAATTGCATGTTTGATGATGGACATGCATCTGACACGAACAAAAATCATGAAATTTTTAAAGACAAATAGAACAAAAAATAAAAAAAGAAAAACCAAACAAAAAGGACAAAAAAAAACAACAGAAAAAACGGTTGGAAGCTTCTCTCAAAACCGGTAGAAAGAGTCCTTCATGGGTCAAGCTCATTCACACACGTACGCTCCGGGGAGACAAAAAACCAAACAACTGGTAGAAAGCAAAAAAATCTCACAAGGACACACTCACATACAACGACTAGACACATTTTCCTCCAACAATTCGCGTTTTCCTGGCTGAAAGCCCACAAAGCACAAAAACGGGGGACCCACAAAAAAACGAAAAAGCCCACAACGGGCAGGCGGGTGTACGCACGTATTTTTTTGACGGTAAACGAAACCAACCTAGCGACAAGAGGCCACAGAGCGACACAGGACATCAGCTCAAAAAACAAAACAAGCGACACAAGACATGGGCTAGACACGAGCTGCCCGCCTCGCATGGACTTGGACACAGGCTGCCACGCGCGACAAACACGATGCCAGCGAGCACACGAGCGAGAAGAACAGTCTGCGCGAATCTTAAAGACAAACAAGATTTAAGGGTTCTAGATTTAGATGTGAGATAACTATTTCACATCTAGATGTAAAATAGCAAACCTGTAAAACAAAAGGATGAAAACATGTTTAATCAAGTTATAATTTCTGGATTTTGCACTATTCAATCAAATATAATAATGCTCTCCGCCAACTTTTGTACTATATATATGTGGTGTATTTTTTGGGAGCGTACAAAAGTACACAAACTCACAAGTTTGTTCATCACAAGTGAATCTATGTTGCTGGCATTATGCATTGTAAATTCGTGGTTATGAATACCTAATGCAGTAGTTGTTTTATAGTATGTGTATCAGAAGATTTCGTTGCCAAATTTTAATTAACTTCGTTTGAGTGGGTGTTGCCAAACTAATCTGGCTGAAGCTATTCTCTAGTAGCTTGGTAGTGCCGCGACTACTTTCAGAGAGGAAAAACGTGAAAAACACTTGGCAATAATATAATGAACGAAGGTAGAAGTTACAGCGTCACATGGACTCTCATCAACCATCTCCCGTGACGGTAAAGAACTACTAGCATTTCTCCAATGTTCGGTCGCTTCTCAGCGTATGAATTGACTATAGCAGGGTCATTCTTGTTCTCCTTTCGTCCCTTCCCTGGAAATATCCAGAGATGCTACTAGAGACTTCGTCCGATTGAGACGCCTTTCGCCTTCGAACCTTCGATTTTAATTAGTGCGAAACGCGCAACACGCCTGCTAGCTTTATCCAATCAGTAGCTTCCACTGGAGTCGTCTGTGGATGCTCCATGCATCTCCGTGTAGCAACAACACACAACGTATCACATCACTAAAGCAGAAGTACAGGCAATTCAGTATCCGTAAGCATACATACACACAGCTCAGCTAGCTCTCAGCTTAGGGTGGCAATTACTCGATCCTATCCAGCAGTGGAAAGGGCACTTAGTACGACTTCTAGAACACTCTAGCGTACTGCTCCCCTGATAGTTAGTCGATCCTATCCAAAGTCAAAATTAATTTTTTATAATGAAAATGGTTTTGGCTAAAAAAGTTTTAAAAATAGGCCAGTGCTGAGGGTTGGTCGGGTGATAGTTTTACCGGTTCCGACTCACGATCTTTTTTTTTAAAACACACCACAGACGCAAGCGCTCATACATACGCGCATACACTTATCCTTATGAACGTACACACGCACATCCTATTTCTATGAGCACCTTCGAGATACGGAGTCGACATATCATCTTGAGATTTACGAAGTCACCATAGGCTCCTCGTTGTCGACAGGAACATCTCCTCCTACTGAAAACGCATCGTCTAAAATCCTGAAATAAATACAGAAATAATGCAAGCATCAGGACTTGAAACCTGGTTGGCTTGGGATACCACTGTTTCTCTAACCATCTAATCATAGGTTGGTTCGCCTGACTCACGATCTTGGAAGGTTTGATTCACTACTAGGAAAAGGGCTAGTAATGGCGCACCAATTTTGCCCACTAATGGCGCACTGCTGGTGCGCCATTAGTATACAACACCATGCGCCATTAGTATGTCTCCCAGGAGGCCATATTTAACCATGTGCTTTGGCATACTAATGGCGCACTGTTGGGTGATGCGCCATTAGTGTGATTATAACAATGCGCCATTAGTGCCTTGTGTGGTGCGCCACTAGTATGAATATTAGGGATTTTTTTTCATTTTTGATATTTTCACAGGTTAAAAAATATTAGAGATAACATACAACACAGATCTGTTTAGTTTACATACAGGGGGCCATATGTAACGATGTTACCTGCGTCCACCAGATCATATCCAACACACAAGTTTCATCATATATACATACATAGCCAACACATAGTTCCATCGTTACATATTACAAAAGTTTCACAATGTTCATTCAACACCGTTATCCATCAATTCACAAAAGTTTCACATTAATACAAAATAAAAACACAAATGGAAAAGAAGCACTCCATTCATGCAAGCTTCCGTGAATTAAATCAAATCTGCAAAATGATAAACAAGAAGTTAGAAGAAGAAGAAGAAGAAGAAGAAGAAGAAGAGAAGAAGAAGAAGAAGACTAGAAGAAGAAGAATAAGAAGAATAAAAAGAAGACTATAAGCTTATTATGTAAACTTGATCATTTTGTGCTAACATAAGTAATTTGGAGCTAACCTATAGGAAACTAAGCATATAAGCTCTAAGTTAGCATATTAGAGCCAACTTAAGTAAAATGAAGCTAACCTATGTCATTTTGGATAAGAAGAAGAATAAGAAGAAGACTATAAGCTTATTATGTAAACTTGATCATTTTGTGCTAACATAAGTAATTTTGGAGCTAACCTATAGAAAACTAAACATATAAGCTCTAAGTTAGCATATTAGAGCCAACTTAGGTAAAATGAAGCTAACCTATGTCATTTTGGATAAGAAGAAGAATAAGAAGAAGACTATAAACTTATTATGTAAACTTGATCATTTTGTGCTAACATAAGTAATTTTGGAGCTAACCTATAGGAAACTAAGCATATAAGCTCTAAGTTAACATATTAGAGCCAACTTAGGTAAAATGAAGCTAACATATGTCATTTTGGATAAGAAGAAGAATAAGAAGAAGAATATAAGCTTATTATGTAAACTTGATCATTTTGTGCTAACATAAATAATTTTGGAGCTAACCTATAGGAAACTAAGCATATTAGAGATAAATAGGTAACTAAGTATATATATATCATTTTGGAGATCTGACATACCTGACATAGTTCAATTCTCATTGTTCTTCTCCTTCTCCTTCCTCAACCTGATGCGCCAAGAGCGGCGAGGCGGTGAAGGCAGCTGTGGGATGTAGTCTTCTACCACAATTGGCGTGGTCATGTCGCCCAGCTGTGGGATCGCCGGCGCCACCACCGGTGCGTGATAATTGTCAGGCACCACTACCATCGTGAGGCCACCCTCAGTCACCATCATCTCTTACCCATGGTCAGCCACCACCATCTCTTGCCCATGGTCAGCCACCACCATCTCTTGCCCATGGTCAGCCACCACCATCTCTTGCACCTGGTCAGCCACCACCATCTCTTGCCCTTGGTCAGCCACCACCAGCGCTAGGTCATCCTCAGCCTGATGCCCATCGTCATCCTGCAGCTCCTCATCCCCACTCTGCTCCTCTTCTCCCCCACTCCAGTCCGGATCATCCTTCTTGTTGTCTTCGCTGCTGCCAGAATCGCTGCTGCTTTCGCTAAGGCCAGAATCACTGTTGCTTTTGCTACAGCCATAATCGCTGCTGCTTTGGCTGTAGCCGGTGTCGCTGCTGCTGCTCCCATTGCCTGTCCAAATACAACAATGACCGTTAACAATCGATGTGAGACAAAGCCAAATATGGAGGAATAAGAAGAGGCAGAACGCACTGGCATCTTCGTCTTCAGCGTAGCGCATGCGACACATAGTCTTGTTGAAAACCTTCACGATGAGCATTGTGGCGTCATCGTCGTACCTCAATAGAAGAAAGTATCCGGTCCGCAGGTCGTAGGCACTGTAGAACTTCTCCCAGCCACGGCATAGGTACATGTGGCCCTCCTCGATCACCAACTCCACGTCCCACAGCCTGCGAACCCCACTGCCGGCCTGTCGGAGCTTCACATTATCTGGCGGATCTTCACCCAGCATCTTCATAAAAGCGTCAGGCAGCCTCTGCAATTTGGGACAAGGAGTGATGTAGCAAACAACAGAGTTATCATAATGAGATGGGTGAAGGAAAGATCTCTCGTTTTATATACCTGTCTCGTGGCTGATACTGAAGAAGAAAGTATGATAGTGAAGAACTCAAAAGCATCCAACTCGTACTCCGGTGAGGCAGAGCGGCGGTGGCTGCTTCCCCCCATCTCTGATAAGCAGCAGAAGAGACCAATTAGTACCCTTACAACAGTATAGCAGCATAAATTTTGAGCAGAAGATAATCAACATTAGTCGCAAGTACCCCATATGTCCTATTTTAGCAAAGTCATGCTAAAATTCATGAAAAATTTCAGCATGACCTTTGCTGAAAATAGGACATATGGAGTACCCGAATTTGCCGGAACGGAAGTTAATCGACATTCTGGCAAACTCAAGGGCCTCTTGGGGACAAAACCCATCAAACTAGCAAGATGATCATCATCTTTGCAAGTCATTGCTTGTCAAATACAGAAGAAGGAACAATTTATTTGTGACATAGTTGGCCCATACAGAAGAAGCAACACCCTACACTAGCCTAAAAACAAGTGAAGTTTCACCCATATAAGAACAACTTTATAACATCAGAGAAGTTGCTATGTTTTTTCTACTGCTAGGAAAAACATCACTCATTGGAAATGAAAATCTCAGTACCAGCATTTTGAACTTTGAAATGAAATACAGTAGTAGTATTAGTAGTATATGGAGTAGTATCTTGTCTAGTAGTAGTATTAGTTGTATATGGAGTAGCAAGTTTTGCCTCAGAGACAGCAAAAGCTATGTTTTTTCTCAATTCAGATAGCTAAGTGGAAAACCACGTCAAGTTCTGATAATCCATCTAATCTAATGAAATCTGAACTCAACCTGATCATGGTTCATGCCCTCAGACACATCAGCACCTCAAGAATGCCATGACAAAAATGAAAAGGACCAAGACAATCACCACACAAGTGATGAAAGCACTAGCGAATCATGTTAAAGCTAACCTCTACTTTTGACCCTCAACTATAACAACCGCATGCAGTACAGAGAAGTGTTGATGCAGGCATCAAACATTATAATGACTGAATTTGATCTACTCCAATAATTTTCTCAAGTTACATGATTAACAAGCTTGGGCTTAGCAGTAATATTCTGAGAAAATATTTTCTTGAAGCCTGAACAAGTGGCTTTCCTTTTTAAAAACAGAACCAAAATCATGACACAATCACTTGACAACATCTATTGACTACATTAGATGGATAAATTTCATATGTTGTGGAAGACCACCCTCAAGCAGACTGCTTATGACCATGGCTCCTAAATGGATAAGCGCTTGGCCAGAAGACATTGTGGACACCAATATTCAGAAGCATACCTTAAGTAATATTCTTAACTATATCATCATCTTATGAAATATTATAGTGTGGTGGCTGTTCTAGAAAATGCAGCAATATTGTAAACATAACTTTTAGACAAGCTAGAGAAAGAGATGAATGGATGAAAATGACACCCTCACTATTTTAAATTTAATAGAAACCACACAGGAGTTACCATCCCCAAATCTTCTTTTTTATTTATGGTCAAGTAATTGCTGAAATATTTGAAACAGAGGCCACCATTGCACCACCATTCACTGACAAACCATTAGAGCATTGTGAACAACAAATTCAGAGAAAACTCTCTTTGGCACACAAATTCAGAGCATTGTGAACAATAGAAACAACTGAATGTCCTATCATGACATGGCAACGAACTAACAAAAATTGCGCGTTCTACCAGCACACCATTAGCACAAAATTTTCTCTAATCTTACTGGACACAAAAATTTTCTTCAGTGTGTCCAGTGCATTTTTTCAGTGTGTCCAAATCTTGCAGGTACCAAGTACTCCAATGCACATGGAGTACTAATTATTCATGTTTGCTAGGCACTACTCCCACAATTTTTTGAACCTAATTTGACCTAAATTCGAGAGGGATTTGACCTAAACCTAGCAAAAGAGAGAAGAAGAGGGCATGACCGGGAGGGAGGAGAGGAGAAAGAGAGGAGAAGAGAGGCAGAGGGAGGAAGGTTACCTGACCATGATGAGGTGGTGGCCGGAGCGGAGACGACAGAGGGCGGAGACGGCGAGCTTGGGGGAGGCGGGGATAGACGGTGGGGAGGTCGCGGGCCTCCTCTCCTGGTGGACGTGGGGCCTCCTCTCCTGTTGGAACTCGGGGCGGGGCGGCTCCGAGGCGAGGGAGGCGGCGCTCGGGGGGGGGAGGCGGGGCTTGGGGGGGACGCGGCGAAGGGGAGAGGGAGGCGACGGGGGCGCGTGGGCGGCTGCGGCGAGGTTAGGTCGAGTGGGGGATCTGGCGAGGGAGGGAGAGAGGCCAGAGGGGAACAGGTGGAGTGGGGGAGGGTTAGCAATGGCGCACCTTCCCCTGGTGCGCCATAAGTACGACGACAGCAATGGCGCACCACCCCCAGGCGCGCCATTAGTACAAATTTTTTATTACAGTTCGAGCACTCAGGTTATATTTCACCTAACCGTATCCGAAACAGAACACACACACTAGCCTGACTGGTCAGCATGCAGCACACACACTGGGAGGTCCTGGGTTAGATTCCCACGCTCCCCAATTTTTTTATGCATTTTTTCTTTGCACATATCTTTTTATGCATGCATCCAAATATAACATGTCACATATGCTAGATGCTCAGAATTTCATGTAGAAAAATAATATGCAGTTTGTTGCCATGTTAACAACATTTAAAATGCTGTTTGATATTTATTTATGTTTAAATATGTTCAAACTTGTTTAAATCATAACTAAATATTCATAGCTCAAAATTTGACAAACTTTATATGCTTTTGGGAGTAACATATATGCGGTGGCTCGTCGGCGGCGGTGGAGCGGGGGAGGGTGCGGGGGGTGCTCGTCGGCGACGGTGGAGCGGGGGCGGGTGCGGGGGGTACTCGTCGGCGGCGGTGGAGCGGGGGAGGTTGCGGGGGGTGCTCGTCGGCGACGGTGGAGCGGGGGAGGGTGCGGGGGGTGCTCGTCGGCGGCGGTGGAGCGGGGGAGGGTGCGGGAGGTGCTCGTCGGCGGCGGTGGAGCGGGGGCGGGTGCGGGGGGTGCTCGTCGGCGGCGGTGGAGCGGGGGCGGGTGCGGGGGGTGCTCGTCTACGGCAATGGAGTGGGGGAGGGTGCACCACACATACATGCGCCATTAATAGTTTTGTAAAAAAAGTATTAAAAATAATTTTTATACTAATGGCGCACCGTGGCACAGTGCTAGTTTGAACTAGTAATGACGCACTATGCGACGGTGCGCCATTAGTAATTTTGCAAAAAAGTAAAAAAAAAAAAATACAGTAGTGGCGCACTCAACGGTTGATGAGCCATTAGTAGTTCTAACTACTAATGGCGCACTTCCCCCGGATGCGCCATTAGTATGTTTGAAAAAATATAAAAAAACATTTTGTTACTAGTGGGGCACCTTGTGCCTGGTGCGCCTTTAGTGTCTTACACACTAATGGCGTATCTTCACGTGATGCGCCATTAGTAAATAGTAGTGGCGCACCACTTCTCTGGTGCGCCATTAGTATCAATTTCATTTTTAGTCCTTTTCCTAATAGTGATTATTGCAGTAGAAAACCTTCATTTAAAATATTTTTCCTTTGTGTTTGCAGTTTTCTTGGAAGATATATCATGCAAAAAATCATCCAAATCCATTGCAAGATTTTAAACACACTCATATGGCAAAGAAAAAGAACCCTCATGACCAGCAAATGTTCGCTGGAGGGATGGCAATTGCCAACGATTATCATGGCAATTTGTGTTAGTCGAGCATGGCAATTTTAGTTAGAGAGCATGGGAACCCCGTTTCAGTTTTGCTTTTTGTTCAGAGCATCATCAGAAAATATAATTATGAAAGTCTATTGGACATAATCTATTTAGATACAATTATATAGACCTAGGTACAATCTGAATAAATATGACTATACTTATCTAATGGCTGTGATTTCTTTCATTTTTCTTTTTCTTTATTTCTAGCTAGCATGTACTTCTCTCTATTTCTTTTTTCCTTTCCTTTTCTTTCAGTGCATAGTATAATAGAGAGATACATACATAGATTGCACCATGCATTTATGATGTGGCCAGGAACAAAACTTCCAATTATTAAAAAAGGGCATATTTCGTTCACATGATTTTAAAAGCACAGGAATACAAAAGACACAAGAACATGATAAAAATGCATGTGCAAAAACAGAGGATTGGCAATCATAGAAATTCTGACAACTTGATGTTTGGTTTACAGGAATCGAAAAAACAAAGGAATCCTAATTAACATGGTCAAAATTAAAAGGCACGCCACGTGAAAATATATAGTTAGAACATTATTATGCCACTAAGGATCTCAGTCTCATTTGTTTTGTGCATAGTAATTTGAAAAGAGGTCCAAGCAGATGTTAGAATTCATGAGTTTTTCCTTCAAACTGAGATAAAAGAAAATTTTCTTTCATTTTCTTTGTCCCATTCCTTTGTACCAAAAGGCATATGAATAATATCATCATAGGAAAAATTTACATTCATATCTTTTGCCTCTACATTTCCTTTGAACCAAAAGAAGCATAAGTTTTTACATGGTATTATGTGGCGTTGGAGACATGCCAAAAGTTCAACTGACTCAGACAACGGTGTGTGCAGAATTACAAATCGCTGTCGTATAGTAACTAAAGAAACAAAATAAAAGCGGTCGTAGACATATACTCCAGGTCGGTCATATGTAAATCGAAGGAACAAACATATTCGCTCTACCTTAGCAGCGACAGCCATCCGTCATCCGTGCCATGAGAACCGAACATCACATCTACTGATGACCGCATTGACCTCATGGTTAATGAGGGAATTTCTATGTGAAACTGTTATATCTTTACGGTATGAACATGTGTAACTACAAAAGCACATATGCCTCGCTATAAAAGGGGCCATCCGCTCGCCATCCCCATTCATCCAACCTTAGGAAACAAACAAGCATCATATATACTCCAGCAGCTAGGTCGAAGATGTTCCGGTGGGGCAAGAGTACCAAGAACCCAGCTCCGGCCGCCGGGGAGGAGGTGGCGGTGCAGAAGGTGGAGAAGATCGAGTTCCGCAACCTCATCCACATCAAGCCTCCTGTCGGCGCCGGCGGCGGGGCCATCGGCAACGCGTGGAAGCCACAGCCATGGACGGCCGGCGCCGGCAGCTCCGGCGCGGCGAGGAAGCCCGACAGCCCCGGAGACGACATCAACTCGAGGGCGGGCAGGTTCATCGAGGACACTAAGAAGGGGTGGCGCCTCGGCGTCAAGTCATTCGGCGGCCGTTAGAGAGCTAGCTGGCTAGCCCGCCGCCGGCCACATTCTCGTCCATGCATGCATGCGTGTCACGCTCCCTGTTCCGGCCGTCCTCGTCCGTAAAACATAATTGATACTACTATATGTAAGTGTTAGCCGGCCCGATTATGATGTGATTCTACTCTAAACAATTTATCTGTAGTACAAAAAGGATATTGTATACGGCGCGCGATGCATGCATGCATGCATGATACGGTGTGGTTGTTAAATTCATCGGTATGACTGATGAATATACCAGCTAAATAATTTGGGTTTGTATGATGTTCGTTGGTTGCACGTGTGAGTTTGGTTAATGTACGTATGTTTTAGTCACTGTCAGGGCATCGATGATTGGATTCGTAGTCCTCTCAGTTATTACGGCTAATCATCTTCCATTTGCAGAATTTATTCGGAAGGATAGATTCACAGATGTAGTGGTAGGTGGTGCCGTGACGTTCACAAAAACACAAGGTTTTAGGCTTTGCAAAGCGATCAACAGTTGGTAATAATGTAAACACGTTTAAACGAGGAGCATATATGAAATTTCATCAAATATACTTCCCTGGTTTGAAATTGCATGATGTTTATAGCCCAATTATTAGTATGCAACCTTAACAATTATTTTGCCTACAAATTTGTTAGCCCAATCACTGTATTACTTTTTCGAAAATACTAATGCCCACACGTGTGGCAGTTTTGCAACTCGCCCACACGTGTGGTTTATCATCCAGTGCAGTTTGCACGAATCTTGACACATTGAGACAGAATTTGCATGCCACGTAGGACGAGACTGATGTGTGGGCGTTGGAGAGTTTGCCCACACGCCCTGCATCACGCTGTTTGCCAGCTGCGCTGTGTGGGCGAACTGCTTTTCGCCTACACGGCACTTCTACATTGTGGATGGCAACCGCAGTTACGCGAACGTGGCAACTAGGTAAACACACATGGCAACTGTGATTCTTTCCTAGACGGCAACTGCAGTTGCGCATACGTGGCAACCAGATAAACACACATGCCAACTGTAATTAACCATACATGGCAACTATGATTGGATCACACATGGCAACTAGGTAGACACACATGTCAACTACTGTTTGACTATATGTGGCAAGTAGATAATCACACGGCAAATACGGTTTGATTACATGCGGTAACTACCATAAATTAGACATGGCAACTATAGTTAACCAAAACAGATATAGTTGCCATACTTTTACGACTACACTTGCCATCCCGGATAACTACATCTGCCATCCAGGATGGCAACTAAATCGTCATCCCGCGGGATACCTAACGTAGTTGTGCCAGGACGTGTGGGCATTTTTGCTTCGTGTCACACGTGCGGGGTGGAGATGAGTAGTACTTGTTGGGCGTGTGGCACGAAGTAGCTGCGCCCACACGTATGAGCAATTCTAATATCCGCTCACACACAGTCCGTGTGAGCTGCCTCCTGCCCACGCCACATACGGTGTGTGGGCACATGTCTAATATACCACACGTGTGGTGAATATCGGCGTCCTACTTTTTACATCACCAAAAGAATTGGTCAAGTTTCATTGATAAATCTTGAATGTTTTAGCTTTGTCCTTGCAAAATTCTAGCTATGGGTTTATTTATTTATTGCCTTATCTCATTTTGTGTTTAAAGCTGCTCCTTGCGCACCCACCCCAAAAACTTCTATATATATATATATATATATATATATATATATATATATATATATATATATATATATATATAGTTTTTGATGAAGGGCGTTTTTATTAACTCATAACGAAGCATCAAGCGGACACAAACACGATAAGAAAATGTTTCTATAATTAATTAATTAAGAAAATAGTTTGAAGATCTATTTTTCTATGCGAATGGTGTTGTGCAACCAGTACTCCCTTTGTCTCGAGTTACTTGTGACAAAAATGGATAGAAATTGATGTATCTAGAACTAAAAATGCATTCAGATACATCCATTTTCGCGACAAAGAATTCTGGACGAAAGGAATATGAAGAAAATTACAGAGGCAGGGGGCAATCCTTATTTGTGGGAACCATTAATCAAGTAAATCACTATAGGAATAGACCTGAAAGTTGTCATCCAAGTGGCAACCCATTATCCTAAATTGGTTAAGGTCTTATTTGCGCTCTTCTTAGAGCTCTCAAGGATAAAACTATCAGAAATTTTGTTCAGATAAAAAAAATGACTATCATCTCATACTTTAGGATGCTTGTTTTAAAAAACAACTCAAACTTCCTGGCCTCTGCATCTACGTATGCACTCATCTATAGTTTTATTGAAGTAAATATAAGACAAAGACGCCAGAGCGTCAATAAACAGAGTATATGAAATAAACAAAATCAACAATGGCAGAATATTGACATGATATGACAAAAAAACACAGACAAGTATGGTTCAATTCTTCCACTACAATGCTCTCAAGAAGAAAGAACATATCCACGGAATCTAGGACAATGTCTGTCCTTGATGATGAGTCTAACCAAAAGGCCAAAAACACATCAGTTGAACTGGCTCAAACGAACCAATTTTCTTTGAGCCTTTGTTGTTTCCATGCAGAAAAAACATGTACACCTTGAAGACAAGACCGAAGAAAATGAACTCATCCTATCAAAATAGTCAGGAATACATCTGCAAACCCCATATAAGGGTCGGTCATGGCACGACCCACTAAGTTTGGGATTTTTTTTAATTAAAATAGTAATTTTTCTTAACGTATGTACACAAGATCATTTTGTCAAAAATATTTTCAATGTAATAAAAGGTAAAATGGAAAAAAATGTATGAAAAGTACTCATGTGTGTACATATATGCATTCACAGGTATGAATCAAGATGTTCATTGTATATTAAAAAAATATTTTCGCGCATTATTTTTACATTCATGTATTTGTTTTGAAGGTTCATAGATTTAAAAATGTTGTTCATTATATGTACACATAAAGTAAAATAATATAAATCAAGAAATGTAAAAAACAGCGAAAAGGTTAAAAAAGACAATCATAAATAAAGAAAAGTTGAAAACTCAAAATAAGTTGGCCCCTGAACACACATAATTTTCCGAGGAAAAGGCCGTGAGACAAAAAATGAATAGCTTCGGGATGACAGATTCCTAAGATATGTCAATGCAATGTTGCTCCCGTGGGCCAAAATGCAGCTATTGCCGGGACACTGACTATCTAGTCCCGAGCTCATATGCTCCCTAATGAATAGTAAAAAAAATAGTAAAAAAATTTAATAAATTCTAAAAAAAGTGCAAACTTTGACAAATATTCTCGGTGCTTGCAAATTTTCATCTCGAAATAACATTGTTGGAAGTCATGGTAAAATATAAAAAATTGACAGTCCAAAAATGCTATTTTTGAAAGTATTTTGGAGTGCTATTTTTTTGCCATGACTTCCACGAATGTCATTTCGGGATGAAAATTTGCAAGCACCGAGAACATTTGTCAAAGTTTACACCAAAGAAATTCAGAATTTTTCAAAGGTTTTTTCATTTCTTTTGAATTTACTATTCATCCCGAGCTCAAATGAGCTCGGGAGTAGAAGGGTACTTTTGCTATTCCAGGCTCTACTTGGCGTTGATATGTTATTGTATCACAGTAAGAGCGAAATAGCTTGTTAAGTTAAGAGACACCCCATGCAAATGTCACTTTCATCTGGTGCTGACAAGCAACACACCACATGTGCATCACTTGTTGCAACTTGATTTTTTTGTAGATTTTTAAAAAGGTTTATCTATTAAACCATGCGTTCAAAGCACGAACCGATTTCATTATTGGATTTCTCGTGCCGAGGTCTTCAAAACTAGATCTCAAGTTAATAGGTTGGAACAAACCTTTTTTCATGAAGATACCCGGAATAAAAAAAACCAGAAATTGAAAAATAAAAATATATAAAAACTGAACCTAAAATCTGCTAACCGAAAAAATTGTCAAAATCTGAAAGTATGGTTGTGCTTTTTCACTTTTTATTTAGAACCATAGTTGTGCTTTTTCCTTTTCAGCAAGCACGGTTCTGCTTCTCATTGAAGCACATGCTATGCCTTTGTTTTATTTTCGGGAAAGCACATTTATGCTTCTCATGAAAGTACATGTTGTGTGTTTCTCTTTCGGTAGGCACAGTTGTTATTCTTGTGAAAGTACGGCATTTGCTTCTCTCGTGAAACCACAGGTTGTGTTTCTCGTGAAAGCATAGGTTGTGCTTTTCTCTTTTTGAGGACGCAAAGTTATGCTTCTCGCAGAAAAGCACTGCTCCCCGAAGAATTTAAAAAATAAACTTAAAACCCTCTTAAACCTAAAACCTAGGAAAAACCAGTAAACTGAAAAGCCAAAAACTAAAAAAAATCAAATAAAACCCAAAAACGTGTGTAGAAAGAAAAAAAGAAATACGAAGGGTGCGCCAGAGCACGACTCAGGGCAGCGTCTAAGCGCACCACTTGGCACGCTCATGAGGCAGAAAAGTGACCGTTGCGGTTGCCCCCGGTGGAGTACCCGTCAGCTAATTGCTCCCAAGTAAGAGGCATACATACGTCATTGCTTGCTAGCAATGGTGGGGCGGGCTGGAGAATACTATTTCACACACCCCCTTTCCTCGTACATGGGTCTGCCCAAGTACCCTTCTTTTTACGTGCAAGCACTCCGGTTTTAGGAACCTTCGGTTTATGACCGGATTTGAGAACATTCTGGAAGGTTCTTGAACCTTTTTTTATGGTTATTCTGTTTTCTCTTCTTGTTTTCTGTTTCTTTTTATTTTCAAAAGTTCATAATTTCAAAAAAATTCAATATACCCAAAAGTTCTTTGGATTTTTAAAAATGTTTGAAATCTCAAATTTTGTTCACGTTTTAAAAAATCATATATTTTTTTCAAAAAAATCATAATCTTGAATTTTTTGGAGTTTAATTTTTTTTCAAATTTTCAAATAATGCATGGAAATTCAGAAAAAAATCGAAGTTTCGCAAAAAAATCAATAGTTTTTAAAAAAATTCTTGGTTTTATAAAAATAGTTCTAAGTTTATTCATAAATTCAAATTATTTGCTTTTCCAGAAATGTTAACAATATTTTCAAATTTCTTCAAATTTTACTCATAAATTCAAATTGTTTGCTTTTTCCAGAAAATGTTCACAGTTCTAATATTTGTAATCTTTTACAAAACAATGTTCTCTTTTTCCAAAATTATTCAACTTTCCATAATATTCTTCATGTTTCATTAAATTTTGGAAACTTCTAAAATTATTCGTAATTTTAAACTCTGTTTGGAATTTTATGGAATTTAAAAATAATGGTATTTCAAAAATATTTCACGATTTTTTCTATATTTTTTCATACCTGCCTTTGGAGTTAGTTCATAAAACTTTTGTGCTTCTTTTAGTTTTAAAAAGCTTGTGAGGTAATTAAAAAAAAGGCTCGTGAGGTCCACTGCCTAGCAACACACGAACACGAGCGCGGGGTCGCGGTTACAGATCCTTGCGAGCGCTCTAGCCCCTTTTTGATTTTTTTTAGGTCGCACGATTTAGTAGTATAGTACTTCCCTCCTATATGGGCCTGCCCAGTAGGGAGGTGCCCTGTGCGTCACATTGGCTATCGCAGAATGCAACCAATGTGAGGTCCCGGGCCTAGCTAGCCCATTAGCAACCTGGAGGTCACGTACGATTTGTGCTTTTTCTCTCCCTCTCTTTTCCTTTTTCCCTACTGCCTATGATTTGAAAAACAAATAGTGCATTAAAAAAGTACATGCATTTTTTAAAAAAAGTTCTGGATTAAAATACCGTTTATAAATTTGAAGAAAAAATGCGAACCAATATGTGGTTGGATGGTTAGAGGGACATTGGTATCCCCAGCCCACCAGGATTCAAGTCCTGGTGCTCGCATTATTCCTGAATTTATTCCAGAATTTTCGGTGATGCGCTTTCAATGGGAGGAGACGTTCCCGTCGACGACGAGGCGCCTACGATGACTTTATAAATTTCAAGATGATATGTTGTCTCAGTCTCTCGGAGGTGCTCATAGAGGTAGAATATGCGTGTATGCGTTCATAGAAGTGAGTGTATGCGCGTATGTGTGAGCGCTTACGTCTGTACTGATGTTCAAAAAAAAGCTGAAGAGAAAAATGGGTCGGCCCTATCAGGCCCACCCTGTGCGTCGCCCCATCAATCTGTAGCAAAATGAGACGAATACGAGGTCTCAGGTCTGGCTGGCCCATTAGTAACCTGGGAGCTCCAAGCAACATACGGTTTGTGTTATTTGCCTATCCTTTTTTTTCTTTTTTCCCACTGTGTATGATTTAAAAAATAGTGAGCGCAAAAAGTTCTTGCATTTGAAAAAATGTTCGCAGAGTAGAATAATGTTTATAAATTTGGAAAAAATAGTTCATCAATGAAAAATGTACCTGAATTCAAGAAATTTCCACAAGTCTGAAGATTGTTTGTAAATTAAATTAATGTTAAGAGAGACCTGAAGGATGGAAGTATCACCAAATAACTAGCTATAAACAGGGGTGCGTGGAAGCTTTCTATACGTGTGTCAGAGCCATGAGTTGGTCGCGAGATCTTTATGGGTTTCACCTCTAACCTACCCCAACTTGTTTGGAACTAAAAGCTTTGTTGTTGTTCATAAATTGAAAAAAAAATCATAAATTCAAAAAATATTTATGAATTAAAAAATGCTCACGAAATTGCATAACACATCAAAATTTAAAAAGGAAGTTCATGGATTTTTAGAAAAATATAGGTCAATTTGAAAAATGTTCACGACTTTGGGAAATGTTCATGAATTAGTTTTGTGGACGTGAATTTGAAAAAAAAAGTGTACCTTTCATCCCTTAATTTTTGGCAGAGTCTAGATTTGGTCCCTTAAGTTCAAAACCGGACAACTTGCACCCTTAACTACCGAAACCGGATAAGATTCATCCTTGTTCACAGTTTTGACCGGTTTTGGTGTTGTCCCACCCCGGTTTTGACTGTGCCGACTGAAATTCATGTGTTTTTTCCAAGTCCGAGTAATGTTTTCAAATTCTGATACTTTTTTCAAATATGTGAACTTTTAAAAAAATATGTACTTTTTTATACCCGCGTACTTTTTCCAAGTTCATGTACCTTTTCAAATCTGCGTACTTTTTAAAACTTCATGTAGTTTTTTCAAATTCATGTAATTTTTAAAAATGGTTGTACTTTTTCATATTTGCGTACATTTTTTTGGAAAGAATTCATGAACTTGATAATTTTATGCGAATTTGAAAAAAGTACGCGAATTTCAAACTTTTTTACGCAAATTAGAAAAAAAATATGTTGATTTGGAAAAATATGTCCACTTGAAACAAGTGTGTGAGTTTCAGACAAAGTTTATCGATTGGAAAAGGAACACGGATTTGAAAGAAATATGTGTACTTTAAAAAGTATGCAGACTTGGAACAAGTATGCAAATTCCAAAAATAATTCATGGTTTGAGAAAAATACTCAGATTTGATAAAATTACACGAACTTGGGAAAATACCCGGATTTGAAAAAAGTATGCAATTTGTTTCTTAAAAAACGGACTTGAAAAAGGTACAAAAATTTTAAAATAGTTCACGGAAAAAGTATGCTTATTTTTGAAAAAAAATATACAACCTTGCTAAAACAACGCGGATTTGAAAAGAGTATGTGAATTTCAAAAAGTTCATGAATATGAAAAATATACGTGAATTTGAGTGAGCACCTGTCAAAACCGAGGTGAGTTAGCACCAAAACCGGTCAAAACCGAGACCTGGGATGAACCTTGTCCGATTTCGATAGTTGGGGGTGCAAGTTGTCCGATTTTAAAGTTAAAGGACCAAATTTAGACTCCATCAAGAGTTGAGAGACGAAAAGTATACTTTTCCAAAAAAAAATGTTCACGAGGAGGGAGGCCTACGGAGCGCCGTTGTCGCCATGGGATACGGGACCAATCAACATATTCGAGATAGCAATTTTTTTTGCTCCTTGCCCATCAGTGTACTAGGTATGAATTTGTGCTCCATCTAGGTTGCACAATCCGCACCAAACAGTTCATCCTTGAGAACTAAAGAAGTACTCCCTCCATTCCACAATATATGACTTTCATTTGTTAAAATATAATATAGATGTATTTAGACATATTTTAGTATATAGAAACATTTTTTTTGATAAATGGAAGTCAAGTATTTTGGAACGGAGGGAGTAGTTCTTTAGGTGTAAATCTGTTGTACCAAGAAGCTAAAAGCACCGCCATGTGACAATAGGTACACTTCCTTAACAAAAAAGCAGGAAAAACACGTATTGTGATGGGTGTGTTGACTAAATATTATGAAGGAAATCGTCTTGAGCGGGCCAACCGCGTGCTTGGATGACATTTTTTAGGCCTTCCATGACAAAAAAAATGCATGACAGAATTGAGGGTGAGAATTTTTTCAGTGATTGCTCGGTTGATTTGCAGCTGTTCAGTATACGGTTGATGGTTTCGAACTTGTCGGGCCCAGTTGTCAGTCTCTAATACATGAGCGAGATGCTGGATTGTTAGCGTGATAGTGCGCGACCGTGGGAGACTCTGGCATGTACATAGAGATCCCGGCCCCGATTGATGCGAAACTGTAGCTAGTATGATACTGTTGTGTGATAGTTGAAAACCCGTTATGCGCAAGTAGTAACTGAAAACCCATTATGCGCGAGTAGTTATTCGGTGTAGTGCTAGGATCTGGTTTTCCCTACTGTCGGGGTCGGATCTACGCTGGAGTGTTTTTCCCCTAGGGTCACGACCTAGGGTTCTCCTGCCCTCCGCCGCGCCGCTGCCGAGAGTTTCACATCGCAGTTCAAGAGCGCCGCCAGGCACGCCTTGTTTCCTTGATTGGCCTCCCATGGGGTTGATCTAGTTTGTTACTATCTCATCGCAGACTAGCCCTTGCGGGGCTGTAAGAGACGGATTGTAAGTCATGGCGACACAGGACGATGCAAACAAATCGAGGGGCAAGAGTTCGGAAGACCCCAGTAGCCTCCTAGAAAGGCTACACCTTGAAGAGGACGTGCTTGATAACCGTGTTTGGGAAGAAGAAGTAGACGGAAGAAAAGCCCAAGTGGTTGGCGCTGGCTAGAGTTTTGGCAGAGAAATTTTTGGGCCAAGGGGCCTTGATAGCAGACATGAGGGCGACATGGAATCCCGCTAGAGAGGTGGAGTGGCACAGAATTAACCCAAATTTGTTCTCTATTTAGTTCAATTTTTTGGCTAATTGGAACCAAGCAATCCATCAAGGTCATTGGGACTTTAAAGGAATGGCGCTGATAATTGCATAATATGATGGGTTCAAGATGAAGGAAATATGCCCTACAGGCAATAATAAAGTTGTTATTTATATTTCCTTATATCATGATAAATGTTTATTATTCATGCTAGAATTGTATTAACCGAAAACTTGATACTTGTGTGAATGCATGGACAAAACAAAGTGTCCCTAGTATACCTGTACTAGACTAGCTCGTTAATCAAAGATGGTTAAGTTTCCTGACCATAGACATGTGTTGTCATTTGATGAACGAGATCACATCATTAGGAGAATGATGTGATGGACAAGACCCATCCGTTATCTTAGCATAATGATCGTTAAGTTTTATTTGCTATTGCTTTCTTCATGACTTATACATATTCCTTTGACTATGAGATTATGCAACTCCAGAATACTAGAGGAATACCATGTGTGCTATCAAACGTCACAATGTAACTGGGTGATCATAAAGATGCTCTACAGGTATCTCCGAAGGTGTTTGTTGGGTTGGTATAGATCGAGATTATGATTTGTCACTCCGAGTATCAGAGAGGTATCTCTGAGCCATCTCGGTAATGCACGTCATGATAAGCCTTTCAAGCAATGTGGCTAATGAGTTAGTTGCGGGATGATGCATTACGGAACGAGTAAAGAGACTTGCCGGTAACAAGATTGAACTAGGTATGAAGATACCGACGATCGAATCTCGGGCAAGTAACATACCGATGACAAAGGGAATGACGTATGTTGTCATTGCGGTTTGACCGATAAAGATCTTCATAGAATATGTAGGAACCAATATGAGCATCTAGGTTCCGTTGCTGGTTATTGACCGGATATGTGTCTCGGTCATGTCTACATAGTTCTAGAACCCGTAGGGTCCGCACGCTTAATGTTCGATGATGATTTGTATTATGAGTTATGTGTTTTGGTAACCGAAGATTGTTCGGAGTCCCGGATGAGATCACGAACATGACGAGGAGTCTTGAAATGGTCGAGAGGTAAAGGTTGATATATTGGACGATAACATTCGGACACCGGAATAGTTCTGGAGTGTTTCGGGTACTTATCGGAGTACCGGGGGGTTACCAGAACCCCCCCGGGAAAGTTATGGGCCACATGGGCCTTGGGAGGGAGGCACACTAGCCCACAAGGGGCTGGTGCGCCCCCCCACTTGGAAGGGGTCCGAATTGGAGTAGGGAAGGGGGCGGCGCCCCCCTTTCCTTCTCCTTCTCCATCCCCCTTTCCCTCTCCGGTAAAAGGAAGGGGGTCCGAATTGGACTTGGAGTCCTAGTAGGACTCCTCCCCACTTGGGGGCGCGCCTAGGCCGGCCTCCTCCCTCTCCCTCCTTTATATACGGGGGGTAGGGGGTGACGATGCCATGTACCGAGGGTAGGGCAATAGACCTGGTCTAAGCACCCCTCCCAAGGACACTGCCCTACCTTCATAGATCATAGACAATCAAAGGACAGCAAGTTCAACCGTCTGGAATCACCTGAGTGCATGCCCACTCAACCAACATCTCCACTCGGATATCCCAATTCCATTCGACCAGTATATCATCACTCGACCGTACAAGAAACCACTCGGAGTACATAAGGCTTAAAGTCACCCCGGATAGCAACGGTCAGGCATTCACTCCATAGTATTAATGATCAGTTATATGACTTTATTGCTGGCGTTACCAGTAACGTCTCTCCTTTATGTACATTGAACTCTTTGTAACGTGGGCTGGCTGGGGTCCTGGCGTACTCTATATAAGCCACCCCTCCACTGGGACAAGGGTTCGCACCCCCTGTAACTTCACGCATAATCCAATCGGCCGAGCTTCTTGGCACCGAGACGTAGGGCTGTTACTTCCTTCGCGAAGGGCCTGAACTCGTACATCTTGCATGCACAATCTCACCGTAGGTAGGATCTTGCCTCTACATTCCTACCCCCTATTCTACTGTTAGACTTAGAACCACGACAGTTGGCGCCCACCATGGGGCGGGTGTCTTAGCGACTTTCCGGTGAGGTTGCGATTTCTTCGAGTCCTTTCATCATGGTTTTCGGCGGAGGTTTGGCTGAGGTCCGCGAGATCCGTCTCGGCGCGCTCGTCTTCATCGCCGACGACTCCGCTTGATTTCAGGAAGCTCCTCTCGACGTCGAGGCGCTCCCGTCCGTGGGGCGACACACTTTCGCGCATGCGTTCGCGGCGTCCTTCTATGGCAGCCGTCGACTCAGTATCGGTCGGCTCCCATGATATCTTCGCTCCCCGCTATTCGCCATCACAAGCGATCCGGTCGGTCGCGGCTCCAGCGGTGGGTGAAGCATGCGGTGGCATGTCAGTCTGCCACCCCTCAAGTCGCGACAATCGAGCCCGACGAATCTCTCTACGGCCTGTTCGACTGGCTTTGTCGAGACCCTACCCGAGTGCGACAGCAGCGACCCCGCGGCGGAGGTCCTCATGGTCGACACGCCACACAGCCCGCCTGGCATGCGTCGCAACGGCGGTGACGACGGCAGCGGCGATCCGCCGCGCGTTCATGAAGAATATCACCCCGAAACTCTCTCTTCTCAGCAGAGGGAGGAACTTCACCGCCGCAATATGGAGGCCCTCCACACGCCTGTTGTCGGAGAGACATCTGAGGCTCGGGCCTTGGAGGCAGCACGATTGGCCACTTTGGCTGAGCGCACTCGACTGGAGAACCTTCAGCGTGCACTCGACGACCGTGCTCGGCGGCAGATCCCCGAATCTAGTCGACGACATCGGCAATTGTTCCCGCCGGAACCGCAGGTATACCGCACTCCGATCCAGAACCTTACGGCCGCGGCCCGCCTAGCAGAATCTATTCAGCCGTCCCAGTCGGAAGCCGGTAGAGGTTTGATGCAGATTAGAGCGCTGCTCCGAGTAGCAGGAGAGCAGAACACTTCAGTGTCTCAGTCGCGTAGCAGAATTCATAGCAGATCTGTAGTAGCTGACACTGTTCAGTCGGCTCACAACCCAAGATCGCCTCCGTGGCGTGAAGGGCGAGAGCATCGCCAAGGGTAGTACTTGTGTCAGAACCATGAGCAGCACGATCATCGTCTCGACCGTGATGACCTCCGTCGAGTGCCTACGCCCCCTCCGAGGGGCAAATCATATGTGCCCCGTCATTATGATGATAGGTGCCCGTAGAGCGAAGAGCGGAGGAGGCCAGTCGACCCAAGGGAACCAGGGTTTGATGCAAGGTCAATTTTGGTGCAAGGTTTGGTGGACAGGAATCAAGCACATAGAGAAGGGCAAGACAGAGATCACCCGACTAGAAGCAGAGTGCATGTTTCTGGTCCTAAGTATTTTAGCAGAGCCATCAGGGCTGCAGAGATCCCTCCCAACTTCAGGTTGGCGACTGGCGTCAGTAAGTTCACTGGTGAATCGAAGCCTGACACCTGGCTTGAGGACTACCGAGTGGCTGTGTAGATCAGTGGAGGAAACGATGAAGTGGCCATGAAGCACCTTCCCCTGATGCTTGAAGGGTCAGCTAGAGCTTGGTTGAATCAGTTGGCTCTGGGCAGTATATTCAGCTGGGAAGAGTTGGCCTGAGTATTCGTCAGAACGTTCGAGGGCACGTGCAGACAGCCAGCAGGATTGGCAGAATTGCAACATTGTGTGCAAAAACCGAATAAAACTTTTGAGGGATTACATCCAGAGGTGGTCCACTTTGCATCACACGATGGAGAATGTGTCTCAGCACCAAGCAGTTTGCGCCTTCAAGGAGGGCGTTCGGTATCAGGAGCTCAACCTGAAATTCGATCGGACAGGAGACATGTCTTTGACCCGAATGATGGAGATAGCCACTCGGTACGCAAACGACGAAGAAGAAGACCGACTCCGCAACGGCAAGAGCAAACCAGTTGGCCAGGACACTGGAGGAGGTAATTCCAATCGGAAGCAGAAGCGCAAAGCAGAACCTGCGGCGCCTGGAGAGATTGCAGTTGCAACCCAAGGAAAATCTAAAGGAAAACCTAAAGGGCCCTGGGCCCCTAAGAAGGTGAAAGATTCAACCGGGAACGACGTGTTGGATTTTCCATGTCACATTCACATCAAGAAGGATGAAGAGGGCAATCTTATCTATCCCAAGCATACCACTCGATATTGCCGAGTCCTTATACATCAGTTCCAAGAAAAGCAACCCAGTGAGAAAGAGAAGGAATCTGATAAAGATGAGGACAAAGAAGAGGATGATGAAGGATTTCCCAATGTCAATTCCACTTTGGTGATTTTTGCTGACGTCGAAAGCAAAAGTCGACTGAAAGTCATCAAGAGGGAAGTAAACATGGTTGCTCCGGCAACGACGATGTATCTAAAATGGTCAAAGACTCCTATCACATTCGACCAGTTGGACCACCCGCCGCACGTTGCTACCCCTGGGAGGCAAGCGTTGGTGGTTGACCCGGTTGTTGGGGGCACCCGATTGACCAAAGTCTTGATGGATGGTGGCAGCGGATTGAACATTTTGTATGCTGAGACCCTCTGAGGGATGGGTGACGACCCACAAGTATAGGGGATCTATCGTAGTCCTTTCGATATGTAAGAGTGTCAAACCCAACGAGGAGCAGAAGGAAATGACAAGCGGTTTTCAGCAAGGTATTCTCTGCAAGTACTAAAATAAGTGGTAACAAATAGTTTTGTGATAAGATAAATTGTAACAAGAAATCAAGTAACAAAAGAAAATAAAGTGCAGCAAGGTGGCCCAATCCTTTTTGTAGCAAAGGACAAGCCAGAACAAACTCTTATAATAGGAAAAGCGCTCTCGAGGACACATGGGAATATCGTCAAGCTAGTTTTCATCACGTTCATATGATTCGCGTTCGATACTTCGATAATTTGATATATGGGTGGACCGGTGCTTGGGTGTTGTTCTTACTTGAACAAGCATCCCACTTATGATTAACCTCTATTGCAAGCATCCGCAACTACAACAAAAGTATTAAGGTAAACCTAACCATAGCATGAAACATATGGATCCAAATCAGCCCCTTACGAAGCAACGCATAAACTAGGGTTTAAGCTTCTGTCACTGTAGCAATCCATCATCCAATTATTACTTCCCAATGCCTTCCTCTAGGCCCAAATAATGGTGAAGTGTTATGTAGTCGACGTTCACATAACACCACTAGAGGCTAGACAACATACATCTTATCAAAATATCAAACGAATACCAAATTCACATGACTACTAATAGCAAGACTTCTCCCTTGTCCTCAGGAACAAACGTAATTACTCACAAAGCATATTCATGTTCATAATCAGAGGGTTAATAATATGCATATAGGATCTGAAGATATGATCTTCCACCAAATAAACCAACTAGCATCAACTACAAGGAGTAATCAACACTACTAGCAACCTACTAGCACCAATCCCGGACTTTGAGACAAGAATTGGATATAAGAGATGAACTAGGGTTTGGAGATGAGATGGTGCTGGTGAAGATGTTGATGGAGATTGCCCTCTCCCAATGAGAGGAGCGTTGGTGATGAGGATGGTGATGATTTCCCCCTCCCGAAGGTTAGTATTCCCGGCAGAACAGCTCTGCCGGAGCTCTAGATTGGTTCCGCCTCGTGGCGGCGGAGTCTCATCCCGAAAGGTTCCTTCTTATTTTTTTTCTCATCGAAAGACTTCATATAGGAGAGTATGGACGTCGGAGAGCCACCAGGGGGCCCATGAGGTAGGGGGCGCGCCCTAGGGGGGGGGGGGCGCCCCCCCACCCTCATGAGCAGGGTGTGGGCCCCCTGGCCTTCATCTTTGGCGAAGATTTTTCTTTATTTATTTTAAGATGTTCCATGGAGTTTCAGGACTTTTGGAGTTGCGCAGAATAGGTCTCTAATATTTGCTCCTTTTCCAGCCCAGAATTCCAGCTGCCGACATTCTCCCTCCTTATGTAAACCTTGTAAAATAAGAGAGAATAGCCATAAGTATTGTGACATAAAGTGAAATAACAGTCCATAATGCAATAAATATCGATATAAAAGCATGATGCAAAATGGACGTATCAACTCCCCCAAGGTTAGACCTCGCTTGTCCTCAAGCAATAAGCCGATAACAATAAATATGTCCTCATGTTTAGAGGTAGAGGCGTCGATAAAAATAAAATACGGACATGAAGGCATCATGATTATTCTCATAACATCAACATATATAGATTTTGTCATATGATTACTTATGTTCAAGTGATGATCTATTCACAATGCAAAAGTATAAATCATAAACCTTATTGGGCTCCGACAAACTATAATCTCAATCATTGAAGCAATTGCAATTTACCATAACATCAGAAAGAGTCTATGTCAGAGCTAAAAAGCAAGTCCACATACTCAACTATCATTTAGTCCTCCATAATTGCTAACACTCACGCAATACTTGTGGTTATGGAGTTTTAATCGGACACAGAGAAAGATAGGGGCTTATAGTTTTGCCCCACAACCTTTTACCTCAAGGGTAATGTCAACAATAGTGGTTCATGCTCCCCTACATCCAATTAGATATATATATCATGTTCTTTCCAACATGCTGAGCTTGCCAAAGGATAAAATGAAAAAGAAAAGGTGAAGATCACCGTGACTCTTGCATAAGGTAGGAGATAATAATAAAGGATAGGCCCTTCGCAGAGGGAAGCAGAGGTTGCCATGCGCTTTTATGGTTGGATGCATAAAATCTCAATGCGAAAGAACGTCACTTTATATTGCCCCTTGTGATATGAACCTTTATTATGCAGTCCGTCGCTTTTATTACTTCCACATCACAAGATCGTATAAAGCTTATTTCTCCCACACCAATCAATCATACATATTTAGAGCAATTTTTATTGCTTTGCACCGATGACAACTTACTTGAAGGATCTTACTCAATCCATAGGTAGAAATGGTGGACTCTCATGGCAAAACTGGTTTAAGGGTATTTGGAAGCACAAGTAGTATTTCTACTTGGTGCTGAGAATTTGGCTAGCATGAGGGGGAAAGGCAAGCTCAACAAGTTAGAGGATCCATGACAACATACTTTATCTCAGATATAAGAAAGACATAACTCATTATGTTGTCTTCCTTGTCCAACATCAACCCTTTAGCATGTCATATTTTAATGAGTGCTCCCAATCATAAAAGATGTCAATGATAATATATCTATATCTGAAAACCTCTCTTTCCTTATTACTTCCTATTAATTGCAACAATGACCAAAGCTATGTCTGCCAACTCCCAACAACTTTTAATCATCATACTCTTTCTATGTGAAGTCATTACTCTCAATAAGATCAATATGAACTCTTTGTTTCTTTTTCTCTTTTCTTTTATTCACCCAAGATCATGGCAAAATAATCAAGCCCTTGACTCAACACTAATCTTTATTATATATAGCTCACGGACTCGATTACAAAGAGAGATCATAAAGCAAACTCAAAACTTGATCATGCCATAAACTTTATTCTACTAGATCAAGATACTACTAATAGGATCAAACTAAGAAAAACGGTATAGGAGTTGTGATTGTGATACGATACCGGGGCACCTCCCCCAAGCTTGGCAGTTGCCAAGGGGAGTGCCCATACCCATGTGATTATGTCTCCTTCTTTGTTGTCGGTGTAATATTCTTGGCGATGATTCCCCTCAGGATGCAGTTCTCCTCCTCGAGCTTATCGACTTGCTATTTGAGGTCCATTATTTCCTTACGAAGCTTTCCTGTGACAGCTAAAGCTCCTTGCACCCAAGGGTGTTGCATAGCTGCGGGAGAACAAGTGACACTCCTCTTCATATTTTCATAAGAAAGAAATCTAACATTAGAAGGGATAACCGAGTTTGGAATAGCTGAGCTCTGTAGTTCCCCCATCATGAACCCAGCTCGGAGGCGAGAGGTGACTTCTTGATCCTCCATGGCATCTACTCTCATCAAGTCAGCCTCCATCTCTTCCTCCGTTGCTGGCCCAAAGTGGTCAGCGTCGCTGTTTGCCCTTGGTTCCGGTGCCGGATTAGATACCCGGCTCTCCCTGATTGATTCTTGAGAAGACATCTTGCTCTAATCTGCAGCAGCAATAGCTCGAAAACAAAAACAGAGGAGATTTGCATGATACGGGAGTCAAAACCTTCAGGAGAATATATAATGAATTTTTACCGACCAAAATACGTATCGTGTAAGAAAACGGAGTCCGGAAGGCACACGAGGTGCTCACGAGGTAGGGGGCGCACCCAGGGGGGTAGGGCGCGCCCACCACCCTCGTGGGGCCCTCGTGTCCTTCCCGGACTGCTACTTATTTTTCTATTTTTCTAAATATTCCAAAACGGAGAAATATTGCCTTAAAAATTGTTTTGGAGTCGGTTTACTTACCGTACCACATACCTATTCTTTTTCGGGGTCTGAAACGTTCCAGAAAGTGTCTCTTATGTATTCCTCCGGGGTTATGGTTTCAATAATATTGGTTTCAACATTTATGGGATTACCTGAGATATAATGTTTAATTCTTTGACCGTTTACCACCTTCGGATTTGTGCCTTCAAAGTTTTTGATCTTTATGGCACCGGAACGATAGACCTCTTCGATAACATAGGGGCCTTCCCATTTAGAGAGAAGTTTTCCTGCAAAAAATCTTAAACGAGAGTTGTATAGCAATACATAATCACCTACATTAAACTCACGCTTTTGTATCCTTTTTTCATGCCATCTTTTAACTTCTTCTTTAAACAACTTGGCATTTTCATAAGCTTGGGTTCTCCATTCATCAAGTGAGCTAATATCAAATAACCTCTTCTCACCGGCAAGTTTGAAATCATAGTTAAGCTCTTTAATAGCCCAATATGCCTTATATTCTAGTTCGAGAGGTAAGTGACATGCTTTTCCATAAACCATTTTATACGGAGACATACCCATAGGATATTTGTATGCAGTTCTATAAGCCCACAATGCATCATCAAATTTCTTGGACCAATTCTTTCTAGACATATTAACAGTCTTTTGCAAAATTAATTTGAGCTCTCTATTGCTCAACTCTACTTGACCACTAGACTGAGGGTGATAAGGAGATGCAATTCTATGATTAACATCATACTTAGCAAGCATTTTATGGAAGGCACCATGAATAAAGTGTGAACCACCATCAGTCATTAAATATCTAGGGATTCCAAACCTCGGAAAAATAACTTCTTTAAGCATTTTAATAGAAGTGTTATGATTAGCACTACTAGTTGTAATAGCTTCTACCCACTTAGTAACGTAATCAACAACAACTAGAATATGTGTGTATCCATTAGAGGCAGGAAAAGGTCCCATATAATCAAAGCCCCAAACATCAAATGGTTCAATAACAAGAGAATAATTCATAGGCATTTCTTGACGTCTACTAATATTACCAATTCTTTGACATTCATCACAAGACAAGACAAACTTACGGGCATCCTTGAAGAGAGTAGGCCAATAAAAACCAGATTGCAATACCTTATGTGCAGTTCTATCTCTAGCGTGGTGTCCTCCATAAGCCTCGGAATGACACTTGCGTAGGATCTGTTCCTGTTCATGCTCAGGTACACAACGTCTAATAACACCATCTACTCCTTCTTTATAAAGATGTGGGTCATCCCAAAAGTAATGTCTTAAATCATGGAAAAACTTTTTCTTTTGCTGGTATGTGAAGCTAGGTGGTATAAACTTAGCAACAATATAATTAGCATAATCAGCATACCATGGAGTACTACGAGAAGTACTTATAACATTTAATTGTTCATCAGGAAAGCTATCGTTAATAGGTAGTGGGTCATCAAGAACATTCTCTAACCTAGACAAGTTGTCTGCAACGGGGTTCTCAGCTCCCTTTCTATCAACAATATGCAAATCAATTTCTTGTAGCAAGAGAACCCATCTAATAAGTATAGGTTTAGCATCTTTCTTTTCCATAAGGTATTTAATAGCAGCATGATCAGTGTGAATAGTTACTTTAGAATCAACAATGTAAGGTCTGAACTTATCACAAGCAAATACAACTGCTAAAAGCTCTTTTTCAGTAGTAGCATAATTTCTTTGAGCATTGTCTAGAGTCTTACTAGCATAACAAATAACATTTAATTTCTTATCAACTCTTTGCCCTAGAATAGCACCTACAGGCTACAACATAATCACTAGCATCACACATAATTTCAAAGGGTAAATTCCAATCAGGTGGCTAAACAACAGGTGCAGAGACTAATGCTTTCTTAAGTATTTCAAATGCTTCTACACAATCATCATCAAAGAGAAATGGTATATCTTTTTGCAATAAATTAGTCAGAGGCCGAGAAATTTTTGAGAAGTCCTTAACGAACCTCCTGTAAAATCCGGCGTGACCAAGGAAACTTCTTATACCTTTGATGTCCTTGGGACATGGCATCTTTTCAATAGCATCGACCTTGGCTTTATCAACTTCAATACCTCTTTCAGAAACTTTGTGCCCCAAGACAATACTTTCAATAATTCAAAACTGGGGTTCCTATTGCTTAAGAAAGTACAGCAGAAATAAAGTCTTTGGGTAGATGAGGTCACTGATTAGCCCGCTGAGCTGCTCTGTCCCCTCTACCGGGATGGGATGGTTTATGCGCTTGTCCCGATGAAGCTTAGGATCCGATAGAAACACGGGGTCAACTAAGGAAAAAAAATGGGAACCTTTGCATGACGCGCCTTCCTCAGGATGTGCGCTCTCTTTTCAGGATTGAGAATGACGACACAGCCTGGAGGTCTTTCGTCTACTTCTTCTGTCCAGGCCTGTTTAGCATTCTAAGCAACCGCCTTCCTATACTCATAAAGTGGAGTTATATTAGTACCTAACACCACAATATAAGTCTTATTCTAAGTAGGATCACCCACATTTATTTACTAAGATTTGCTTTATGAAAGTAAATGACACCAGGATGGTTTCAAAATATCTTTCTGATGATAATAATCAAGAAGGTAGCGTACTCACTCTTATAGTATAAGCTTGTACAAGTAAGCCGGTATTAAACTACTCTTATTAGGCAAGCTGGTAAAGACCTACTCTTAGGCATCGATAGTAGGTATTGTCAATTTCTTCTTTTTTTCAAATATCCTCAACCACATGGCCAGAGAAGGGAAGTAAGGAAGAGTATAAGTCTAAGATATAAGTAAAGGTGGGGCTAAGACCTCTAAGTCAAAGAGTGAGGGCGTTAGCGGGTAGTATTTTGGAATGCTGATGTATTTGATTGATAAACCATTGAGTCGTAAATGACCTATTTAGTTCCGGATGAAATATTGATTGACTTTCCATTATACCCTTCTTCCAGCGAAGTGCTTTAACTCTCTTACATCTACCCTCTCTTCCAATCAAGTATCTAGAGAAGGTAGCGAGCCTTTTGAGGTATGGCCTGATAGCGCCTTATAGTCTTGACCCGAATGCTTGAATTTCTGACCTCACTGGTCTCAAATAAATAGACTTTCCTATCCTCTTAAGGTTCTCTATGCCCTCAGACATTGATTGCTATACAGAATTTAGCATAAAGTATTTGAATATTGATTATTATTATGAGGCTGAGAGAGCAAGTAACTTAATGAAGCAAGACTTAGAAGAAAAGGAGAGAGATTCTCCACACGAACGAACGACTCGTCAGGTTCGAACTGACATAGGTGAATCGGACCAACACCTATCTTACACCAACAAGGAGTCGCTTTCTCTATGCCCGACTTACGAGCTCTTTGCTTATTATTTCTCGGGTGGGATGAAGGTCGAAATGTCTAGTTTGAATTGCTTATGCTTATATAGTTTGAATCGTCTAGCTTCATACCAAGGTTGTTCTACAAAAGAACCAAGTAAGAAAGTAAGCCCGTTCAATTGAAATAGCTTCCTCGCTTCGCAGTTCGATACCCACTGAAACTATGGATACGATAGACTCGGGAGGGGGAAAGGGTTACTTTATTTGGGCTGCTAAGTCTTTCTTGTTGATTCCGGAAATAAAGAGGACCTTCTTAATCCTTCGTGCTCCACACCCGCCTCACTGGACCTATCCATTCGAGCTCTCTCCTCTAATCCCAACTCGACACGGCTGGACGACGACGCCTGTTCACTTATAACGAAATCACACGTTAAGCCCGATGAATTCATCTACAATTTCTGGATTTGTCGGTTTGGCAAGGCAGAACCAGGGCCCTTCCATTAAGGTTATATTATAGTTTCGATAGGAGAGATGCAGACCAGATAGGAATGCAAGAATACTCTGTAAATTGTTTATTAATTGGTTTAGTCTGTGGAAGAGAAGTATCGATCTAGAGGATTGCCCCCCCAGACTGACCTAGTTGTCCTTGACTTGCTTCGGAAAGAAAAGACCTAGTACTTGTTTACCTTGACCATGGCTACTTTCCCGCCGCCTTTCCTTCTATACTTTTCCTATGTGCTATCCCAGGCATCCCTTGTCAAGCTACCTATCCCTACGAAAAAGCAAGCCTACTTACTACGTGTTTTCCTCTATTGGCAAATACGCATATACTGACGTACTCACGTGCATATCTTGCATAAATAAATCCCCTAAAAAAACAAACTAGCCCGTATCTTCCTAGTCCTTGTTGCTAGCCCTACTCGACTATTTAGAAAAAGCTACTACTTGAATGCATACTTTTACTATTCTTTAAAGAAAAAACACACACTATTTATGAGTTTATGCCCCACCAACAGAGCAAAAGAACGCTCAAATGAGGAACTAGAATATGAAAGTGCAAAATCTCCTACCGAACAAAGAAAGCACTATATCTCATTTCAAAAAGAAGGTAAAAATTCTTCAACCTAACTCAACACAACTATATTTCTACTATATATGTATGTTTGTAACGTGCCACAAAACCATCTTAAGATTAGACAGTTATCAATCAGCAAACGCATTGACCACATGCAAAAAATAAAGACGGATCTCCTTCCTTTTATTCGGTGCTTTCCTTTTATAAGTCACTGCTATTCTTCCTTGACCCTTCTTACCTTTGCTAGATTTTGCATTCCCCTCATTACTATTCGGCTCAGTATTATCTTCACCTTTGGAATTGCTTCCACCAGAAGTAGACGACAAGTACCGTAGATGTCAGAATTTCGTATATAGCAAATTCAGGTAGTAAGTAATGGAACTGTAGCATGCAAAGGGATTGTACCATGGAAATGGAGAAGAAATCTCCATCAAGTTTTTCCATTTTATGCCATATGAATAAGAGATTCCTTTTAGTTAGAAAGCTCGCGTAGAAGTTTGCTATCAAAGACCTCGGTATTCTTTTCATCCGCGGTTTCCCACTTCTCTGTCTCTGGGTGAATGCCTCTACCAGAGGTTATGCGCCAGCTTGGGAAAGCCTTAAGTTATATCTTAATCTGTCTTGCAAGGTAGATTGGATCATGTCCGCGATAGAAGTTGCGGAGGAATGAAACGACGATTTCGGTATAGGAAGAGAAAGGGATTGTGCTTTCGACCGTGGCGAGATAGGATAGACTTGGGATTCTTTCTTGGCCCTTGATTGCCAACACTCTGGGGCTGAATTAATTAATGAAACTAATAGGAAGGATTGGGATGATGAACTAGTGATATTATTTCTTTCGCTGACTGACCAAGGTAATTAATTCCTTCCATTGGCCAGGCGGGTAAGCAAGGAGACGACGTTCTCATTAAAAAAAATGAAATATGCCATGCCGAATTCAAAAACAACTCCTTAAACTCCGTCGTTTACCGACATCCTCTCGGCTATCGTACGTCCTCCACTTATCTCTCTTAGGCATAGGCATCTCAACACATTCCTCCTTCCGAGTTGCTTGTCCGAACTTGGCTCTTTAGTAAAATGAAGGAGCTGCTAAGCTATTATTAGGTATCAATTTAGGAGCCTTTTTTCATTTCCAACTACATTATTGTGAGCATTCGGAACCCGTTCCTATGCGGTCATCAAATTGGCTGGCTTTGGACCCTCGATCGCAGCAATGAACTCAGCGTCCCACTTAACTTACTTTTGGTACTTTTGAATCTTGTCCCATCCCATAGCTTCACAAGTGAATCTACCTATGGATCCATAAAGTTGATCATTACTTTTCAAATTCTTATTTCATGTCTCCGCCATAGCGCTTATCTATCTCCTGGTCTGATTCATCTTTGGAATGTAACCGGACATATTACAAGGCGAAAAAACAGTGATTTCATCGATTCCGGATTGCCCAGTGTCTCCCTTTCCCTCTTTCCTTTCACTTTCCTCGCATAACGAAAGCATGATTTACCCAAGCCGAGTATCTTGTTAGAGTAGTAGATTCCGCGCTCGAGATGATGTGTGTGACCGGGCAGGAGATTCTTTTACTCCAAAGCCGTTGCGCAGGTTTGTGTGTGACAACTATGTCGATCAGTTTTTAAAGACGCCCAGAAACTATGTCTACAGATTCCGACAGAGAGTACAAGTGGTGCCATCGGAGGAAGCTGACAACCTCAGAACAAGAATGGAAAAAGGATTGATTGCTCGACGAAGTAGTACCAACAGGATATATTAATCACTAGGTTACGGTAATATGTGCTTGTCTCCGAAAAGAAGGATAAAAGGATAGGTTAGCAAAGCAGTCACTCCCAACGGCAGATGAAAACGATACCGACACATCTACTAAATCATCTTAACAACCTTGAAGATACGGGATTATATAATAAACTCATTTAGTTGATAGATCATTATTGGATTCTTTTTATTGTGACCAAGATCCATGAAATAGCTCTCTTTATACTACGTTATAACTAGCGGATACTTCCCATTCTTATGTCTTCTTTCCTTATTACGACTCCTGTGCTTAGATAAAATACGACGTTTGAGTTTGGACATAGCCAATTGCTACTTACGGTGCTAGGCCTTTTCAAGCAATGGAAGGCAGATTTGAATGCCAATCAGACATGGCCAGAAGCTTAGATAATATCACTAGTTTCTCTTGTTTATCACTTAATAAATAGTTTGCCTACCCGCCGTTATGTCTTAGCTAGGAATGAGCTGTGAACAAAATCGAAATAGTTGTTACTTGAGTCGATAATGACTTTGTGTCGGTTTGCTATTTTCTATAAATTGGACTGGTACCATGTATTGTAACATAAGCTTTTGTATAAGAGCTGAGATGTAGTTAAGATTACACTTGATCCTCTCTCTGTTTTGTTGCTTCCTTCCATTATCTCCAACAACTGGTATCAACACTAGGAACCTTCACGGTCAGGGTTGATTTTATTAGACCACTATGAACACTTGTAATTGGTTCTTTCTACTTCAGGCATGGTTCTCTCTAGTTAGTGGAAGAGTGTACAACATAGGGATTGGTATCAGTCACACATTTAAGAAAGAAAGTGAAAGGGGAGGGCAAGAGCGGTTCGAAGGTCAATGAAATGATAAAAAACCACCAGGTCGAGTTCGCTTCTCCCTTCCTTTTGGTGTTTAGGATGTGAAGTTGATATAAGAAGAGAGGAAAGGGGAACTGCGCTAAATGGATAATTTCATCCTGGTGATGGGCTATTCCAATGGGCATGCATCTGAGATATGGGCTTTGAGCGTAGGAACGCCCACCTTTACAAGAGCTCAGTTCTAAGATTGTTTGCGCGCAGGCACCACTACTATTCTGTCTTTTCTTGTTATGCATCCGGTCCTATAAATCTTTTTTTTTCTGACCGGAGGAAGAGAAATAAAAACGTCACTTCGCTCGCCTTGGGGGACCTAATTAGGAGCTGATTGATTTCTTTAATAGATATGAAGATGCCTTGAATGAACCCAAGCAAGCCGAAATACATAGCATAGAGCTGGGATCCTCATTGACTCACCAATTTAAGAGATGATTCCATAATTATTCACCATTTAGTTACCCGTCTTTGGGTAGATTGAACAATACGGAGAACTGATCTAAAGTATTATTTATTGAAAGTATTATATAAATTTACAGAATACTGATCTTTCAATAATACGATCATTTACTATTATGTAAATTTTATGATTAAATTTACAGACACCATACTTTCAATAATTCAAAACTGGGATTCCTATTGCTTAAGAAAGTACAACAGAAATAAAGTCTTTGGGTAGATGAGGTCACTGATTAGCCCGCTGAGCTGCTCTATCCCCTCTACCGGGATGGGATGGTTTATGCGCTTGTCCCGATGAAGCTTAGGATCCGATAGAAACACGGGTTCAACTAAGGAAAAAAAATGGGAACCTTTGCATGACGCGCCTTCCCAATTAACCATAAAGTGGCACTTTTCCCAATTCAAGACAAGATTAGTTTCTTCACATCTCTGCAAAACTCGATCAAGATTGCTCAAGCAATCATCAAAAGAGGAACCATAGACGAAAAAATCGTCCATGAAAACCTCACAAATCTTTTCACAAAAGTCAGAGAATATAGCCATCATGCATCTTTGAAAGGTAGCAGGTGCATTACATAAACCAAAAGGCATACATCTATAAGCAAAAGTACCAAAAGGGCATGTAAAAGTAGTCTTTGATTGATCTCTAGCCGACACAGGTATTTGAGAGAAACCAGAATAACCATCTAGAAAGCAATAGTGTGTATGTTTGCATAATATTTCTAGCATTTGATCAATAAAAGGTAAGGGGTAATGATCTTTATTAGTAGCTTTATTTAATTTGCGGAAATCAATTACCATCCTATAACCTGTGATAATTCTTTGTGGAATCAATTCATCTTTATCATTAGGAACAACAGTAATACCTCCCTTCTTAGGGACACAATGGACAGGACTTACCCACTGACTATCAGCAACGGGATAGATTATACCTGCCTCCAGAAGCTTGAGTATTTCTTTTCTTACCACTTCTTTCATTTTAGGATTCAGATGTCGTTGAGGATCACGAACTGGTTTGGCATCTGCTTCCAAATTTATTTTATGTTGACATAGAGTGGGACTAATGCCCTTAAGATCATCAAGAGTATATCCAATAGCAGCACGATGCTTCTTCAGAGTTTTCAATAATCTTTATTCTTCATGCTCTGAAAGGTTAGCACTAATAATAATAGGATATATCTTCTTTTCATCAAGATAAGCATATTTAAGATTATCAGGCAAAGGTTTAAGCTCAAACACGGGATCACCCTTGGGTGGAGGAGGATCCCCTAAAATTTCAACAGGCAAATTGTGTTGTAGAATAGGTTCCTGTTTGAAGAATACTTCATCTATTTCCCTTCTTTCATTCATGAACATATCATTTTCATGGTCTAGCAAATAGTGTTCTAAAGGATCACTAGGAGGTACGACAATAGAAACAAGACCAATAATTTCATCCTTACTAGGTAATTCTTCCTCACGATGTTGTTTACTAAATTTAGAGAAATTAAACTCATGAACCATATCATCCAAGCCAATAGTAACAACATTCTTTTTGCAATCTGTCCTAGCATTAACAGTGTTCAAGAAGGGTCTACCAAATATAATGGGACAAAAGCTATCTTGCGGAGAAGTAAGAACAAGAAAATCAGAAGGATATTTAGTTTTCCCACACAAGACTTCAACATCTCTAACAATTCCAATTGGTGAAATAGTATCTCTATTGGCAAGTTTAATTTTGACATCAATACCTTCTAACTCAGCAGGTGCAATTTCATTCTTAATTTCTTCGTATAAAGTATGCGGTATAACACTAGCACTCGCACCCATATCACATAAGCCATGATAACAATGATCTCCTATTTTAACAGAAATAACAGGCACGCCTACCATAGGTCTATGTTTATCTTTAGCACAAGGTTTAACAATTCTAGCAGTTTCACCTTCGAACTGAATAACATGCCCATCAATATTATCAGACAAGAGATCTTTAACAATAGCAATATTAGGTTCTACTTTAACTTGCTCAGGAGGTGTATAAGTTCTAATATTGCTTTTACGAACTACAGTTGAAGCTTTAGCATGATCCTTTATTCTAACAGGGAAAGGTGGTTTCTCAACATAAGAAGTAGGAACAATAGGATCATTATAAGTGACAGTCTTTTCTTCAACTTTAATAGGTGCAGCTACTTTTACTTCTATGGGAGGATGATATTTAAACCACTTCTCCTTAGGGAGATCAACATAAGTAGCAAAAGATTCACAGAAAGAAGCTACTATCTCAGAGTCAAGTCCATATTTAGTGCTAAACTTACGGAAAATATCGGTATCCATAAAAGATTTAACACAATCAAACTTAGGTGTCATACCTGACTCCTTACCTTCGTCGAGGTCCCAATCTTCAGAGTTGCATTTAATTCTATCCAATAAATTCCATCTGAATTCAATAGTCTTCATCATAAAAGAGCCAGCACAAGAAGTATTGAGCATGGTTTGATTATTATGAGAAAACCGAGCATAAAAACTTTGCATAATTATTTCTCTCGAGAGCTCATGATTGGGGCATGAATATAACATTGATTTAAGCCTCCCCCAAGCTTGAGCGATGCTTTCTCCTTCGCGAGGCCAGAAATTATATATATAACTGCGATCACGATGAACAAGATGCATAGGGTAATACTTTTGATGAAATTCCAATTTCAATCTTTTATAGTTCCATGATTTCATATCATCACATAGCCTATACCATATCAATGCGTCTCCCTTCAAAGATAAAGGGAAGACCTTCTTCTTAGCAACATCATCGGGTATACCTGCAAGCTTAAATAATCCACAAACTTCATCCACATATATTAAGTGCTCATCAGGATGCTTTGTTCCATCTCATGTAAAAGGGTTAGCTAGCAGTTTTTCCATCATACCCGAAGGAAATTCAAAAGGAGTTTCATTTTCAATAGGTTCAGTAGGTTGAGGAGCAACTCTTTTCTCTACTGGACGGGGTGAAGATACCCCGAACAAGCCCCTCAGAGAATTACTTTCCATAGTAGCAAGTGATAGTAAATTTCAGCACACTATATAAAATTTTCCTTACCAAATTCCACCCACCAAAGGCGCTACACTCCCCGGCAACGGCGCCAGAAAAGAGTCTTGATGACCCACAATTATAGGGGATCTATCATAGTCCTTTTGATAAGTAAGAGTGTCGAACCCAACGAGGAGCAGAAGGAAATGATAAGCGGTTTTCAGCAAGGTATTCTCTGCAAGTACTGAAATAAGTGGTAACAGATAGTTTTGTGATAAGATAAATTGTAACGAGAAATCAAGTAACAAAAGTAAATAAAGTGCAGCAAGGTGGCCCAATCCTTTTTGTAGCAAAGGACAAGCCGGAACAAACTCTTATAATAGGAAAAGCGCTCCCGAGGACACATGGGAATATCGTCAAGGTAGTTTTCATCACGTTCATATGATTCACGTTCGATACTTTGATAATTTGATATGTGGGTGGACCGGTGCTTGGGTGCTGTTCTTACTTGAACAAGCATCCCACTTATGATTAACCTCTATTGCAAGTATCCGCAACTACAACAAAAGTATTAAGGTAAACCTAACCATAGCATGAAACATATGGATCCAAATCAGCCCCTTACGAAGCAACTCATAAACTAGGGTTTAAGCTTCTGTCACTCTAGCAACCCATCATCTACTTATTACTTCCCAATGCCTTCCTCTAGGCCCAAATAATGGTGAAGTGTTATGTAGTCGACGTTCACATAACACCACTAGAGGCTAGACAACATACATCTTATCAAAATATCAAACGAATACCAAATTCACATGACTACTAATAGCAAGACTTCTCCCTTGTCCTCAGGAACAAACATAATTACTCACAAAGCATATTCATGTTCATAATCAGAGGGGTAATAATATGCATATAGGATCTGAAGATATGATCTTCCACCAAATAAACCAACTAGCATCAACTACAAGGAGTAATCAACACTACTAGCAACCTACTAGCACCAATCCCGGACTTTGAGACAAGAATTGGATACAAGAGATGAACTAGGGTTTGGAGATGAGATGGTGCTGGTGAAGATGTTGATGGAGATTGCCCTCTCCCGATGAGAGGAGCGTTGGTGATGAGGATGGTGATGATTTCCCCCTCCCGGAGGTTAGTATTCCCGGCAGAACAGCTCTGCCGGAGCTCTAGATTGGTTCCGCCTCGTGGCGGCGGAGTCTCGTCCCGAAAGGTTCCTTCTTATTTTTTTCTCATCGAAAGACTTCATATAGGAGAGTATGGACGTCGGAGAGCCACCAGGGGGCCCATGAGGTAGGGGGCGCGCCCTAGGGGGGGGCCCACCCTCATGAGCAGGGTGTGGGCCCCCTGGCCTTCATCTTTGGCGAAGATTTTTCTTTATTTATTTTAAGATGTTCCATGGAGTTTCAGGACTTTTGGAGTTGCGCAGAATAGGTCTCTAATATTTGCTCCTTTTCCAGCCCAGAATTCCAGCTGCCGACATTCTCCCTCCTTATGTAAACCTTGTAAAATAAGAGAGAATAGCCATAAGTATTGTGACATAAAGTGAAATAACAGTCCATACTGCAATAAATATCGATATAAAAGCATGATGCAAAATGGACGTATCAATGGTCATTCCGATGTCCAAACTCAGCGAGAGCAACATGCGGTTCCACGGAGTTATACCTAGAAAGAAAGCCGATTCACTCGGTTAGATCACTCTTGACGTGGCTTTCGGTGATTCAAAGAATTACCGTAAGGAAAAGTTGACATTTGAAGTCGTGGATTTTCACAGTGCCTATCATGCTATCCTGGGCAGATCTGTGTATGCTCGTTTCATGGCTCGACCATGTTATGTGTATCTCAAACTCAAAATGCCCGGCCTTAGGGGCGTGATTACAGTCACTAGTAATCGGCAGTGAGCAAAAGAGTGCTTCCAAAAGGGCTCGAAGATTGCCGATGAACAGATGGCAGCAATAGAAATGGAAGAATACAAGAAGATGGCAGATCTGAGTGATTTGTTGAGAGCTAAGAAGCCTGCTTCAGAGTCTGCATTTAAGTCGTCTGGTGAAACAAAGTCAGTTCATATTCATCTGACTAATCCCAATGTTGCTCTGACTCATATATCAACAACACTCGACAGCAAATAGGAAGAAGCATTCATCCAGTTCCTCCGTGAGAACTGGGACATCTTCGCATGGAAACGTTCTGACATGCCAGGTGTACCCAGAGAACTGGCTGAGCACCGTTTGCGAGTCGACCGAAAAGCAAGACCTGTCAAAGAGCACCTCCGACGGTCCACCGTGGAGAAAAGAAAGGAAATTAGCGAGGAAGTGGCTCGGCTTCTGGCAGCTGAGTTCATCAGAGAGATTTACCACTCCGAGTGGCTCACCAATGACGCCATGGTTCCCAAGAAAGATGATTCACTCCATATGTGTATTGACTTCAAGCATATCAATCAGGCCTACCCGAAAGATCACTTCCCTCTCCCCCGCGTTGATCAAATAGTCGACTCGACTGCGGGATGTGAGCGATTGTCCTTTCTGGACGCGTACTCCGGGTATCATCAGATCCGACTGTATGGACCCGATGAAATAAAAACAGCTTTTATCACCCCATTCGGGTGCTTTTGCTATGTTACCATGCCCTTTGGTCTCAAGAATGTTGGCGCCACATTCATGCACATGATACAGAAGTGTCTGCTCACTCAAATCAGTCGGAATGTGGAAGCGTACATGGATGACATCATGGTTAAGTCGCGTAAAGGTTTCGACCTGCTGACTGACCTCGCTGAAACCTTTGCCAACCCGAGAAGATATGATATCAAGCTTAACCCATCAAAGTGTACATTCAGAGTTCCAGGCGGAAAGTTACTTGGTTTCCTCGTTTCCGAACATGGGATCGACGCTAACCCAGAGAAAGTTGGCGCAATACTCCGAATGAAACGCCATGTGCGCATACACGACGTTCAGAAACTTACTGGTTGTTTGGCCGCTTTGAGTCGGTTCATCTCTCATCTCGGTGAAAAGGCATTACCTCTTTACCGATTGATGAAGAAATCTGATAAGTTCGAGTGGACTCCTGAAGCTGACGCAATGTTTGCGGAGCTCAAAACCCTGCTTTTCCACCCAGCCGGTGCTCGCTGCTCCAATCAGCAAAGAGTCTCTATTGCTTTATATTGCAGCCACTGGACAAGTTGTCGGTACAGTACTCACGGTCGAGCGGGAAGAAGAAGGTAAAGCCTATAAGGTTCAGCGCCTGGTGTACTATATTTCTGAAGCCTTAACTCCGTCCAAGCAGAGATATCCGCATTATCAGAAGCCTGTCTATGGAATTTACTTGACTTCGAAGAAGGTGGCACATTATTTCTCAGATCACTCCATCACAGTCGTCAGCAATGCTCCATTGTCAGAAATTCTGAACAACAGAGATGCAACTGGTCGAGTGGCAAAGTGGGCGATTGAACTCCTTCCGTTGGATATCAACTTTGAAGCAAAGAAAGCAATCAAGTCCCAAGCAATAGCAGATTTCCTCGTCGAGTGGATTGAACAGCAGCAACCGACTCAAGTTCAGTCAGAACATTGGACTATGTTCTTTGATGGATCCAAGATGTTGAGTGGTTCTGGCATTGGAGTTGTTCTAGTATCCCCACGAGGTGACAAACTCAGTTATGTCCTTCAGATTCACTTTTATTCCTCCAACAATGAACCTGAGTACGAAGAACTTCTGTATGGGTTACGAATGGCCATTTCACTCGGCGCCCGTTGCCTAATATGGTCTACGGCGACTCAGATTTGGTGGTTAATGAAGTGATGAAGGAGTGGGACGCTAGAAGCCCAGCTATGACTGGCTATTGCAATGCAGTAAGAAAGTTAGAAAAGAAGTTTGAAGGGCTAGAGCTTCACCACATACCCCGACTGAAGAATCAGGCAGCAGATGACCTAGCAAAGATAGGTTCCAAGCGGGAGCCCATTCCCAGCAATGTGTTTTTAGAGCACCTTCACACACCATCAGTCCAGGAGGATCCCTTCACAGAAGAGCCCCCAGAACCTAAGAGTTCTACTGATCCGCTGAAGTTGAAGTCCCAGCTGTGGTCGACTTAGTCATGGAGGTTTTGGCCGTCATTCCTGACTGGACAGTGCTGTATATTGCATATATTCTTAGGAAAGAGCTTCCAGAAGATGAGGATGAGGCAAGACAGATCGTCCGTCAATCCAAAGCCTTCACTGTGATAAGTGGTAGACTGTATAGGGAGAGTGTGACTGGAGTTGCTCAACGATGCATTACCCCAAAGGAAGGTCAAATGATCCTCAATGATATCCACTCGGGGACCTGTGGTCACCATGCGTCCTCTCGAACAATCATGGCCAAAGCATACCGAGCTGGTTTTTTCTGGCCGCGTGCGAACGAAATGGCGAAAGAAATAGTTGACAAGTGTGAGGGTTGCCAATTCTACTCCAACATGTCTCACAAGCCCACTTCAGCTTTGAAGACCATTCCACTCGTCTGGCCGTTTGCCGTTTGGGGGCTGGATATGGTCGGACCCTTGAGGACTGGCAGAAGTGGTTTCACCCACCTACTTGTTGCGGTCGACAAGTTCACTAAATGGATTGAAGCCAAACCCATCAAGAGCCTTGATTCAGGCACCGCCGTCAGTTTCATCAGGGGGTTAACATTTAGATATGGAGTCCCACACAACATCATCATAGACAATGGTTCAAACTTTGATTCAGATGAGTTCAGAGATTTCTATGCTTCCCAAGGCACTCGTGATGTAGAGCATCCTACGGATATCACCATGTGAAGAGTCCATTCGGCAAGTGACACGTGCAATATCTACTTCACATACACAAAGGTAAATCATCTCGTTTACACGTGCTCACTTGACCCCTTCGAGGATGGTATACTACGTGACACTCCACTCGTGTGCATGCATAGGTATTGTCAGAATGGTACGGACGATGAGGAGGAGTGCGAGCGCAAGTGTACAACTACACCATCCATGAGGGAAGCCTGGAAGAGAAGACGAAAGGAGCCGCAAAGTCTATAGCGACCGGACGACCGGAAGCCGCCGGACGTCTGACCCTCTACAGCCGCCGGACGACCGACGAACACCGGACGTCCGACAAGTCCCAGGCACCGAACGTCCGACGCGCACCGAAAATCCGGTGCCACCCATCCCGAAGCAAAACGACGGACGTCTGACGCCCTCCGGACGACCGGACCCCCGCGAGCGACCGGACGTCCGACCCTGCCTGTGCACAGCCGGGCCTTTGGCCTTGTATCTCTCTCCCACTTACCCCTTCATGGCTTAGACTATAAGTACACCTTCCCCTCATCCTTTCTAGGGTTAGCATTGGTTTAGCTCATATTAGAGATAGAGCATTGCTCATCCACATCGGATCTACTCCACGAGAGAGATCGCGGCCCCTCTACGGAGAAGATCCACGCTGGATTCAAGACCTCCTCACGGAGAAGAACATCAAGACCTCCTCACGAAGAAGACTGGTTACCTCTTGTATCGTCCGTTGTTGACTTTGGATCTTGTATCTTCCTTTGTGTTCATGGATCTAGCGCATGTGTGATCAAACTTGTTGGTTTGAGTGTTCTCTTGTGTTTTCCCCCTCGTTTCCCCCATCGTGTTCTTCGTGTTCATCGCGGGATCCGCTCCTTTCATGAAAGATCGGCCTATAGGGTTCCTACCCTACATCATATTGGTATCATGAGCCACGTTGATCACGATTTAGGAGCCTCCCCTCGTTGTTTTCTAGCCTAATTTTGTTGTGTTCTTCCCCAATTTCGAAAATCCCCACCAAAAATAGCCCCAATTTTTTTTGTGATTTGTTAGTTTGAAGAAGTTTTGTTGATTTTGATCCATGGATTTGCTTGGTTTCAAGTGGCTCTAGCATCTCCCCAAGTTCCCCCATCTTTCATCCATGAAATCTCCTTAATTTTTACCCCAAAATTCCCAAATTCCGCCCAAAAACGCGCCCCGAATCTCGCATCTCGCGTTGACCCCGACCCACCCGACAACCGACCTTTAACGGACGTCCGAAGCCCCTGGAACGACCGAATGTCCGACCTTTTCCGGACATCAGGGACCCCTAACCCGAGCCAAATTTACGGTTTTCCAAGCCCGCCAAGATGTCCGGCCCTCGGACATCCGTCCTTTTACGGACACGTTCGTAACCTGTAATTTCAGATTTCGGCCGATTCTTGTTTCGGCCGTAACTAATTCATCCGAACTCTGATTTTGATGTTCTTTAGCTTGTTCTGAAGCTCTTGACATCCCCCTTCCCACAAAAATACCACTAACATATTTTCACTCCATAGAATTTTGTGAATTTTGGCATCTTTGCCTAGGGCTTCCACCACATCATCCGCTACACCACCACCGACTTCCGCAACCTAACCAATTTTGTTCCCCATCGCATTCTCTAGGCTACTTAGGGATGGTTGCTTCCTCATCAACCACCACCACCACTTCCGCATAGGCTTACCCACCATACATTTCCACCACCTCCACTTAACCCAATTTTGTTTGTGTTGTGAGTTGTGACTCCTAAGGTGTTTCGGCTACTTAGGGACTAATACGTCTCCAACGTATCTATAATTTTTGATTGTTCCATGCTATATTATATCCTGTTTTGGACATTATTGGGCTTTATTATACACTTTTATATTATTTTTGGGACTAACCTATTAATCGGAGGCCCAGCCCAGAATTGCTATTTTTTTGCCTATTTTAGGGTTTCGCAGAAAAAGAATATCAAACGGAGTTCAAACGGAATGAAACCTTCGGGAACGTGATTTTTGGAACGAACATGATCCAGAGGACTTGGACCCTACGTCAAGCAATCAACCAGGAAGGCACGAGGTAGGGGGGCACGCCTACCCCCCCAGGCGCACCCTCCACCCTCGTGGGGCCCACATTGCTCCACCGACGTACTCCTTCCTGCTATATATACCTACGTACCCCCAAACTACCAGATACGGAGCCAAAACCCTAATTCCACCTCCGTAACTTCCTGTATCCACGAGATACCATCTTGGGGCCTTTTTCGGAGCTCTGCCGGAGGGGTATCGATCACGGAGGGCTTCTACATCAACACCATAGCCTCTCCGGTGAAGTGTGAGTAGTTTACTTCAGACCTACGGGTCCATAGTTATTAGCCAGATGGCTTCTTCTCTCCTTTTGGATCTCAATACAAAGTTCTCCCCCTCTCTTGTCGAGATCTATTCGATGTAATCTTCTTTTGCGGTGTGTTTGTTGAGACCGATGAATTGTGGGTTTATGATCAAGTTTATCTGAACAATATTTGAATCTTCTCTGAATTATTTTATGTATGATTGGTTATCTTTGCAAGTCTCTTCAAATTATCGGTTTGGTTTGGCCTACTAGATTGATCTTTCATGCAATGGGAGAAGTGCTTAGCTTTGGGTTCAATCTTGCAGTGTCCTTTCCCAGTGACAGTAGGGGCAGCAAGGCACGTATTGTATTGTTGCCATCGAGGATAACAAGATGGGGTTTATATCATATTGCATGAGTTTATCCCTCTACATCATGTCATCTTGCTTAAAGCGTTACTCTGTTCTCTTGAACTTAATACTCTAGATGCATGCTAGATAGCGGTCGATGTGTGGAGTAATAGTAGTAGATGTAGGCAGGAGTCGGTCTACTTGTCTTGGATGTGATGCCTATATACATGATCATACCTAGATATTCTCATAACTATGCTCAATTCTGTCAATTGCTCAACAGTAATTTGTTCACCAACGTAATACTTATGCTCTTGAGCGAAGCCTATAGTGAAACCTATGGCCCCAGGGTCTATTTTCCATCATATTAATCTTCCAATACTTAGTTATTTCCTTTTCTATTTATTTTACTTGCATCTTTATTTCTCTTTATCATAAAAATACCAAAAATATTATCTTATCATATCTAGCAGATCTCACTCTCGTAGGTGACCGTGAAGGGATTGACAACCCCTTTATCGCGTTGGTTGTGAGGAGTTTATTTGTTTGTGTAGGTGTGAGGGACTTGTGCGTGGCCTCCTAGATTGATACCTTGGTTCTCAAAAACTGAGGAAAATACTTACGCTCCTCTACTACATCACCCTTTCCTCTTCAAGGGAAAACCAACGCAGTGCTCAAGAGGTAGCAAGAAGGATTTCTGGCGCCGTTGCCGGGGAGTCTATGCAAAAGTCAACATACCAAGTACCCATCACAAACCCTTATCTCCCGCATTACATTATTTGCCATTTGTCTCTCGTTTTCCTCTCCCCCACTTCACCCTTGCCATTTTATTCGCCCTCTCTCTGTCTCCATCCTCCCTCTCTTTCTCTATTCGCCTCTTTTTGCCCGTTTCTTGTTTGCTTGTGTGTCGGATTGCTTGCTTGTCACAATGGCTCAAGATAATACCAAATTGTGTGACTTTACCAATACCAACAACAATTATTTTATTATCAGTCCGATTGCTCCTCTTACCGATGCTGAATCTTGTGAAATTAATGTTGCTTTGCTGAATCTTGTCATGAAAGATCCGTTTTCCAGCCTTCCTAGTGAAGATGCCGCTACCCATCTAAACAACTTCGTTGATTTGTGTGATATGGAAAAGAAGAAAGATGTGGACAATGATATTGTTAAATTGAAGCTATTTCCTTTTTCGCTTAGAAATCGTGCTAAAGCTTGGTTTTCGTCTTTGCCTAAAAATAGTATTGATTCGTGGAATAAGTGCAAAGATGCTTTTATCTCTAAGAATTTTCCTCCCGCTAAGATCATCTCTCTTAGAAACGATATTATGAATTTTAAGCAACTTGATCATTAACATGTTGCACAAGCTTGGGAGAGGATGAAATTAATGATACGTAATTGCCCTACACATGGTTTGAATTTGTGGATGATTATACAAAAATTTTATGCCGGATTGAATTTTGCTTCTAGAAATCTTTTAGATTCGGCCGCGGGAGGCACTTTTATGGAAATCACTTTAGGAGAAGCTACTAAACTCCTAGATAATATTATGGTTAATTATTCTCAATGGCACACTGAAAGATCTACTAATAAGAAAGTGCATGTGATAGAAGAAATTAATGTTTTGAGTGGTAAGATGGATGAACTTATGAAATTATTTGCTAATAAAAGTGTTTCTTCTAATCCTAATGATATGCCTTTGTCTACTTTTATTGAGAATAATAATGAATCTTTGGATGTGAATTTTGTTGGTAGGAATAATTCTGGTAACAACGCATATAGAGGAAACTTTAATCCTAGGCCATATCCTAGTAATTCCTCTAATAATTATGGTAATTCCTACAACAATTATTATGGAAATTTTAATAAGATACCCTCTGATTTTGAATCTAGTATTAAAGAATTTATTACCTCACAAAAGAATTTCAATGCTTTGATTGAAGAAAAATTGCTTAAGATTGATGAGTTGGCTAGGAACGTTGATAGAATTTCTCTTGATGTTGATTCTTTGAAACTTAGATCTATTCCTCCTAAGCATGATATCAATGAGTCTCTCAAATCCATGAGAATTTCCATTGATGAGTGCAAAGAAAGAACCGCTAGGATGCGTGCTAAGAAAGATTCTATATAAAAGCGTGTTCTTCTAGTTTTCATGATAATAAAGATGAAGATCTAAAAGTTATTGATGTGTACCCTATTAAATCTTTGTTTTGTAATATGAATCTTGATAATGATGGGACTGCATACGATCCACCTTTACCTAGAAGGCGTTCCAAAAATTTGGAGTCTTTAGATCTTGATGCTAAAATTGTTAAAAGTGGGATTGAAGAAGTCAAAACTTTAAATATTAATAAACCCACTATTTTGGATTTCAAGGAATTTAATTATGATAATTGCTCTTTGATAGATTGTATTTCCTTGTTGCAATCCGTGCTAAATTCTCCTCATGCTTATAGTCAAAATAAAGCCTTTACCAAACATATTGTTAATGCTTTGATGCAATCTTATGAAGAAAAACTTGAGTTGGAAGTTTCTATCCCTAGAAAACTTAAAGATGAGTGGGAACCTACTATTAAAATTAAGATTAAAGATCATGAATGCTATGCTTTGTGTGATTTGGGTGCTAGTGTTTCCACGATTCCAAATACTTTGTGTGATTTGCTAGGTTTCCGTGATTTTGATGATTGCTCCTTAAACTTGCACCTTGCGGATTCCACTATTAAGAAACCTATGGGAAGAATTAATGATGTTCTTATTGTTGCAAATAGGAATTATGTGCCCGTGGATTTTATTGTTCTTGACATAGATTGCAATCCTTCATGTCCTATTATTCTTGGTAGACCTTTCCTTAGAATGATTGGTACAATTATTGATATGAAGGAAGGGAATATTAGATTCCAATTTACGTTAAGGAAAGGCATGAAACACTTCCCTAGAAATAAAATTAAATTACCTTATGAATCTATTATGAGAGCCACTTATGGATTGCCTTCCAAAGATGGCAATTCCTAGATGTATCTTCGCTTTTATGCCTAGCTAGGGGCGTTAAACGATAGCGCTTGTTGGGAGGCAACCCAATTTTATTTTTATTCCTTACCTTTTGCTCCTGTTTAGTAATAAATAATTTATCTAGCCTCTGTTTTTTTTGTGTTTTTTGTGTTTAATTAGTTTTTGTGCCAAGTAGAACCGTTGGGAAGACTTGGGGAAAGTCTTTTTAATCTTGCTATAAAAAACAGAAACTTTAGCGCTCACGAGAACTGCTGCCATTTTTATTTGGAAATTGATATTTAGTTAATTAATTTTGCAGATGATTAATAGATAAATTACTCACGTCCATAAATTTATTTTATATTTTTGGGGGTTCCATATCTTGCGTTAGCTACATATTACTACAGACTGTTCTGTTTTTGATAAATTCTGTTTTTCATGTGTTATTTGCTTATTTTGATGAATCTATGGCTAGTAAAATAGTTTATAAACCATAGAGAAGTTGGAATATAGTAGGTTTAACACCAATATAAGTAAAGAATGAGTTTATTACAGTACCTTGAAGTGGTGTTTTGTTTTGTTTCTCTAACGGAGCTCACGAGATTTTCTACTTTAAGTTTTGTGTTGTGAAGTTTTCAAGTTTTGGGTAAAGATTTGATGGATTATAGAACAAGGAGTGGCAAGATCCTAAGCTTGGGGATGCCCATGGCACCCCCAAGATAATCTAAGGACACCTAAAAGCCAAAGCTTGGGGATGCCCCAGAAGGCATCCCCTCTTTCGTCTACTTCTATCGGTAACTTTACTTGGAGCTATATTTTTATTTACCACATGATATGTGTTTTGCTTGGAGCGTCTTGTATTATTTGAGTCTTTATTTGTTAGTTTTCCACAATCATCCTTGCTGCACACACCTTTTTGAGAGAGACACTCATGATTCGGAAATTGTTAGAATACTCTATGTGCTTCACTTATATCTTTCGAGTTATATAGTTTTTACTCTAGTGCTTCACGTATATATTTTAGAGCACGTTGGTAGATTTGTTTTATAGAAACCATTGTTCTCTCATGCTTCACTTAGATTATTTTGAGAGTCCTACAAAACAGCATGGTAATTTGCTTTAATTATGTTAGGCATTCAAGATTAATAATAAAATTTTCTTATGAGTGTGTTGAATACTATGAGAAGTTTGATACTTGATAATTGTTTTGAGATATGGAGATGGTGATATTAGAGTCGTGCTAGTTGAGTAGTTGTGAATTTTAGAAATGCTTGTTTTGAAGTTTGTGATTACCGTAGCATGCACGTATGGTGAACCGTTATGTTAAGAAGTTGGAGCATGATGTATTGATTGATTGTCCTCCTTATGAGTGGCGGTCGGGGACGAGCGATGGTCTTTTCCTACCAATCTATCCCCCTAGGAGCATGCACGTAGTACTTTGCTTCGATAACCAATAGATTTTTGCAATAAGTATGTGAGTTCTTTATAACTAATGTTGAGTCCATGGATTATACGCACTCTCACCCTTCCACCATTGCTAGCCTCTCTAATACCGCGCACCTTTCGCGGGTATCATACACCCACCAGATACCTTCCTCAAAACAGCCACCATACCTACCTATCATGGCATTTCCATAGCCATTCCGAGATATATTGCCATGCAACTTACCACTGTTCCGTTTACTATGACATGCTCCATCATTGTCATATTGCTTTGCGGGATCATGTAGTTGACATTGTATTCGTGGCAAAGCCACCGTTCATAATTCTTCCATACATGTCACTCTTGATTCATTGCATATCCCGGTACACCGCCGGAGGCATTCACATAGAGTCATATTTTGTTCTAAGTATTGAGTTGTAATTGTTGAGTTGTAAGTAAATAAAAAAGTGTGATGATCATCATTTTTAGAGCATTGTCCCAAGTGAGGAAAGGATGATGGAGACTATGATTCCCCCACAAGTCGGGATGAGACTCCGGACTAAAAAAAGAGGCCATAAAAAAGAGAGAAAAGGCCCAAATTAAAAAATGAGAGAAAAAGAGAGAAGGGACAATGCTACTATCCTTTTACCACACTTGTGCTTCAAAGTAGCACCAAGATCTTCATAGAGAGTCTCCTATGTTATCACTTTCATATACTAGTGGGAATTTTTCATTATAGAACTTGCCTTGTATATTCCAATGATGGGCTTCCTCAAAATGCCCTATGTCTTCGTGAGCAAGAAAGTTGGATGCACACCCACTTAGTTTCTTTTGTTGAGCTTTCATATACTTATAGCTCTAGTGCATCCGTTGCATGGCAATCCCTACTCACTCACATTGATATCTATTGATGGGCATCTCCATAGCCCGTTGATACGCCTAGTTGATGTGAGACTATCTTCTCCCTTTTTGTCTTCTCCACAACCACCATTCTATTCCACCTATAGTGCTATGTCCATGGCTCACGCTCATGTATTGCGTGAAGATTGAAAAAGTTTGAGAACACCAAAAGTATGAAACAATTGCTTGGCTTGTCATCAGGGTTGTGCATGATTTGAATACTTTGTGTGGTGAAGATGGAGCATAGCCAGACTATATGATTTTGTAGGGATAACTTTATTTGGCCATGTTATTTTGAAGAGACATAATTGGTTAGCTAGTATGCTTGAAGTATTATTATTTCTATGTCAATATTAAACTTTTGTCTTGAATCTTTCGGATCTGAATATTCATACCACAATTAAGAGAATTACATTGAAATTATGCCAAGTAGCATTCCACATCAAAAATTCTGTTTTTGTCATTTACCTACTCGAGGAGGAGCAGGAATTAATCTTGGGGATGCTTGATACGTCTCCAACATATCTATAATTTTTTATTGTTCCATGCTATATTATATCCTGTTTTGGACATTATTGGGCTTTATTATACACTTTTATATTATTTTCGGACTAACCTATTAACCGGAGGCCCAACCCAGAATTGTTGTTTTTTTGCCTATTTTAGGGTTTCGCAGAAAAAGAATATTAAACGGAGTCCAAACGGAATGAAACCTTCGGGAACGTGATTTTTGGAACGAACATGATCCAGAGGACTTGGACCCTACGTCAAGTAATCAACCAGGAAGGCACGAGGTAGGGAGCGCGCCTACGCCCCCCCAGGCGCGCCCTCCACCCTCGTGGGGCCCACGTTGCTCCACCGACGTACTCTTTCCTCCTATATATACCTACGTACCCCCAAACTACCAGATACGGAGCCAAAACCCTAATTCCACCGCGGTAACTTCCTGTATCCATGAGATCCCATCTTGGGGCCTTTTCCGGAGCTCCGCCGGAGGGGATATCGATCACGGAGGGATTCTACATCAACACCATAGCCTCTCCGATGAAGTGTGAGTAGTTTACTTCAGACCTACGGGTCCATACTTATTAGCTAGATGGCTTCTTCTCTCTTTTTGGATCTCAATACAAAGTTCTCCCTGATACGTCTCCGCCGTATCTACTTTTCCAAACACTTTTGCCTTTGTTTTGGACTCTAACTTGCATGATTTGAATGGAACTAACCTGGAATGACTCTGTTTTCAGCAGAATTGCCATGGTGTTATTTATGTGCAGAAACAAAAGTTCTCGGAATGACCTGAAACTTCACGGAACATCTTTTCGGAAATAATAAAAAATCCCTGCAAAAGAAGAAGACCAGGGGGCCCACCACCTGTCCACGAGGGTGGGGGCGTGCCTGCCCCCCTAGGTCGCGCCCTCTACCTCGTGGGCCCCCTGGAGCTCCTCCGACCTCAAGTCGAACTCTGTATATTTGGTTTCAGGGAGAAAAAATCAGGGAGAAGAAATCATCACGTTTTACGATACAGAGTCGCCGCCAAGCCCTAAAACCTCCCGGGAGGGCTGATCTGGAGTCCGTTCGGGGCTCCGGAGAGGGGAATCCGTCGCTATCGTCATCATCAACCATCCTCCATCACCAATTTCATGATTCTCACCGCCGTGCATGAGTAATTCCATCGTAGGCTTGCTGGACGTTGATGGGTTGGATGGGATCTATCATGTAACCGAGTTAGTTTTGTTAGGGTTTGATCCCTAGTATCCACTATGTTCTGGGATTGATGTTGCTATGACTTTTCTATGCTTAATGCTTGTCACTAGGGCCCGAGTGCCATGATTTCAGATCTGAACCTATTATGTTTTCATCAATATATGAGAGTTCTTGATCCTATCTTGCAAGTCTATAGTCACCTATTATGTGTTATGATCCTTTAACCCCGAAGTGACAATAATCGGGATACTTACCGGTGATGACCGTAGTTTGAGGAGTTCATGTATTCACTATGTGCTAATGCTTTGTTCCGGTACTCTATTAAAAGGAGGCCTTAATATCCCTTAGTTTCCATTAGGACCCCGCTGCCCCGGGAGGGTAGGACAAAAGATCTCATGCAAGTTCTTTTCCGTAAGTACGTATGACTATATTCGGAATACATGCGTACATTACATTGATGAATTGGAGCTAGTTCTGTGTCACCCTATGTTATGACTGTTACATGATGAACCACATCCGGCATAATTCTCCATCACTGATCCATTGCCTACGAGCTTTCCATATATTGTTCTTCGCTTATTTACTTTTCCGTTGCTATTTCTATCATCACTACAAAATACCAAAAATACTACTTTTGCTACTGTTACCTTTTGCTACCGTTACCACTACTATCATATTACTTTGCTACTAAACACTCTGCTGCAGATATTAAGTTTCTAGGTGTGGTTGAATTGACAACTCAGCTGTTAATACTTGAGAATATTCTTTGGCTCCCCTTGTGTCGAATCAATAAATTTGGGTTGAATACTCTACCCTCGAAAACTGTTGCGATCCCCTATACTTGTGGGTTATCAAGACTATTTTCTGGCGCCATTGCCGGGGAGCATAGCTCTATTCTTTGAGTCACTTGGGATTTATATCTGCTTATCATTATGAAGAACTTGAGAGATCCAAAAAGCAAGATTTATCCCTCAACTACGAGGGGAGGTAAGGAACTGCCATCTAGCTTTGCACTTGATTCACCTTCTTTTTTGAGTAAGCTTGTGACACCTAAACCTGCTTCTGCTATTCGTTCTGATATGTCGCATGTTATTGATGATGCCACTTCTGCTATGCATGATACTTATGATGAAACTACTTCTATGCTTGATACTACTGTGCCACTTGGTGAATTTCTTGATGAACAACTTGCTAGGGTTAGAGAGAGTGAAAATATTGAATCTGATAATACTGATGAAAGTGATGATGAAGACTTGCCTGTTATTCCTAAGGGTTATGTTTTTGATAAAGAAGCTTCTTTAGCTATTTTAGCTTGCAAAGATAGATACGAACTCAAGAGGTTATTAGCTAAATGGAAGCAGCAATCTCTTAATGCTAGAATGAAACCTGACCCTGCTTTTGCGACTTCACCTATCTGTGTTACCGATAAGGATTATGAATTCTCTATTGATCCTGATATAATTACTTTGGTTGAATCTGATCCTTTTCATGGCTATGAATCTGAAAATGTTGTGGCACATCTTACTAAATTAAATGATATAGCTACCCTGTTCACTAATGATGAGAGAACTCGTTGCTTTTATATCGTTAAAATATTTTCGTTCTCATTAAAGGGTGATGCTAAGATATGGTTTAATTCTCTTGATCCTGGTTGTGTGCGTAGTCCCCAGGATATGATTTATTACTTCTCTGCTAAATATTTCCCTGCTCATAAGAAACAAGCTGCTTTAAGAGATATATATAATTTTGTGCAAATTGAAGAAGAGAGTCTCCCACAACCTTGGGGGAGGCTTCTCAAGTTACTTAATGCTTTGCCTGATCATCCTCTTAAGAAAAATGAAATACTTGATATCTTTTATAATGGACTAACCGATGCTTCCATAGATTACCTGGATAGTTGTGCTGGTTCTGTTTTCAGGGAAAGAACACCGGATGAAGCTGAAATTCTATTGAATAATATGTTGACAAATGAAAATAATTGGACACTTCTTGAACCAGTTCCTGAGCCAGTTCCTGAACCAACTCCTGAGCCTATTCCTAAACCAACTCCGAAGAAGAGAGGTATTCTATTTCTCAGTCCTGAAGATATGCAAGAGGCAAAGAAATCTATGAAAGAAAAAGGTATTAAAGCTGAAGATGTTAAGAATTTAACTCCTATTGAATAAATACATGGTCTTAATTTACCACCTGTTGAAGAAACACATGATTTTGATCCATCACCTATTGAAGAAACTCGTGGTCTTGATAACCCGACACAGGTAGTAAAGGTAAATTCTCTCTATAGATATGATAAAGCTGAAATCCCATTTACTAAGTTTGCTAGCCCATGCTTAGATGAGTTTGATAAATTTATGGCTAAGCAAGAAGATTTTAATGCTTATTTTGGTAGACAATTGAAAAACAATTCAAATATGATTGAGCACTTGGGTGATTATATGGCTAATGTTAAAGGTGAACTTAAACTTATTAGTAAAAATGCTTCTATGGTTACCACTCAAGTAGAACAAGTACTTAAAGCTCAAAATGATTTGCTCAATGAATTGAATAGTAAGAATAATGACAATGCTCTTAGAGTTATGACTAGAGGTGATAAAATGACTCAGGAACCTTTGTATCCTGAAGGCCATCCTAAGAGAATTGAGCAAGATTCCCAGAGAAATAATGTGGATGCACCTAGTCCTTCTAAAAGGAAGAAAAAGAAAAATGATAGGACTTTGCATGCTTCTTGTAAACCTATTACTGAAACACCTGAGAATCCAAATGATATCTCTATTTCTGATGCTGAAATACAATCTGGTAATGAACCTGAAACTAGTGATAATGTTAATGATAATGTTCATGTTGATACTCAACCTAGCAATGATAATGATATAGAAATTGAACCTACTATTGATCTTGATAACCCACAATCAAAGAATCAACGTTATGATAAGAAAGACTTTGTTGCTAGGAAACATGGTAAATAAAGAGAACCATGGGTTCAGAAAACCATGCCTTTTCCTCCCAAACCATCCAAGAAAAAGGATGATGAGGATTTTGAGCGCTTTGCTGAAATAATTAGACCTATATTTTTGCATATGCGATTAACTGATATGCTTAAAATGAATCCTTATCCTAAGTACATGAAAGAAATTGTTACTAATAAAAGAAAGATACCGGAAGCTGAAATTTCCACCATGCTTGCTAATTATACTTTTAAAGGTGGAATACATAAGAAACTAGGAGATCCCGGTGTACCCACTATACCATGCTCTATTAAAAGAAACTATATTAAAACTGCTTTATGTGATCTTGGAGCCCATGTTAGTGTTATGCCTCTCTCTTTATATCGTAGACTTGATTTGAATAAGTTGACACCTACTAAAATATCTTTGCAAATGACTGATAAATCAACTTCTATACCTGTCGGTATTTGTGAGGATGTGCCTGTTGTAGTTGCAAACGTTACTATTTAACGGACTTTGTTATTCTTGATATTCCCGAGGATGATAGTATGTCTATTATTCTTGGAAGATCCTTTTTGAATACTGCAGGGGCTGTTATTGATTGCACTAAAGGCAATGTCACTTTTCATATTAATGGTAATAAGCATATGGTACACTTTCCGAGGAAACAACCTCAAGTCCACAGTATCAATTCTATTGGAAAAATTACATCGATTATATTTGGAGGTTTTGAATTTCCTCTTCCTAGTGTTAAGAAGAAATATGATATTCTTATTATTGGGGATGTGCATATCCCCGTTGAGGTAACATAGTGTTATTCAAAATTTCTCCGGTTCCATGTTATTCGGAATGAGTTCGTTAACAAGACTTGATCAACCTTTTTAGTGGATTTATTTTGATGAGCATGAGATGGATGAAACTAGAAGGCACAACCTTCTGTACCCCACTTTAACTTTCTGTTATTTATATTAAATAAAATAAAAATAGTTTTTTCTGTCTATTATCTGAACTATCCGTGCAATATAAAAATACCCCCAAAATAAAAGTTCTCAAAAGACCCTGAAATTTAAATATGATTTTTTCTGGAATATTTGAGAATACTTGGCACTGAGAACACATCAGGAGGAGCTGGCACTTGGCCACGAGTGTCAGGGGCGCACCCTACCCCCTAGGTGCGCCCCCTGCCTCATGGGCCCACGGTGGCCTTCCTCCACTTATCCTTTCACCCACACACTCTTTCTTCCTCCCACAAACACGAATATCCAGCTCAAACCCGAGTCCAAGCTCGTTTTGCTGCCATTTTCGATCTCCTTGCTCAAAGCACCTCTCACAAAACTGCTTGGGGAGATTGTTCCTTGGTATGTGACTCCTCCATTGGTCCAATTAGTTTTTGTTCTAGTGCTTTATTCATTGCAAATTTGTGCTGCCTAGGTGATCATGTTCTTGAGCTTGCATGTCAAATTTATATGGTTCCAAGTAGTTTTGATGCATGATATAGGCTCTACACACTTGTATGAGTAGTTGCTACCAATATTATTGAGTTTGGCTTAATTTTATTTTGAAGTTACTAAAAATTTCAGAATTTTTCAGTAAATGATAAAGAGATTTTTGAGGGGCTCATCGAGCCGAAGCTCAAGGGGAAAGCAAAATGAAGAGGCACAGAAGCCCAAGTATAATCTGCCTCGCACCGCGGAGGTTACGCAGTGTGAATGGCCCTCTGATGATTTCTTGAGAGCCACTGGGATTTATGAGGATTTTTATGAATTGGCTAAGAATGCAGGCCTCACCGACTTCCTCCACGACCAACACGAACAATATCTCTTACTCACCAATACTTTTGTGCAAAACTTCTACTATTATCCTAGGGAATCACCTCATTCAGTAGAGTTTCATTTATATGATGTGGTTAAGAAGATGTCACTTTATGATTTTTGTCGGGTTTGTTTGATCCCTTTCGAGGGCAAAATAGAGGAACCACATCGTGACGATGTGGATGGGTTTATTGATACCATCACCGTAGGGGAAATGAAGAAGGTTTCTGATGCACGAATCACTAGCATACATTTTCCTATTTTACGCTACTTTGCAATATTTGCTAGTCGTTGCTTAATTGGTCGCGGAAACTATGGAAACCTTAGTGTTCCTGATATTATTATTTTGTTCCATGGTTGATTCTGTGATAACTCTGTGAGTATAGGCGGTATTATTGCTAAACGGTTGAGTCTGAACCGTACAAAGGGTCCCATCTTTGGTGGTATCTATGCTTCACACCTAGCTGCACATTTTAACATACCTATTAGGCATTATGAGAAGAAAAATTGCTGCCTCATGTTTATTTAGATTATAAGAGTATGGTAGCACATGATTTCATTATAAAGAATAGGGAAGGGGTGCTTAAATACAAATTGTTCTTTGATAAACATCATCCGGAGACTATTACCTTGCCTGCTCCTTCCTTGTTTGATTTATCTGCAGGCCAGTACCTCGTCTCGCCGGAGGACATTCATGCCTACCGGAACCCTGCACCAACCACAGAGCCAGAGTCGGAACCACCAGTTGATCTTCCACGACAGTCTAACTACTAGTGGGATCCGGAGATGATTGCCAACCAGTGGCAATCAGAGTCTTCTTCATCTCAGTATGACCCCAACTGTTATTATGGATATCCGCCAGGCCAGCCGTGGCCATAGACCAACTTAGGCCAAAAGCCTAAGCTTGGGGGAGTACATGTTTCCCACCGACATTACATTTATGTTCACACACTCATTGCTAGATGTCGGTGCTCATACTTTTTCATTGTATCATCCATGCTAGTTTATTCCCTTTTTATATTTTCTTCTTGTGTGTTTAATAAACCTTAAGAAAAACCAAAAAAATTAGTTGTAGCTTTTAATTAGTTTACTTTCCATGCTTGTAGTAGTAATTAAAAAGAAAACCCAAAAAGATTTCCTGTTCTTCTTTTGCTTGTTGGGAGCTTTCCCGTGTAAATAGTTTTATTTCTTTTCTTTTCTTTGGGGGTCGATAGGAGAAGACCTTAATTAAATTGTTGAAGTAGCTCTTATATGCATTATTGTTGATCTTACAAAAGAGCCCATATTGCCTTGTCTTCTCCTGTTTATTGAATGCTTGCAGATTCCAGCTTAGTCCAGTGCACTCGCACTATTATTATTATTCACATCGTTCGGTCGTGCAAGTGAAAGGAAATCATGATGATATATGATGGACTGACTGAGATGAGAAAAGCTGGTATGAACTCGACCTCTTTTGTTTTTGTAAATATGATTAGTTCATCGTTCCTGATTCAGCCTATTATGAGTAAACATGTTTGCAATGACAACTAGAGATCATAGTTTCTTGTGCCATGCTTGATTAGCTATGAGTTATAATGGTTTACCTTGTGTGCCAACATGCTATTAAAATGGTTATGATGTGGTATGATAGGGTGGTATCCTCCTCTGAATGATTTAAGTGACTTGACTTGGCACATGTTCATGCATGTAGTTGAAACAAAATCAACATAGCCTTCACGATATTTATGTTCATGGTGGATTATATCCTACTCATGCTTGCATTCGGTGTTGATTAATTTTAATGCATGTTCATGACTGTTGTCGCTCTCTAGCTGGTCGCTTCCCAGTCTTTTGCTAGCCTTCACCTGTACTAAGCAGGAATACTGCTTGTGCATCCAATCCCATAAACCCCAAAGTTATTCCACATGAGTCCACTATACCTACCTATATACGGTATCTACCTGCCATTCCAAGTAAATTTGTATGTGCCAAACTCTAAACCTTCAAATAAATATCCTGTTTTGTATGCTCGAATAGCTCATGTATCAACTAGGGTTGTCCGTATCTTCCATGTTAGGCGGGTTATTCTCAAGAGGAGTGGACTCCGCTCCTCACTCATGAGAAAGTGGCTAGTCACCGGGATGCCCAGTCCCATGCTTTATGCAAACTAAATCAAAATAATTGCAAAAAAAACTTCCCATGGGACTCTTGTTAGTTGGAGGCACTCGATGTTTCGAGCAAGCCATGGATTGATGCTTGTTGGTGAAGGGGGAGTATAAACTTTACCATTCTGTTTGGGAACCGCCTATAATGTGTGTAGCATGGAAGATATTGCCATCTCTTGGTTGTTATGTTGACAATGAAAGTATACCAATCAAAATATTATTCATCTCTATTTAAAAACCGAGCTCTGGCACCTCTACAAATCCCTGCTTCCCTCTGCGAAGGGCCTATCTATTTACTTTTATGTTGAGTCATCATCCTCTTATTAAAAAGCACCAGTTGGAGAGCATTGTTGTCATTTGCATTAATTACTGTTAGTTTACATTGAGTATGACTTGACTGGATCTCTTTTACCATGAATTACAATGTCTAGTCAGTCCTTGATCTTTAAAGGTGCTCTGCATTTATGTTTTGCGGTCTCAGAAAGGGCTAGCGACATACCATCTTATTATATCATACTATGATTGTTTTGAGAAAGTGTTGCCATCCGAGATTTATTATTATTCCTCGCTAGTTGATTATGCCATTGATATGAGTGAACCTGAGACCTAAGCGTTATTGTGAATGTGGTTAGTCATAATCTTTGCTGAAAACTTGAATGCTGGCTTTACATATTTACAACAACAAGAGCAAACAGAGTTTGTAAAAGTTTTTCTTTATCACTTTCAGTTTATCAACTGAATTGCTTGAGGACAAGCAAAGGTTTAAGCTTGGGGGATTTCATATGTCTCCGTCGTATCTACTTCTCCAAACACTTTTGCCCCTGTTTTGGACTCTAACTTGCATGATTTGAATGGAACTAACCCGGACTGACGTTGTTTTCAGCAGAATTGCCATGGTGTTATTTATGTGCAGAAACAAAAGTTCTCGGAATGACCTGAAACTTCACGGAACATCTTTTCGGAAATAATAAAAAATCCCTGCAAAAGATGAAGACCAGGGGGCCCACCACCTGTCCACGAGGGTGGGGGGTGCGCCCCCTACCTCATGGGCCCCCTGGAGCTCCTCCGACCTCAAGTCCAACTCTATATATTTGGTTTCAGGGAGAAAAAAAATCAGGGAGAAGAAATCATCATGTTTTACGATACGGAGCCGCCGCCAAGCCCTAAAACCTCTCGGGAGGGCTGATCTGGAGTCCATTCGGGGCTCCGGAGAGGGGAATCCATCGCCATCGTCATCATCAACCATCCTCCATCACCAATTTCATGATGCTCACCGCTGTGCATGAGTAATTCCATCGTAGGCTTGCTGGACGGTGATGGGTTGGATGGGATCTATCATGTAATCGAGTTAGTTTTGTTAGGGTTTGATCCCTAGTATCCACTATGTTCTGAGATTGATGTTGCTATGACTTTGCTATGCTTAATGCTTGTCACTAGGGCCCGAGTGCCATGATTTCAGATCTGAACCTATTATGTTTTCATCAATATATGAGAGTTCTTGATCCTATCTTGCAAGTCTATAGTCACCTATTATGTGTTATGATCCTTTAACCCCGAAGTGACAATAATCGGGATACTTACCGGTGATGACCGTAGTTTGAGGAGTTCATGTATTCACTATGTGCTAATGCTTTGTTCCAGTACTCTATTAAAATGAGGCCTTAATATCCCTTAGTTTCCATTAGGACCCCGCTGCCACAGGAGGGTAGGATAAAAGATGTCATGCAAGTTCTTTTCCATAAGCATGTATGACTATATTCGGAATACATGCCTACATTACATTGATGAATTGGAGCTAGTTCTGTGTCACCCTATGTTATGACTGTTACATGATGAACTGCATCCGGCATAATTCTCCATCACTGATCCATTGCCTATGAGCTTTCCATATATTGTTCTTCGCTTATTTACTTTTTCGTTGCTATTTCTATCATCACTACAAAATACCAAAAACACTACTTTTGCTGCCGTTACCCCCACTACTATCATATTACTTTGCTACTAAACACTCTGCTGTAGATATTAAGTTTCCAGGTGTGGTTGAATTGACAACTCAGCTGCTAATACTTGAGAATATTCTTTGGCTCCCCTTGTGTCGAATCAATAAATTTGGGTTGAATACTCTACCCTCGAAAACTGTTGCGATCCCCTATACTTGTGGGTTATCACTCCCCCTCTCTTGTGGAGATCTATTCGATGTAATCTTCTTTTGCGGTGTGTTTGTTGGGACCGATGAATTGTGGGTTTATGATCAAGTTTATCTATGAAAAATATTTGAATCTTCTCTGAATTATTTTATGTATGATTGGTTATATTTGCAAATCTCTTCAAATTATCAGTTTGGTTTGGCCTACTAGATTGATCTTTCTTGCAATGGGAGATGTGCTTAGCTTTGGGTTCAATCTTGCGGTGTCCTTTCCTAGTGACAGTAGGGGCAGCAAGGCACGTATTGTATTGTTGCCATCGAGGATAACAAGATGGGGTTTATATCATATTGCATGAGTTTATCCCTCTACATCATGTCATCTTGCTTAAAGCGTTACTCTGTTCTCTTGAACTTAATACTCTAGATGCATGCTGGATAGCGGTCGATGTGTGGAGTAATAGTAGTAGATGCAGGCAGGAGTCGGTCTACTTGTCTCGGACGTGATGCCTATATACATGATCATACCTAGATATTCTCATAACTATGCTCAATTCTGTCAATTGCTCAAAAGTAATTTGTTCACCCACCGTAATACTTATGCTCTCGAGAGAAGCCTCTAGTGAAACCTATGGCCCCCAGGTCTATTTTCCATCATATTAATCTTCCAATACTTAGTTATTTCCTTTGCTATTTATTTTACTTGCATCTTTATTTCTCTTTATCATAAAAATACCAAAAATATTATCTTATCATATCTATCATATCTCACTCTCGTAGGTGACCGTGAAGGGATGGACAACCCCTTTATCGCGTTGGTTGCGAGGAGTTTATTTGTTTGTGTAGGTGCGAGGGACTCGTGCATGGACTCCTACTGATTGATACCTTGGTTCTCAAAAACTGAGGGAAATACTTACGCTGCTCTACTGCATCACCCTTTCCTCTTCAAGGGAAAACCAAAGCAGTGCTCAAGAGGTAGCAGGGACCGTGCTTCCAACTCTGACACCGTGTATAGTCCACCACCTTACACTCCATTTCCGCATTGCGTCTCAAAACCCATCATTGCATTTCAGCAATCCCTTGAGCTTCCGCAACCACCACCGCATTCCCACTACCACCATTTGACGTTTGAGATTTTGAGTTCGCGGTTTTTCCGTTTCCTAAGGTGTTTTGGCTACTTAGGGACTAGTCTCCATCATCTTGGTATCTCCATCACGATCACCACCACTCATCATCGACATGGACGGTAACCTCCATATCATCTTGGTATCGTGGTATCCCTCCATTGTATATTGGGCCATTTGCATTTCTGTCCCTAACTCGAACCACCTAATCAGATATACCCCTAATTCGAAAGCCTGCTCAAATTTGCCCCTCCGCCGTTAGGTGCCCTTACAGAAAAGCCCTTCTGCGCCGTTACCGTCCGGTCAAACAACTTTGACCGTCCTAAAAAAAATAGCAAAAAAATTTAAAAAAATCTAAAATTTTGTGAGATATAAGATACTCATGTGCGCAAGGTGCGTGCAAATTTTTGTGCTATTTGGACATTCCAGGAGCTCGTGGTGAGGAAAAACAGTTAATATGCACGCTAGTGAACAGTAAATTTGAAATAAAATAGCAAGAAAATTCAAAAAAATATGAAATTTTTTGGCATCAAAGAGGCTTGGGTGCACAAGGTGCTTGCAATTTTTTGTGATCAAATGACTTGCGAGGAGCTCTCACAAGAAAAAACAAAATAGTCATTTTTTCCCAAGTTTTTTCCCGGGCCAGATTTTGTTTTTTTCTCCACAAGCCCCTCCAATGTCCAAACACAACAAAAATTGGCACGCAGCTTTTAGACCATAGCCTCTTTGATGCCAAAAAATTTCATATTTTTTTGAATTTTCTTGCTATTTTTTTGAATTTACTGTTCACAGGCTTACATATTTACTGTTTTTCCTTTGATACGAGATCCTGGAATGCCCAAACAGCACGAAAAATTGCACGCACCTTGCGAACCTGAGTATCTTTGATCTCACAAATTTTCAGATTTTTTAGATTTTTTATGCTATTTTTTTGGGGCCGGTCAATGCCCTTTGACCGGCTTTGACCGGACGGTAACGGCGCAAAAGGGCATTTCTGTAAGGGCACGTAACGGCGGAGGGGCATTTTTGAGCAGGCTTTCGAATTAGGGGCAAATGTGAGTAGTGGGTTCGAGTTAGGGACACAGATGTAAAAGACCCTTGTATATTCCCTTGCCATTGCATTGATAACCCCTAGCCTATTTTGCGTCACTTGCCTATTGAAACTATCCTTTGAGTATTGCCGGCAATGTTACTTGTGCACATTAGTGATCTACACCATACATTGCATACATAGCATACCATATCGGTATCATCTGGGTTTCATATCATCTCGTGTGCCTCAAGTTTGTTCCCGCATATACACAATTGCTACCTTGGTTTGTGCATTTCGCAAAGTGCCCAAAAAAAGAAAGAAGAATCAAGCTTTTAATCAAAAGAGAAAGAGCAAAGAAGCTTGTAAGCAAGTGCCATAGCATCATACCACATTGTCATATCCGATCATCTTGGATCATACCACCGGACCATACATACATAGCATACTGTAACACCCCGGATGTAACTTACCCAATTTGTACTCCAACTCTTGCCATTTCTGGCTTTAAGTTATTTTATTTTCGCAGGTTCGGGTTTTTGTCTCCGTGTGTTGTTGTCGTTGTCATGCATCTCATATCATGTCATCATGTGCATTGCATTTGCATACGTGTTCATCTCTTGCATTCGAGCATTTTCCCCATTGTCCGTTTTGCATTCCGGCGCTTCGTTCTCCTCCGGTGGTCATTTCTACCTTTATTCCGTGTGTGGGAATTAAACATTTCCGGATTGGACCGAGACTTGCCAAGCAGCCTTGGTTTACTACCGGTAGACCGCCTGTCAAGTTTCGTATCATTTGGACTTCATTTGATACTCCAACGGTTAAGCGAGGGACCGAAAAGGCCTCGTGTGTGTTGCAGCCCAACACCCCTCCAAGTTGGCCCAAAACCCACCAAAACCTTCTCCATCATCTAGAGCGTTCGATCACGATCGCGTGGCCGAAAACCGCACCTCATTTGGAGCTTCCTAGCTCCTCCTACCTCTATAAATACCCCCTCCCCGAAATTTCGGATCCAGAACCACCCTAAACACTAGCCCCGCACCTCCGCGCGGCCGGACAACGTCCGCCGTCACCGGACACTTCGCTCGCACCTGTCACCGGCCGCCATGTGGCAACGCCTCTGCCTCCCGCGCGAGGCCCGCCGAGCCCGCTCGGAACCCCCGCGGCCCAGGGTGCCGCCACCTCGCCCGAGGGGCACTTCCTCACCGCGCCGCCGCCTCTCCTCCTCCGACCGCCGCCTGCTCCGCCCCGCCGCCTCGACGCCGGTGCGCCGCCGCCGCGCACCAGCACCGCCCTGCTCCGTGTTCCATGCCGCCGACGCCGCGCTCCTCGCCGCCCTTCGCCGGTAGGATCCGACAAGTCCGGCGCCGCCCTCCGCTACCTCACTGTCCGGCCGGCCTCCTCTCTCCGGCGACCCCATCTCCGACCGGTGAACATTGGACTCCGTGCGTGCTACAGTACCGCTGGATCTGGATCTGAACGAAGGGGTTGACTTTTTTGTCCCCAACCCTAATTTTCTTGCTATGTTCATCGCATCGTAACTCATCATCCGTAACTCCGTTTTGGGCATATAGCATGTCAAAATGTTCGTCTTAGAGAGTACATCATTTCATTCCATTGCATCATTTTCATTTGAGTTCATCTTGATGCCCGAAATGCTATTAGAAGAGGGCTACTTGAGTTAATTGTCAGATCTGCTGCTCTATTTAGTTATTTGTCATTTTTGCCATGATTATTGTGTGCATGATATGCCCATGAGCTCTACATATGTTTTGTTAAGGATTTTGCCATCTTTCCAGAGATGCAACCCAAGTATTTTTGTGATGTGTGTGGTGACTAGCACAAGCTTGCAAAGTGAGGCACTTGGTAAAGCTGATTTCAGGGACTTAGCATTTCCACTAAGTCCTTGAGCTGTTTATCTCATATGGCCATGTGTTCATGTTGTTTCCTAGTGATCCGTGCCTATTTTGAGGATTATCAGTAAGGGTGTTCTGTTAATCTTGTAGTGCTCTATCCATCCATGTCTTTGTTTGCAATTATGGAGCACCCTAGCTTGAGTCAATCAAGCTCTACTTTTGCTACTTCGTGAATCTGGGCAGATTGTCTACTTGTTAGCGATGTTGCCGAGGATGTTGTAGTTGATCCGTGCATGCTATGCTATTGTTCTTGCCATGTCTATCTTGCATTTTGTGTATTCTTGATGGGTGTACGCTTAGGTTATCATGACTTTCTCTGTAGTGAGTGCATCGAGCTCGTAAACATGCCTACTTGATATATGTTTTCAGCATGCTCCAGTTTTCACTAAGTCTGTGATCTGATTATGTTTTTGCCATGTTCACATGCTTGCAATTGTATTTTCTGATCCCTTTTGGCTCAAGGTCACTAAGGGACTTTTGTCAAGATCTTTGAGTAGCTCCATGCCATACTTTACTTTGCCATGTTCAGGTCCTGTAGCATGTAGTTTTGCTGCTCTGAAGAGTGCTATCTGATCTGAAATTCCAGGCAAGTGTTAATTTCACTAAGTCTGAGATCTGTTTACCATATGCATTTTTGCCATGCTTCTTTGAACCTGTTAATGGATGATTTGGCCATAGCTCAGTGCTAGACTTTTGTTAAGCATCTTGAATGCATCCCTGCCATGTATTTTGTTGTCATGTTTGGGTGCTGTAGCATGTCCATCTTGTTGCATTTAGATGGCTACTTGCTGTAAATCGCAGACCGTGGTCATATTTGAATTGCTTGCCATTTCCAAACCGTAACTCCGATTCCGGCATTCTTTATATCGTTTTCAAGCAATTTCATCTCATCTTTCCAGTGGCACACTTGGATTCCCAAGTTGAGGCCAGGTTCATGCATCCCTTGTCAAATCTTGCATATGCATTCCGCATCGCATCCCGCATAGCATACCATCTTTGCATCATATTGTTTGAGCTTTGCACGTGGTTGATTGTGTTCCGTTTGCTTTTTTGTCTTGTTTGGGTAGAGCCGGGAGACGAGTTCTCTAACGAGGATCCCGTTGAGTTTGCTTTCGAGGATCCAGTCAACTCTGACAACTTTGCAGGCAAGATGATCATACCCTCGAAATCACTACTATCTTTGCTTTGCTAGATGCTCGTTCTTTTGCTATGCCTATGCTACGATGCCTACCACTTGCTTTAAAGCCTCCCAAATTGCCATGTCAAACCTCTAACCCACCATCTCCTAGCAAACCGTTGATTGGCTATGTTACCGCTTTGCTCAGCCCCTCTTATAGCATTGCTAGTTGCAGGTGAAGATTGGAGACCGCTCCTTATTGGAACATTATTTACTTGTTGGGATATCATTATATTGCAATGTTATCTTAATGCATCTATATACTTGGTAAAGGGTGGAAGGCTCGGCCTCTCGCCTAGTGTTTTGTTCCACTCTTGCCGCCTTAGTTTCCGTCATATCGGTGTTATGTTCCCGGATTTTGCGTTCCTTACGCGGTTGGGTTATAATGGGAACCCCTTGATAGTTCGCCTTGATTAAAGCTTTTCCAGCAATGCCCAACCTTGGTTTTACCATTTGCCACCTAGCCTCTTATTCCCTTTGGTTTCCGGAGCCCGAGGGTCATCTTATTTTAAACCCCCCCGGGCCAGTGCTCCTCTGAGTGTTGGTCCGAACCAGGCAGCCTGCGGGGCCACCTCGGGGAAACTCGAGGGTTGGTTTTACTCGTAGCTTGACCTATCTGAGTGTGCCCTGAGAACGAGATATGTGCAGCTCCTATCGGGATTTGTCGGCACATTCGGGCGGTGTTGCTGGATTTGTTTTAACCTGTCGAAGTGTCTTGAAGAACCGAGGTACCGAGTCTGATCGGAACGTCTCGGGAGGAGGTCTATTCCTTCGTTGACCGTGAGAGCTTGTCATGGCCTAAGTTGGGACTCCCCTGCAGGGATGTGAACTTTCGAAAGCCGTGCCCGCGGTTATGGGCAGATGGGAATTTGTTAATGTTCGGTTGTAGATAACTTGAACCTTAATTTAATTAAAATGAATCAACCGTGTGAGTTACCGTGATGGCCTCTTCTCGGCGGAGTCCGGGAAGTGGACACGGTGTTGGAGTAATGTTTGCGCAGGTTGTCCTCTAGTTTCTCGCTCGCGCTTTGCCTTCTCTTCTCGCTCTCTTTTGCGAACAGGATAGCCACCATATATGCTAGTCGCTTGCTGCAGCTCCACATATTTACCTTGCCATACCTATTAAGCTTAAATAGTCTTGATCGCGAGGGTGCGAGATTGCTGAGTCCCTGTGGCTCACAGATTACTATTACACCAGATGCAGGGCCTGATGATTCCACTCCAGGTGACGCGCTCGAGCTCAAGTGGGAGTTCGACGAGGACTCTCAACGATACTATGTTTCCTTTCCTGATGATCAGTAGTGGTGCCCAGTTGGGGGTGATCGGGACCGTGTCGCATGTTGGGTTATCTTTTATTTTGGCGCCGTAGTGGGGCCATGAGTGTTTGGATGATGTAATGTTATTTATGTACCTTGATTGACGTGGCGAGTGTAATCCAACTATGTTATCTCCCCTTTTATTATCTATATTACATGGGATGTTGTGAAGATTGCCTAACTTGCGACATATGCCTTCAATGCGATTATGCCTCTAAGTCGTGCCTCGACACGTGGGAGATATAGTCGCATCGAGGGTGTTACACATACTTGGGATAGAAAGTTGATACATTTTGCATCATATAGGTTGTGCACAAGTGTCGTATCCGCCTATTGAGCAATCATGCTAGCGTCTCTCTTGAGTTGTGCAACACGAGTGTTTTCCGTGGATTCCACATTTTGTGCTCATCCTTGGTTGCACGACCCCATTTATCTATTCATGTGTGAGTTTCTGTGTCCCATTTATTGCTATTGGTCTACTTGTTTCACTTGCGAATGTGTGAATCTCTTTCAACTTTATTGACTCTTGCTAACATTTTACACTAAATTTTTTGTGCCACTATCCTCACCGAGCTCCACCATAAGCCTTATTTGTGTAGGTGTGTGAAATCGACAAGATCGGTACCAATTGTGCTATTTCCTTGTTACACTATTGAGTGATCATTGATCCATCTTCAACATCGGTCAAGGTACATTTTGTATAGTTCTTCTCTTTCTCCCACTCATATTTGCTCGAGTCTTGTGATGGATAGGCAAGGCATTTCATCTTCTGTCTAAAACAACAACAACGAGTTCGATACCATGAAAAACTCCAACGAAGCCAAGATGCAAGCTCCAATGGAGGAGATCAAAGCCCTCATCAAGTCCTACAAGTGGTCTTCCTCATCTTCAAGAAGACGCTCAAGAGCACATGCCTCCGAGCTTCCATCTCCGACAAAATCACATCGGCATCGACATCATCACCAACAAGGACATGAAGGTCAAGAGCTCAACACCAACAACCGCTGAACGACTTTACCATCTCCCTTGGCATCTTCGCCAAGCGACTTCAAGGCATCTTCGCCTATGGACATACGGCATCTTCGCCCACAAGCACTTCAAGATAAGCTCCCCAAGCTCAAGTCCGCGACTTCCACGAGCTACTACTACCTCGATACCAACCATGAGATTCCTTTCTATGGGACTCTAGAACTCGAGGAGTATCTCGAGTGGGAGTGTTTGATGGACGGCTACCTCAAGCTACATCAAGTTCCTCCCGAAGATCAAGTGAAGTGCGCCACAAGGAATTTCCACGACTACGCGTCCACATGGTGGCTTCACACACCTTTGGAGACCTACAACATGAGTTGGCCCAAGACAAAGAGAGCTTTGTAGCGCGAGTTCGTGCCTCCAACCTACATGGAACAACTTCTACGTCAATTGGAGAACACCACCCAAGGATCCAAGTCCATCGACGAGTACTTCAAGGAGTTGAAGAAAGCCTTGCGACGAGCCGGCGTAGACGACCCCATTTTGATGAAGTTACACTTCATGATGGGATTGCACAACGACATCTCCAAGTCGATCTTCCTCGAGAACTATAAGTCCCTCGACGACAACTACATTGGTGCTCTCAAGGCGGAACAAGAACTCATGAAGGCCAAAGCTTCTCCACCCCAACCTCACTTCACGATGACCAACCTCCATGAGAACGAGCATGAGGCTAGTACCACCACGATGCCCAAGCCTGACGAGCTCCAAGACGATGCTCCCAAGTTCGACTTCACCGCCATCCCTCTTTGTGGCATTGATGATGCCGAGTCTACTTCGACTATTTTTCAAGATGGTGCGGCAACGACTACGACTATGGAGACCATCAAGGACCAGGCTTTGGAGGCGAGCGACATGGTGACGAGCAAGGATGATGCTTCCATCTTAGGAGGTGAGAGTGAGGATGTGCCATCTTCGGCCTTCATCCACGGCGACGGCGATGATATGGTTGAGCATGGGATTTTCCCTTCGACCACGGTGATGTATGTTGACTTGAGTGACTTGTGCCACCATATTGAGAGTGAGAGTCACTTCACCACTAGCCCCATATATGATGTGTTGCATCAATTCCCATGTGAGGAGAGCTACAACCCCCACCACTTGAGTGAGATGAGTGACTCCACCATACGTGAGATTGAGTGCACCTATTTTGAGGGAGTGAGTGAACCACCACATAGAGAGAGTGAGATACTTGATAGGTTATGTGAGGCCACTTTCAACACTAACGACTTGACCTCTACCTCTATTGTGTCTTCTCATTTGGTGCTAGGTCCCATATATGATGACACGCCGATTTGCGGCGACTACGTCCTACCTTTGGACAAGACGATGGCCATGGTGGAATATGATGCACCCCCCACATGGTTCCATCAAGATGATGATATTGACCACCATTTGGTCTTTCCCACATCACCTACACCACATGAGTGGAATGACAAAGGTAACATAGGTGAAGGTGATGCTCTAGTCCCACTAGTGGACATTCTTGACATTGATTGCTTGCATGATGTTAATCAACCTATTACCATGCTTCATGCTAGTGCGACTTCCCCATGCGATGATTTACCCATTTATGATGAGTATGATGATTGCCATGTGGAGTCTATTAGTTATGGTGCCATGTTACATAGGATTTCTTGTGCTAATTCTCTCGGTAACATAATGTTTGCCAATCCGCTTGACTTGTCATATGCTATGCGTGAGATCAATCATATGTCATATTTGCAATCTCATCTTAGTGACTATGCATATGCCATTAAAGTAAACCCAATTTGCACATATGGCATAGATGACAAGCCCATGGTTATTGGCATTTGTTTTTCTTGTGATGATATTGATATGCTCCCTTTGCATCATTTATCTCACATGCCATGCCATGACCACCTAGCTTCGGATATGCATTGCTTTGGATGTTGTCCTTTTTCTCCATATGATGTTTCCAATATTGCTCATGAGGAGACCCCCATAGTTTCCTCATACATTTTAGGAGATTTTGATTCATCCCATTCATTGCATGATCCCAATACTTGTGTGCACAATATGCTCCCCATGAATAAACATGCTATTGATGTGCCATATACTTGTATGCTAAATTCGCATCCCCATCGTGTCATACACAATAAGTATTCTTTCATGATGGATGACATGTTCTTATACCATGCATCAAATTTCTTTGAGTGATGCTTATCTTGTGCTAACTCTCATGTGCGCCTACACATCAATATGTATGATGTGTACATTTACCATGCGCACAATTTCTTTGATTTGTGTCTCTTTTGTGTAGGTACCCATGAATACTTGTCAACCTCGCAATCCCACGAGTTGACAAAACGAGCTCTAGAGAGCAATGATGACTTGGGATCCCATGGATTGTCTTTCCCACCGCTCTCTTCGTGCAAAGACTTCACGCATTTCTTCTACATGACCCTCACTTGGCTATGGGTTATTGTCCATTACATATTCTATGCCCATCTTACCATGTTCACTTTGCATGATATGCACATTACTATGCTTTTTCCACGCATTCGTGACCCATGCTTTGCATTACACATGATGATTGATTCTCATACTTGTATGTGTATTTGCAAGCTTGGTGGAGACATTGCTTATTATTGCCATGTTTGCTTTGTGTCCCATTCCTACGATGATACTTTCATCTTGCTTTGTGTTCGTGCTTGCGATATGTCATGTGCATTGCCTATGCCTATTATTTGCTCTCATGACATGATTGCCATGATTTACTCTAGTGGGTTGCATCTTCGCAGTACTAGCTTGCATGACTTGATTACTATGTTTGCTTGCCTTGTTGCATCACTGATGACTCAAACTTGCTCGCTTCATGCGGTTGATGACAACCATCTACATACTTTGCACATGATTGTTATTGCTTGCCGTCATATATCTCCATATGTTGCCTCTCATGCTAGATGATTTGCCATGTATTGAGTGCAATTATGCCTTTAGTCTTGATAATGAGTTTGCCCCCATAGCATTCTCGCATATGTTTGGAGATTTTGACATTTTTCTTGTGAAGAATGCTTGTCTTGCCTCTTTGCACCATATACCTAGTGCCATGAATATAGCCATTGTTGCATCATATTATTCATGTACTTGTACTTCTAATGGTTATGTGCAAAAGAAGAGAACCATCATGATGGATGATGTGTTTATCTACCATGCGCATACGTTCTTAGCCTTGTTTTGTGCATGTGTAGGAAACTTGGACCTCGTGTCAACTTCCACGTCACGTGAGTTGACCATTCGAGATATTGAGAGCGAACCACCTCCTACCACGATGATTCTACATCGCACTTGCTTGTACTTCGGCATTGTGGAGGACGCACAAGGACATGCTTTCAAGGTGATATCCTTCTCTTTTGAGAATCCCCAAACCATGAGACTTGGACCACTTGATTTCACACTTGTTAGAGATCTTGCTTCGACTTGTCATTTTCACCATTCCATGCATCATGATATATATGCCTTGTCTGTTGCATCCAATTCTTGGATTACTTGCTCCTGTCATATGTTTGGTTGCAACAATGTCATCACTTAACATATGCCATGTCCCATTGATTGCTACATGCTTGCCTTGATTGCCTCACACATGATGAACAATTGCTCTTTCTATTGTGTTGAGTGCCACACTATCTTCACTACACCCAATGCACGTTATGCTTGGATTGTCTTGCACTTGACCCTGTGTTTAGAAACTTCATTTCTTTTGGTGTTGTGAATGATTCCTATGCCTACCATAGACCTTTCATTTAGCGCTTTGCCCATGTTTGCTATGAACTTGAGGTAGATGCTTCTTCTCTTGTCACACATATTTTCATCACTACCTCACATTCACATGCTAGTCCCCATGATTTCTTTGCTTGTGCTCGATTGATATGCTTACATGCCATGTCACAATCCTTTGTCGCACCATTGGATAGTGCCCATTTCGAGCTTCAAGATGACGAGAACTTGGTGATCGACCACTCCTACACGGCGACGCCATCTCTTTCCCATGGTGATTTGGATTTCGATCCGCGGTAGGATCTTCCCCAAGGGAGGGGGGATGATGCGGAGCATCCTATGGACATCACCATGTTAAGAGTCCATTCGACAAGTGACACATGCGGCATCTACTTCACATACACAAAGGTGAATCATCTCCTTTACACGTGCTCACATGACCCCTTCGAGGATGGTATACTACGTGACACTCCACTCGTGTGCATGCATAGGTATTGTCGGAATGGTACGGACGACGAGGAGGAGTGCGAGCGCAAGTGTACAACTACACCATCCGTGAGGGAAGCCTGGAAGAGAAGACGGAAGAAGGAGCTACAAAGTCTACAGCGACCGGACGACCGGAAGCGCCGGACGTCCGACCCTCTACAGCCGCCGGATGACCGACGAACACCGGACGTCCAACAAGTCCCAGGCACCGGATGTCCGACGCTCACCGGAAATCCGGTGCCACCCATCCCGAAGAAAAACGACGGACGTCTGACGCCCTCCGGACGACCGGACCCCCGCGAGCGACCGGACGTCCGACCCTGCCTGTGCGCAGCCAGGCCTTTGGCCTTGTATCTCTCTCTCACTTACCCCTTCTTGGCTTAGACTATAAATAGACCTTCCCCTCATCCTCTCTAGGGTTAGCATTGGTTTAGCTCATATTCACTACAAAAAAAATACACTTCCGTGATGATATGTGTTTGTCACAGTAGGCCGCGTTTTTTGTCATGCATGTACATCCATGACAATTTTATGATAGAATCAAGATAGTCATACCTGTGATGTCGTAGAAGTGTTCCATGACATTACCAAAATTATCATGACATTACCTGTGATGTCGTAGAAGTGTTCCATGACTTCCATGACGATAAATCGCGCGTCACAGAAGTGCTTTCGTCAAGGGTGACTGACACATGGCATCCATCGTAATGGAACGCCGTTAAGCTATCGGGTCGGGTTTTGGATCCGATAACCCGTTAACAGCCCCGACCAATGGGGATTTTCCACGTGTAAAATCATCATTGGCTAGAGGAAACAAGTGCCGGCTCATCGTTGGGACAGATGTCATCCACTCATTCGACAGAAGGCGCCTATGATACGTCGACACGTGGCACGGCCCAACAGAGGCCCATACCTGTGAAAAGGCTAGCCCGTTTGACTTGGTCAAAAGGTGGCAAGCCGGCCCATGGAAAGCCTGTTAATGGCTTGTTCGCATATAGCCCATTTACAGCCCGCTAACCCAAGGCCCATTACGCCCTATCCGAATTAGGCCTAGTAGCATCATCTGGGCCACCCAATATGATTCCAGCCCGTTTTCACTTCTAGCCCATGTATGGCCCATGACGTCTTTCGGCCCATATGAGGCCCTATGTAACTCTTGGCCTATTAACGGCCCGTGGTGAAACTGGCCCGTAATGAATAGTGTATCACTTTACACCCATTAACGACCCTTGGTGAAACTGGCCCGTAATGAACAGTGTATCACTTTATACCCATTAATGGCCCGTTATTCCATTGGGCCGTTTCCAGCCCATGTTATCTTTCGGCCTTCTCAGAGCCCATTTATTCTTGGGAAAATTTTGTTTTTGCCACTCTAGATTTTGCCAATTTTTCTTAGGCCACTCTAGATTTTGACATTTCACTTTTGCCACTCTTAGCTTTTGACAATTATCACAATTGCCATTCTGTGGCAAAAGAAAAATAATTTTATTTCATTTTTGCCACTCTTAGCTTTTGACAATTATCACAATTGCCACTCTGAAAATTTTGTTTTTGCCACGGGAATGTCAATTGTGATATTTGTCAAAAACTAAGAGTGGCAAAAGTGAAATGTCAAAATCTAGAGTGGCATAAGGAAAATTGGCAAAATCTAGAGTGGCAAAAACAAAATTTTCCCTTTATTCTTGGGCTCATTTCCAGCATTCGTTTACTTACGGCCCGTTACTGTCATTTTCTGCTTGTGGGCCAAATTCAGCCCGTGGTTACAGTCGGCCCGTTTGTGGTCTGTCAATATGTTGGGCCATTTTCATAGCGTCATCAAATACGACCTATTAACGATGGCCCATTTATGGCCATAATGCGGCCTGTTATTGTCCCATGTTTGGCCAATCGATCATACATCCCGTATAAGGCCCATTGATGATGCGGCCCGTAGAAAGCCCATTGTTTCTACAGCCCGTAGAAGGCCTACTGTTTCTATGGCCCGTAGAAGGCCCATTGTTTCTACGGCCCGTAGGAGGCCCAGTGTCACTACAGTAAATATTAGTCCATGGTTATTGTGGCCTAGTTTTAAAAATAGGTTATTGCAGCCACTAGCAAACTGCGGAAAAAGAACTGCACTGACTACAAGCAAACAAATAAACAAGACAACAAGTAAATAAATAAGCAAGCAACTTATCCTAGTCTATCATGGCTATTACACATATTACATCCACTGGGCATCAAAGTTCGCCACCAGTGCAAATATAGGGAACAAAGCAGCATATAAACGCCGCAACAAAACAAGTTCAAAACTGAAACCACTTCAGAAGAGTTCAAGAAACAATATCCTGGGTACCCATAATGCTGGCAAGATGCTTAGCAAGCTTATTAACTTTCTCTTGTTTGGCGCTTAAATCCTCCAGCGCTTGCTGTTGCACAAGAAAGGACCAGTGTTTATCAGCCACAATAACTTCCTGTTCGAGTTACTGGCCAGTACCGCTGGCACAAGCACTTGTAGCTGGCCAATACCGCTGTCCTGTTCAAGAACCCCCTCCAATTCAAATGGCTGATAAACAAGAAAATAAATTGAACGTACAGACATTGTATGATAGACAGATGTGGTAATTCACATATATGTTGTCTAACCAAACAGGACAGCATGACACAGTTTCACATATATGATGCCTAACTAAATAGGATAGCATGACACAGTTTCAGATATATGATGGATAACTTAACAGGATATAATGGCATAATTCAACATATGATGAGTACCTAAACAGGATGACATGACACAACTATATGATGTCTTTCTAAAATAGGTTGGGATGAAATAATTCACATACATGTTGTCTAAGTATACAGGATGGCATGATATAATTGACATAATTGATTCATATACTAAGCAGCTGGCACTCGCATGTATGATCTCTAAACTAAGCAGATAGAATTCAATATTGTACATATGATGTCTAAACTAAGCAATGCAAGACACCATATGCATCATATGAGAAATATAAACATTGCAACTTAGAGCATACACCTCAGGTGGGATATAGGACTGGTCATCTTTCTCTGAATCCTCCTTTGAGGAGCTCCCTGTAACCATCGAGATATATGCTTTAACAGGTACCATTGCCTGCTCTGAAGACCTTGTTTTCACTCCAGATTTTTCCATAACCGGCTCAAATGGCTGATACACATGAAGAGTAGTTCAATATACACAGATTGTCGACAAATGGAATACATAATGAAAAAAAGATGGCATGAGATAATTCACATATATGATGCCTGGCTCCATGGCGGTGCATAATTCACATTATTATAACTGGCTGAAAAACATGGCATTGCATAATTCACATATCTGATATAGAAAGCAAACAGGAGGCATTCACACAAAGCATGTCTAATCTAAGCAGATGGCATGGCAATGCAAGACACCATATGCATGATATGAGCAATATAACCCAGCCAAGTTAGAGCATGCACATCGGGGGGGGGGGGAATCCTCCTCTGAGGAGCTATCTGTAACCAGCAAGAAATCTGCATCGACAGGTAGGACTGACTTGGCTAAACATGATGGCATTGCAGATTTTCCCATGACCGACTCAAATGGCTGATGCACAGGAAGAGTAGATGAATGTATAAACATTGTTGACAAATGGAATACATTATGGAAAAAATATGGCACGATACAATTCACATATACGATGACTGGCTAAACATGATGGCATTGCATGATTGACGTATATGATGCCTGGCTAAAGAAGATGGCATTGCATAATTCCCATATACTCCCTCCGTTCCTAAATATATGTCTTTTTAGAGATTTCAAATGGACTATCACATACGGATGTATATAGACACATTTTAGAGTGTAGATTCACTCATTTTGTTCCGTATGTAGTCACTTGTTGAAATCTCTAAAAATACAAATATTTAGGAATGGTGGGAGTATGATATAGAAACCAAACAAGTGGCATTCACACAAAGCAAATCTAAACTAAGCTGATGACATATAAGATGTATAATGTAAGCAATGCAAGGCACCATATGCATGATATGACCAACATCAGCATGCCAGGTTAGAGCAAACACCTTAGGTGGTAAACAGGCGTGGTCGGCTCCTTCTGAATCTCCATCTGAACAGTTATCTTCCTCTGGAATACAATCTGGAAATGCAGGAGGGGGGGGGCACTTCGCCCACCATGGAGCGGCGTCTGCATGACATTATATTCGCACGCAACAATCTTCTCTTTTTCTCTACATGTGCAGTACGATTGTGTACAATATCTGACATGCATAATAAAAAAATTGTTAGATTTTGTAAGGCCTAAGGGGTGCATGCAAAAATCAAGACTGATGGTAGCAAACGAGTGGATGGATCCAAAACTAATGATAGCAGGTAGATTATAGCTTCAGTTTAAAAAGATAGACAATGGATCATCTATTGTTTGTTGCCCAGCCAACATGAACCACATAGAAGACACGGATGAACCAGATAGTAGACAGATACTATTCGTTTCTGGCTCGATATGAGACCCATGGGCAATTCAAAACTCAAGATTTAAGGATAAAGTAGCAGGTAATAATAACCGATGTATAACATAAGCAAACACGAAAGACTGCGACCTCTCTTCCGGAGCTATGTAGTCCTCAGGTTCATCTGCTCAAGTCGATGATGGTAATGCAGTTGGCGTGGCTATCGGCAACGGGAAGATGATCTGAGGCGGCGAAAGGAAGTCTGTAGGGGGGATCTCTGCTGCAGTGAACGCTTCTGTCGATGGTGCACCTCAGGTGGGGTGGATGACGGCATGGCAGGAGCAGGACATAACACACAGAGTTTCCTTTGACGCCTATCTGAAAATGAAGTAAATCTGTAAGGGCTCCTTAGAATTGGGGGATTCTATAAATGCAGGGACAGGAAAAACACAGGAATAGGATAGGAATGCACGTGCAAAACAGAGCATTTGTAAACATAGGATATCAGTCAACCTGGGTGTTTGGCTCACATGAATTGGAAGAACAGAGGAATGGAGAAACAAAGTGATCCGACGAGTGTACAACCTCTTTGGCATAGCCTTGTGGACCTCAGCATCATTGGGTTGCACGTGGAGGATGGTGATGATGCCGGTGTGACTGTCAGAGGCGGGGAAGAAGATCCGAGGCCTCTGGAAACATCGCCGAGGGTACTGCTCCGCTGTGATGGATGGTTCCGTCGTTGGAGCAGCTCCGCTAAGGTGTACGGCAACGAGGCTGAAGCATGACAAGACATACAACATTAATCTGAAGTGGGACCCTAATATCATCTGCAATAGATGATGTAAAATACATCACCAAAAAGTGCTAGATGTAAAACACATCAGCCGCGCCACGGCTGCTCCGACAGATGCTATAAGTACTGTTCACTCTGAACTTAACTGAAGAAAATGAACTTCACAGTCGAAACTGAATTTTACTGTTGAAACTGACTGAACTAGTAACAGAGCATTGCAATAGATGTTTAGGGCGTTCAAGCACTAGTAGAAGAGAAGCAGTGATCTAAATTAGCAGACGCTCGAGTAGGGAACGCACTAGCAGAGAGCAAGTCGTGTAGTAGCACCGCGAGCGAGTGCTAAAGTAGAAACTCCTGTAGCTGCCGGAGGTCGTGCAGCAGCAGCAGTGCAAGCGAGAGCAAGAGCAAAGCAGCAGCACGAACGAAAGCAGGAGCAGTGCAGCAGCACGACCAACAACAAGAACAGAGCCGCAGCGCGAGCGAGAGCCAGAGCAGCTGCAGCTAGTGCCATTGTGGAAGTCGCCGCTGAGGAAGCAACGACATGGGGGAGAGACACCGTGGATGATGTGGCCGGCGACGGCGCCGTCGATGGAGACACGCCATGTCTGCTCGGTATCGAGCACCGGCAGCTCCGTGAGATCGAATAAAAGATAAAATGCAGCGGTGAGTGCAGAACCTCCTTGGTGGCGCCGAGTTGTCCTCGGCTTCATCAGAGGAATTGGTGAGGGTGTTGCGGTTCCGGTGGGGCAGGTCAAGACGGTGCTGTGGGGATTGAGGTGGCGCGATAGACGAGGCGAACATCGGGGCAGCTCCTTGGAGGTGCAGGACAGGGCAGCTGATCCGGCGGGATGACGAGATCGACAATGGATCCTCATCCGGTGCGGTGGATGAGGGACGGCGAGCTGTTGCGGTGGACGACGTAGTCGGGGAAGAGTCTCCGGCTGGGCAGCGGTCGGGAGGCCGACGGAGGAGCGTGGGGTTTCGCGGGTTTTGGCAGCCTCGGTGTACGAATGGGGGGGAGAAGGGGGACGGGTGAGCCAAGCTTAGGGACGTGCTTGTCCGAAATGTAGGGTAAGTTACCAGCGTACCCCCACCGGTTTTGACACCGCGACGTGGAACTTCATTTCCGGTTGAGGGGTAGAAGGGGGATTTCGCGTGTCTGGGCTGCGGGAGCGATTTCGGATGAGGAGGGAGTTCTCGCGCGTGGCCAAATTTCGGGATAACAAGGCACGGCACGGGTTGAAGAAGCAGGAGTTTCAAAGCAGGTGAGACAAAAGATACTTGAGCTTGTAAATTTCGGGATAACAAGGTGTCGATTCCTTGTTCGGCAGAACAAACTTAATGTGTAAAAAAACAATTCATACAAGACACAAGAGAGTCATGTCCCCTTTTACTATATTGCTATAGATGCCATTGAAAAAACTACAAGAAAAATGTTAAAAAAATCGAGAGAACAAGATTACCCTGCACAATACCAAATCGATTCACACTTCCCTCAACAACAACAAAAAACAAATCAATTCCCACCAAAGAAAGAGTAATGTCCCTTTTTATATGATTCCAAATGCCATGATCTCGAATTTCAATTTTTGAATCCACGTTATGTTGAATTCGAATATATCGTTAGGTGACCTTGCGGTTTATAATTGATGTAGTCGTACATTTTGATCTTCCATCATATATGAACATTTTACTCCACCATGTGAACATATATATTGTCGTCTACCATATGGACTAAATTTGAATCAATTTTCCTTACTTGAATACGATTGTTGTCAAGTTATACAATAAGTTAAATATTATCTTGATAACAAAAAACATACATATAGTAGTAATCATATTTAACTATGAACTACATGTACCATACGCTCTCGAATTCAAATATTTGTATCCATTTCATGTTGAATTTAAATCATAGTACATTATTGGTCTAGGTAGCATGATGTTTGGGATAATCTAAACCCTGTTTTCATACATATAATTTTTGGCTGAATTGGGACAAGTTTTGGTATAAGCCTCTTGCAAAACCGGAGATTCTCTCAACAAGCCTCATGGTTCCGAGAGGGAACGTGTCACCTTTGTGTGCGAAATGATATACGCTGCCTCCCCCTGATTTTATTTACAGAGGCAACATAGAACTATATGAGTGCCCTGTTAAATTTTGGAATTATTTTGGGTTCATTTGGCCTTTTTATACATTAATTGAGTTTCTGGACTTTTAATGTGCATAATCTAAATATGAATTGCATGCACATGCTCCGGTGCACCAAAGTGGGTTGAAAAATCACATGTGTGTCCCTGGTTGAATTTCTAGGTCCCATGGAAGAAATGAGAATGAAATTCAAACATCTGGGCGTCATGACTCGGCCGAGAACATCGAGAAACTTTGATTTTAAATTCATGTAAATCAAACTCGCCTGGAAATCATGAAACTTGGCATGGTGTCATGTCATGGCACTAACATGTTGTGGTAAAAAAATTGGGCCGATTTGGAAGCTCGTGGTTCTAAGAGGAACGTGCCACCTTAGAGTGTGAAACGATATACGCTGCCCCCCCTTGAGTTTCTTAACAAAGGCAACACAGAACTACATTAGTGCCCTGTTAAATTTTGGAATTATTCCAGGTTCGTTTGTCATTTTTTATACATTAATTGAGTTTCTGGTCATTTAATGTGCATAAGTCAAATTTGAACTACAAGCACATGCTCTCATGCACCAAAGTTGGTTGAAAAATCACATTTGTGTCCTCGGGTGAATTTCTAGGTCCCATGCAAGAAATGAGAATTAAATTAAAACATCTGGGCATCGTGGCTCGGCCGAGAACATTGAGAAACTTGGTTTTAAAATTCTTGTAAATCCAAAACACGTCTGAAAATCATGAAACTTGGCATGGATGTCATGTCATGGTACTACCATGTTGTGGTAAAAAAATTGGCCGAATAGGAACAGATTTTGGTATAAGCTTTTGCAAACCGAAGCTTCTCTCAAGAAGGCTCGTGGTTTTGAGAGGAAACATGCCACCTCTGAGTGCGAAACGATATACATTGTCCCCCTTGAGCTTATTTACAAAGGCAACATAGAACTACATGAGTGCCCTGTTAAATTTTGGAATTATTCTGGCTTCGTTTGGCCTTATTTACACATTAATTGAGTTTTTGGTCATTTAATGTGCATAATTCAAATTTGAACTACAAGCACATGCTCCCGTGCACCAAAGTTGGTTGAAAAATCACATTTGAGTCCTCGGGTGAATTTCTACTCCCTCCTTCCATCTATATAGGTCCTAATGCATTTTTCGAGGCTAACTTTGACCAAACGTTAGAGCAATAATATATGACATGCAACTTACACAAAGCATACCTTCAATTTTGTATGTCAAAGGAGCTTCCAATAATATAATTTTCATAGTATACATCTCATGTGCTATTAATCTTGTCAATAGTCAAAGGTTGTCTTGAAAAACACATTAGGCCCTATATAGATGGAAGGAGGGAGTAGGTCCCATGCAAAAAATGAGAATAAAATTCAAATATCTGGGCATCGTGGCTCGGTCGAGAACATTGAGAAACTTGGTTTTAAAATCATGAAACTTGGCATGGTGTCATGTCATGGTAGTACCATGCCGTGGTAAAAAGATGGCTGAATAGGAACAAATTTTGGTATAAGCTTCTTGCAAATCAGAGCTTCTCTCAAGAAGGCTCGTGGTTCTGGGAGGGAACGTGTCACCTTTGTGTGCATAATTCAAATTTGAAATACAAGCACATGTTCCAGTGCACCAATGTTGGTTGAAAAATCACATGTGTGTCCTCGGGTAAATTTCTAGGTTCCATGCAGGAAATGGGAATGAAATTCAAAATTCTGGGCGTCGTGGCTGGGTTGGAAACATTGAGAAACTTAGTTCTTTAATTCCTGTAAATCCAAAACACGCATGAAAATAATGAAACTTGGCTTGGTGCCATGACATGGCACCAACATGCTGTGGTAAATTTGCAGTCCGATTTGCGAAGGCGCACACATTAACAATCAACAAAGTCATTTTGGAACAAGTGTTGTCACGTTACAATCGGAAACACAAGTATTATTGAAACCGTGGGCGTTCTACTTACTAGTTCCATTTACGTGCCGCCACGCGTCCCCATTTTTTATTAGCTAGGAGGCGTCGTGCAGGGTAGCTATTTGAGTACAAGAGGCGTGCGATAAGACCCCTGTGCATGCTTATCGGGAGGAGAGCCCTTTGACCTCCATCTGCCGTCCACCTCTCTCCCAAGGTCTCCATTAATGGCGCCCGAGCCTCTGTTTAATGGCGTGGCTATGTCACACTCGACTGAGATTTAAGAGAGAAAAAAGAAAATCTAAAAGCACGGATCTTGATGTAAGATCCGACGAACCTATATAGCATCTACTGCGACTTATAGCAAGACTGATGAATATATAAGGACGATTAAATTTTTTTATCAAAGAAGGGCTTGCCCCTTTCGATTTTCATTACTGAAAACCACCCCAATTCACAAGAAGTTCAGCACAACTCCAGCCAGGACTAAAAGCTACCAGATTGAAATCGCAACATCCCAAGAGGCCAACAAAGGCCAAAAATCCATGCTAGAACCCAACATTTCACAACCAATGACACAATCCACATCCTAAACCGATTATTACCTCAAAAGAAACTAGGAAACTAGTCTCCATGGCGAGTGGCAATGAGCTCTTTCACGTCCTCAAGACGCTGCTTGAGAACATCCACGGATTCCTCCACCAGCCTTTGGCGCTCGTTGCGGAGCATGTCATTCTTGTCCATAAGTTTCTTCAACAAGGCACTGGTCTCCTCCTACAAGTCTGCACTTCGGACGATCTTCTCCCTGAGCAGGTCGCGCTTGGCCCAGAGCCTCTCATTGCCCTCCCTTAGTTGCCGGATGACGCTGCTAGCCTGTTCAAATGAGGCTATCATGTTGTCCTGCAACCTCGCCGAGCCGGAGATCTGACCCATCTAGCTATGGACGATCGCATGCATGCGCCTGTAACAGTCGTCGCCTGCCCGCGAGAAATTTTCCCAGGCCGCCACGGCGTGGCGGGACATCCCTGCTGCATTCGTGGCGTGGCGGGACATCTCTGCTGCTTCTGCGGTGCGGCCGGACCAGTCTGCTGCATCAACAGTGCGGCGGGACCTCCATGCTGCTTCAGCGGCACGGCGGGACCTCTGTGCTGCTACTTCCGCGTGGCGGGACATGTCGGCTGCTCTCGTAGCGAGGCGGGACATCTCTCGTGCTTCCGCTTCCATGCTCGCCTCTCCCTGGTGGCAATCTCTCGACCCAGAACTCATGATGGCCATGGCAGATGCAAGGGAAGGATGCTGAATGACTTTTTTTTTTGTGGATGAGGAGTTGAGGAGGAATGTGCAGTCATCTTGGCATACTAGTATTTATAATCGAGTACTAATACTCTCCTAAGTGGGAAACCGTTTAGGTTGTGATCGGTGTGAACAGGTTTGCAATTCAATATAGCGTGGAGTAATTTGGAATGCGACGAGACGAGAGCTCAAAATTTATTAACAGTTCTAGTTTCGAAGTGCGGCACTATTCCCGATTGGAGTACTTCTTTTTCTACTCCCTCCTTTCCGGTTTTATAGGGCTTATCTCAAAATTTTAGTTTTTCCATTTTATAAGGCTCAATTTGGTTGTCCCCAACACATGTTCAGATTCCAAGGTGCATTAAATCATTGCATGCAAGTATTAAGAGAAAATTGACCAGTGCATGTAATTTATGCATGCATGCATTGCAATTAATGCATTAAACCTATCTCTCAGGACTTCTCGCACGCACCATCGTGCCACCAACAAAAACTTGTACTCTGAGTTTAGTAGTACGTTATACAGGAAGAGAAGAGGTGCACACACGCACTCGTCCTCTCACACACACGTCTATTTTTCTTGAAAAGGAGGATGATGACCCCGACCTCTGCAACTGGGAGTCACACACGCAAATTATTCAAATATATCGAGTGCAGTGCTTTGATGTGTCGCGTCAACTCGTACATCAACGAGAAGTTTGATTATCCTCTCCCTCGCGGACTTAACTGCACCTGCCTTTGGCTGTATGACAGGTTGGCCACACACCTGTGGGGCCCACCTGTCATACACGCAAAGGCAGGAGCGTCCCTCCCTCGCCCATGAGCGTGGTGGCTGGCAAGACTATGAGAAGCTTTCGCTACACGCTCTCCCTCCCGCAGGCGGTGGACATGCAACAGTTCAATCGGTGTCAGATGGCCAGAAGCGTACTGTAGTACTCCTCCAGTGCAATAGTATTCCATCATTGTTCGACTTCCGAAAGAGGCGAAGAGCCAAGCGTAGCCCGGACGCTCGTGTGGTAGTTTCATGTGTATAGTAGTCTAGGATAGCGTGTACCGTGCCTGTAAGCTTAAAATCATTGGGGTCAGCTCCATGCTATGTGGACGTCTTGAAGTTTTAAAAAAAAATTAAAATAGTCTTCTAGCCCTACCCGAAAACTGCCGCGCGTACTGCCCGGGAAAAGCCCTTCCCTCAACTTTTAACTACGTGAAAATAGTTCGAGTTTGTTCGTTCTATATAAATACAGTACTTACTGTATGTTTATTCACCCGTGGGGTTGTTCCATGAATGGAGGGGCGGGGAGCACAAGTGAACAATAATGTAGTACTACTAGTAGTAAGTAGGAGTCATACAGTAGTCACCTTAAATAGAGAGTTTCTTTTCTTTAATGCCACGTACACAAATTGAAACGCTTGTTGTGGAGAGAAAAAAGATAATCACTCCACTATATATGGACACAGGGGCCTGAGCGCTTGCTTTACGAGGGTTGCTCTCTTCATTCTCTCATCCTCTCCAGATATAAACAAGACAGCGGTAGCGACATTTTCTCTCTGCTCACCGCTGGTCACAGATCCGGCCAGATCCCTTCGGCCGGTGTGTGTAGAGGACTAAAAGGTGCATCATTCACACGGTCATCGCCGCCGAGGGAGGAAACCCACAGCTGTCGGAGGGGCCCGATCCTCTGCCTGTGTCGTTCTCTCCAACACATGGCCGGCTCGGGAGGTCCTCCGGCCCTTCTTCCTCCCTGTCGTATTGTTCGCAGATCCGACCTGCCGCCGCCGACATCCTGGCGACCCTCAGGTATAAGTTCTTCGAAAGCGGCCTTGCTCTACTGCCTCAGCTCCCCACGTGTCTGCATGTGCATCTTTTTCTACTCCCATCATCTCTTCCAAAGCCACCTAAATTTTTAGTATTATTAGAGGTAAAGCTACTTCATGCATTCGAATCTAGGGCTTTGTTCAAACAACGAAGAAAGGGGGGGGGGGAAGTTGTAGCATGAATCTAGGACTTGATTCAAAGAGGAAATAATATGGTGAAAGTAGTAGAGACCGGATACCCAACCGGTCTCTTGGTTGAAAAGGGAAATAATGGGAAAATGCAGTACAAACTGGATAAGGAACATATCTATTATTGGTTGAAAAAAGGATAGAAAGTGGCAGCTGGTGGACAAGTCAACAGAGTATGTCCAGGATTAGATTTGCTGCCATCACATAGTAAAAGGTCTCCAGTATTAGATTTGCTGCCCTCACATAGTAAAAGGTCTCCAGGATTATATTTGCTGCCCTCACATAGTAAAAGGTCTCCAGGATTAGATTTGCTGCCCTCACATAGTAAAAGGTCTCCAAGATTAGATTTGATGCCCTCACATAGTACAATGGCACTCCTGCTGTTTTCCCTAGTATGATAAGTAAGTTGCTCCTTTACGCTGCTGAGTGTCCTGGTGTCCCCACGGTCCCATGCCCTTAAACCAACTCTTTAGCTGCTGTTGATTTACTATGTCTGGTAAACAAGCAATGCCACCATTAAAGTAATCCCATATTTGAGGAATCTCATTGTTGATCGTAATGCTTCTGGTAACATGAAGCATTGCTGACGTTTAAAAATTTCTACTGTCCTTGCGTGATTGCCATGAACATAATTAAGATGCTTATTTTCATTTTGTATATGTTTTGTATATTCTTATTGACCAGTAACTATTTACTTTCTATCTTTTTGTGCAGATAGGGATATCCATTTCACCTTGTTGCTATTGTAACATTTTGGTGAACTGCACAAAACACTTTTTTTGGAATGAGTGTCTTGTGCAGTTCAACTAAAATGTCACGTGGGCAACATCTCTCAGTTTTGGTGGAACTGCACAAAATGGTGATTGGAGTTTCCAAAATCTCTGTCAAGTTCTGCTGGTAATCTCATGCAACATTTTATTAGCCTTTGCAAGATGGAGCCGTCACTGTCACCACAATGGCACTTTATTTTAGTGGAACTGCACAAAAGGATAATAAAATTATAGTTGCACCTTACATGAGCGGGACAGCCAACCTTAATGTTCCTCAATTTTAGTGCAACTACTAAAGAAGAACTAGCCAGCTCACAAGAGCAAGTACTTCTTGCTAGCTGAATGATGCAATCTTTGCTTCATTTTAGGTGAACTGCAGAAAAAGGCGCATGAATTGAATCATGGAACTCCAGGAAGACCTCATCCAAGTAGAGCTGGAGGTTGAGTTCAAGGAGGCCGCTATTAAAGCGAAATCATGCTCTCCTATCTCCTTGTTTGTGCTGTGCAAACATGTTGTGCAAACAGGAATACTCAACTACAGATGTTGTGACAGTCAAGAGCATTCGCCAAGTTCTTCGATTGTATGACATGGCTAACCAAGATGGATTTAATCCCGATATTCACTTTATCAAACGGCTCTAATGGGTTGGTTCTGAATCTTGCAAGCTGGGAATCAGTGAGATGTGTAGGCATCTTTGTTGTACTTATTATTTGGATCTTATTTGTTGGTTCTGAATCTTGCAAGCTGGGAATCAATGAGATGTGTAGGCATCTTTGTTGTAGTTATTATTTGGATCTTATTTGTTGGTTCTGAATCTTGCAAGCTGGGAAACACGATATGATGATGCAGAGGACAACAACCATAACAAACAGTTCAAACTTTTATAGTATTATCTTTGTGAAAGTGCGACAAATGTGCTGATCGTGTGTGTCCTGAGAATAATAATTCTAATTGTTGTGCATTTTGATCCTGTGGAACTGATAGAACGAGCGAATGCATTGCTTCTTTTAAGTACAAATTTCTATTAAAGCTAATTAAATTTAAGTAAAGTGACCACTAACTCCTGTTATTACAGTACCAATACAGACCCGCTCGTGAACCGACGTGTGGCCGAGGATGCATCTTCTGCCGGGCATGCAGCGGACGAGGGAGGGGTAGTAACTGTTGTCGCCTGTACACACTCAGGTTACTGTTGAATCTAGTTCCCCAAGAGCTGAAAAACGAACTGCTGCCACTGCCTACACACTCGTTCACTCGAAGAGACTCCAATGGCGATCCGATGGGTGAGCCTGCTGGATATGGACTTCAGCAAGGAGTTCCCCTTTAAGTTCGCCATTCAGTCCTATGGCTGCACCAAGTTGAATGTGATGTACACCAACGATACGGACTCGGTGAAGCTCTGCCTCGCCTCAGTCCTATGGCTGCATCAGGTTCTGGAGCATTCGCCTGTTTCATCGGCAGCGCCGACTGCACCTTCGCTACGATGGAGAGAAGGAAGAACGCGACGATTCGGCCATCTGGTGCAACAAGCTTGTCGACATCCAGAAGCAATACAAGATCATCAGCAACGGGCGGGAGAAGGACTCCATGGTTGACCTCCCTGAGACCATCATCGACCCCTGATACGCCAACATGAAAGAAGATGACCTGAACACGTGGGACGTACCTCTGAATCTAGCCTACATAAACTGCGCGGCCAAGGATGCATATGCATGCTACGACATGTACAGGCAGATCTTGGACATGAGGGCGTGTGAGGGAGTCCTGGATTAGGGGGTGTCCGGGTAGCCGGACTATACCTTCAGCCGGACTCCAGGACTATGAAGATACAAGATTGAAGACTTCGTCCCGTGTCCGGATGGGACTTTCCTTGGCGTAGAAGGCAAGCTTGGCGATGCGGATATTCAAGATCTCCTACCATTGTAACCGACTTTGTGTAACCCTAACCCTCTCCGGTGTCTATATAAACCGGAGGGTTTTAGTCCGTAGGACAACTTCATCATACAACAACCATACCATAGGCTAGCTTTTAGGGTTTAGCCTCCTTGATCTCGTGGTAGATCTACTCTTGTACTACCCATATCATCAATATTAATCAAGCAGGACGTAGGGTTTTACCTCCATCAAGAGGGCCCGAACCTGGGTAAAACATCGTGTTCCTTGCCTCCTGTTACCATCCGGCCTGGACGCACAGTTCAGGACCCCCTACCCGAGATCCGCCGGTTTTGACACCGACATTGGTGCTTTCATTGAGAGTTCCTCTGTGCCGTCGCAATCAGGAAGGATGCCTCTTCCCGTCTTTAAAGACGGCGCCGTTACTAAGGGAGCCTTGGCTGTCGGCCAAACTCTCCGTCTAGGCGGTTTTCTCATGATCGCCTGTTCGGCTGTTGCGCCGACGGTGACCTCTCGGGTCATCAAAAGCAATCTTCACATCAGCTCGGAACTCGTCGAGCAGTTAGATCCAATGGAGCTCTCTTCCGTAAACGAGCTCTTGGATTGCATCGCCGCCTTGGGGGTCACTAAGGATTATGACCAGGTTGGGCTTAAACCCAATCTAAGAGAAATTAATTCTCCCCAAGTCACCCATCACGTTGCCGTGGTAGAGGCACAGTGTGGCGACTCTTCATCTATCTTAAGGACTAGCTACGTCCGGATTCCCGATCCCTCCAAGCCGGATACCCGCGGAGGGGAGGATGTAACTCAAGACCTGAACTTAGAATCAGGCAACGGGCTAGATTCACTGGACAACATCCAAGAATCCAAACTTCAGAGTTCGGAAACTCCTTGGCCTCTGAGTCTTAGATTGGGTGAAGTTCTGGATTTAATTCCACCCACCCACCCGAACATAAGTGATCTATCCCAAATCAGGCAAAAGCCCAAAGAAACAGTACATCATTACTGGGCAAGATTCCTCCTGGTTATGAACAGGATAAAGGACTGCCACGAGGAAGACGCAATCTCAATCTTTTGCAATAATTGCACGGACAAGGGAATCCTCAACGCCACAGGTCGTCGTGATATTACACGCTTCTCTAACTTGGCGTCCATAGTACAAAAGTACTGTGCGATGGAAAGCACCCGGAAAACCGAAACTAAATTTTGGGACAATCCGACCCTGAATAGAAACCTCGTCCGAAATAAAAGGGTGTATCATCATCAGACACTCGGGTTAAAAACCAAAAAACCAAAACCCTCTACAGGGCATGGAACCGTACTGGAGGGATGGCTTAATGGACCCTGTAAAATTCATAGTACATAGGACGTCGCACCAACTCATAGCCTTAGAGCATGTTGGATACTCTGGCAGATGGCCAAAAGGGGCGAAGATCTCCTAATTCCAGAGGCCGCAGAAAACCACCTCAGGGACTCCAGTACAGTCTTAACAGTCTTCGAGACTTTCGCATCAAATATTATGCGAAAAAGAACACTCCACAGCCTTGCCAAAGTCTATCAAGTAGCAACAATAAACCCATGGAGTGACACGGCTATTACTTTTAATGCCAGTGATGAACCTGAAATCCGAACAGCTCGAGCACCAGCCGCATTGGTACTCAGTCCTATAGTGGACGGCTTTCGCCTCACCAAGGTACTCATGGACGGAGGCAGCGGATTGAACCTCATTTATGAGGAAACCCTTCAAAAAATGGAAATAAACTGGAACCGCATTGAGCGAAGCAGCACAACCTTTAGAGGAATAATCCCCAGTCGGGAAGCGCGCTGTGCAGGAAAAATCACACTAGATGTGGTGTTCGGCACGCCGGATAATTATAGGTCTGAAGAGGTCACATTCCAAGTGGCCCCGTTCAGTAGCGGATACCATGCTCTGCTGGGGCGGGAAGCGTTTACAATCTTCCAAGAAATACCCCATTACGGGTACATGAAGCTCAAGATGCCCGGGCCGAACGGAATCATCACTCTCGCTAGTGATCTGGACATAGCACTCCGCGCCGAAAACAAGACAGTCGCATTGGCCCTTGAGGCACTGTCCGAAGCCCTAGCGGCTGAGGAACTGACTACGTTGCGCTCCACGATAAACAGGGACGATGTGATACTCGATAAAAGACCCAAGTCCACCTCCTTTAAACCAGCGGATGAAATAGTCAAATTCCAGGTCCATCCAACGGACCCCAATAAAACAGCTTCCATCGGGGCACGATTAAACCCCGATGTAGACGCCGCACTACGAGAATTCCTACGGGAGAACTGGGACATTTTTGCCTAGCACCCTTCAGACATGTCAGGAATCCCATGCAGGCTGACCGAACACAGCTTAAATATCCTAAAAGGATTCAAACCTGTCAAACAAGCCCTTCGGCGTTTCTCTAAGCCCAAGAGACAGTCAATGGGAGAGGAGCTAGCCAAACTATTGGAGGCCGGATTCATCAGAGATATAAAACATCCGGACTGGCTAGCAAACTTGGTGATGGTACCAAAGAAGGACAAATCCTGGCACCTGTGCGTTGACTTCAAAGACCTTAACAAGGCTTGCCCAAACGATCCCTTCTCCCTCCCCCGCATCGATCAAATTATCGACGCCACTGCAGGACACGATTCGTTGTGCTTCCTCGATGCATACTCTGGTTACCATCAAATCAAGATGACCAAGTCAGACCAATCCGCAACGGCATTCATCACCCCATACGGCCCATTCTGCTTCAACACAATGCCTTTCGGGCTCAAAAACGCCGGCGCAACATATCAGCGCATGATTCAGACATGTCTGGCAAACCAGATCGGCAAAACAGTAGAGGCATACGTGGATGATGTGGTCGTAAAAACAAGACATGTCGAATCTCTAGTAGACAACTTGAGGCTTACATTTGACAACCTCCGAGCATATGACATCAAGCTAAATCCGGAAAAATGCGTTTTCGGCGTTCCAGCCGGAAAGCTCTTGGGCTTCATTGTATCCGGTAGAGGAATCGAAGCAAATCCAGCCAAGATCCGAGCTTTGTCACAATTGGATATCCCAAAGGACCTCAAACAAATACAAAAATTAACCGGATGCGTGGCGGCTCTAAGCCGCTTTATCTCCTGGTTGGGAGAAAAGGCGCTACCCCTCTATCGCCTCCTTCGGCGCACCGAACACTTCGAGTGGACGGATGCCGCCATGGCCGGACTCGAGGAAATAAAAGCCATATTGGCAACAAACCCCGTCCTGGCCGCGCCAAACATCGGCGAACCAATGCTATTGTACATTGCAGCAACCCATCAAGTTGTCAGCGCAGTACTCGTCGTCGAGCGGGAAACGGATGGACACAAATTCCCCTTTCAAAAGCCGGTTTACTATGTGTCCACTGTCCTCACCCCATGCAAATCACGGTACCCACATTATCAAAAGATTGCATATGCGGTATTCATGGCATCCCGGAAGCTACGACACTACTTTCAAGAGTGTTCAATCACAGTAGCATCGGAAGTACCACTCAACGATATTATAAACAACCGTGACGCAACGGGCCAGATTGCAAAATGGGCCATCGAGCTCCTCCCGTTCGACATAACTTATAGGCCACGGCGAGCTATCAAGTCGCAAGTTTTGGCCGACTTCGTCGCAGAATGGACGGAGGCCGAACTCCCTAAAGAGTACGGCACATATTCAAACTGGATCATGCACTTCGACAGTTCCAAAATGTTGGCCGGACTAGGGGCCGCCATCGTTTTGACGTCCCCCACAGGAACACAGTTCAATATGTACTCCAGATTATGTACACGGACTCCAACAATGCAGCCGAATGTGAAGCCCTTTTACATGGTCTCCGGATGGCAGTATCCATGGGCATTCAACGCCTAGAGGTGTGCGGGGATTCAAACCTCGCGATATCCCAAATAAATGGAGACTTCGATGCCAAGGATCCAAAAATGGCAGCTTACCGCAACGCCGTCCTCAAAATGTCAGCTCGGTTTGAGGGGCTCGAATTTCACCATATAGCCCGAGAAAACAATCAGGCGGCAGACGTCCTAGCACGCATCGGCGCAAAACGCGATGCGGTCCCCCCAACATCTTCCTGGAAAGGCTGTTCAAGCCATCCGTAGTATGGGAAGGGGAACATGGCAATATTAGCCCGGACCCAACCGCACTGTCCGACGCTGAACAATCTGACATAATCGGAGGCTCTGCTAATGAAATCACAACCTCAGCCCACGTACTAATGGCCATTATCGCCCCGTGGACAGAACCATTCCTAACCTACCTTACTAGGCAGGAACTCCCAGAGGACCAAAACGAGGCACGCTGTATAGTGCGGCGATCTAAAGCCTATAAAGTCCATGAGGGAGAACTTTATAAGAAAAGCACTACCAGAGTCCTTCAAAGGTGCATCTCCGAAGAGGAAGGGTGGAACCTGCTGGCTAAAATTCATGCCGGACTCAGTGGCCATCACGCCGCAGCTCGGTCCCTTGTAAGCAAGGCTTTCCGTATAGGCTTTTATTGGCCGACGGCCCGGGCGGACGCTTAGGACTTGGTCCAACGATGCGTCGGTTGCCAGCTTTTTGCAAACCAAAGCCATATGCCACCCACCGCCCTCCAAACTATCCCCATCACTTGGCCTTTCGCGGTCTGGGGCTTGACATGGTGGGACCCCTTAAAGGCGAAACCCACAAGAAAAAATACTTACTGGTCATGGTGGATAAGTTCACCAAATGGATAGAAGCCAAGCCTGTTAAGACGGCCGAATCCGGACCTGTGATAGACTTTATATCCGGGTTCGTACACTGTTATGGCGTCCCCCACAGCATCATCACCGATAATGGCACGAACTTTACGGCCGATGAGGTAAAACTCTGGTGCAAAAACATGGGCATCAAGCTCGATTATACTTCCGTCTATCACCCACAAACTAACGGTCAGGTCGAACGTGCAAATGGTCTCATCATGAGCGGCATCAAACCCAGATTAGTGCGGTCCCTCAAGGAATCTAACACGCACTGGGTAGAGGAGCTTGACTCCGTACTCTGGGGGCTGTGGACCACGCCGAATCGCACCACCGGATACACACCATTTTTTATGGTGTACGGCGCAGAGGCAGTCTTGCCCTGCGACATAATTCATGACTCACCTCGAGTGCACATGTACGAAGAAAGGGAAGCCGAGCTCGATCGGCAAGATGGTTTGGACGCCTTAGAGGAGGAGCACCACGTGGCAAAATCCCGTTCCGCATTCTATCAACAGCAGGCTCGAAGATATCAAAGCAGAGAAGTGCGGGCAAAAAACTACAACGTTGGCGAATTAGTTCTACGCCCGCCGGGCAAGAAAAAGGACAAGCTGAAGCCCAAGTGGGAAGGTCCCTTCATAATCGACCAAGTCCTGACTGGTGGAGCATACCGCCTGTGAGATGCGTTGGATAACCGACTCGAGCCGAACCCATGGAACGCAGCCCGTCTCCGAAGATTCTACGCCTAGCGCCGGACTCTGTGTTTGTCTCCTTCCTCTGTCCATTTTTTACATTTTTTGTCTTACATTTCTCTCCTTCCCCTCTTTTCTTTTATAGCCCTTAAAGGCTCCTCAAGTGATGTGCTACTCGCGCTCATTAAACCTGGGGGCTTCTTTAACAGAAGCTTATTTATACGGGCTTCACGCCCACCACATGTGTCAAACTTCCGCATGTACCTTTTCTTCACCATTATATGCATCGATATGACTTAAGTTTTGGCCAAGCTGGGTTGCCTGGCTCCTGTGCTTACCCCTACGTTCCCGATTGTTCGGCTAGGTGGTAAAGGGAGCACCTCTGCGATTGTTACTGCCGGATCAGCCGGATGTGTACCTCAGACTGGGTGAAGCCGAAAGCTAGCGTTCTTAAGGGAATATTCGGTCGGTGAACTAAAAGATGACCTTTTTTACTTATTTATATATATGCCCCTAGATGATTTTCCTGCGTTTGCAGTCCGAACATGCACTTTAGGGCATGCCTCCCAGAGAAAGGAACCCCTAACGGAACTATTCTCTCTGGAAGATGTTTCTTACTAACCATGAAATATAACATAACTAGTTGGGCACTTGTCTGATAAAGCACTAATGACCCCTACGCCTGGTCTCCATGCATATCCCGGTTCTTACATAACCGGTAGGGTATTCGGACACACTCCAGACCGTCAGGTCCTGAGGTTGAAGCGAAAAGGTCGGCAACGAAAAACGATCTACAATCCGGCTAGAAGGCATTACACATGTCCATTAAAAATTACATAGTCACTCTGACTGATTGTATTCCTCTTCAATACCATCTAACAGGCTGTCTAACTTACAGTCCTGCTGGGAATACTTTGCGGCCAATTCTACTTGGCCGTACACTAAGCTTACAGGGATCTCCTTCCCGTCAGGCCCCACAGGTCCGACCTCGGCCATGTGGTTTGGGTCAAACTTCATGTACCGCGTCTTCACCATGGCCCAGGCCTCCCTAGCGCCTTGTCAGTAGGCCGATATCTTCCACAACCTGAAGCACCGCCGAGCTCCCTTAAGATTCTCCGAAAGCTCTCCAAGGCCCTCGGGCATGGCGTGGGAAGGCCATAAGGCTTGGGCAACGCCTCGCATCGCGTGCCGAACTCGCTCGTGCAGTTGCGAGAGCTCAGGAACAAGGTCACCCGTAGAACCGGGCATCTCCTCCGCAGGACGACCCGTTAGCATACCTACACACATTACTCTGTTAGTCGACTTCCTCGCCAAACTCTTTTCTTTCAAAGATTCGCTTAAGCACTTACTAAATATGCTGCGTCGAAACCGCTGATTCTCCTTACTGAGTCCGACAGCTGGCCACGAACATCTTTAAGTTCAACGTCCAGCTTGGTGTTGGCATCCTGAAGATCATTCTTCTCCCGCCTCACCCTTGTCAACATACTCTCACCGGCCTTTAGCCGGCGCAAGAGTTGTTGCCTCTCCGGATCTAGTCCGGCGCCATCTGCAATATGATTTGTCAGATTTACACCCACGCCGCACTTCGCAAGATACTAATCTTTCGAAGTGTATCTTACCAGAGGGGGTCTCTTTGGGCTCCCCTGCCACGGCTAGTGCGGCCTCCAGTTGGGCTTTGCACTCTTCCAGCTCCTGGGACAGTATGGTATTCTTCTCTGTAAGAACCTGCATAACAAATGATCCTTAAATCAGTTACTCTAACGGTTTCAAGTCTCGGGGGCTACTGGTATATATATATATACCAAAATTTTCTTACCCGTATGTCTTTTACATATTGCTCCGTGGCTCTGGCTAAACCATTTTGAGCAGCACGGAGATACGCATCTCCCGAATTGAAGGCATCTAATGCCTCTTGGGAGAAACAAGCGTCGCGAAGAACTGTCCGGCGACGCCTGTGGTTCATGGCACTCTCCACCTCGGAATTGGCGGCAGACAGCTTGTCTGCATCCTCTGTCGGAGGAGCGTCCGGTGCGCGCCTTGTGTTCGCTTCCGCTTCCGGGCCAGGCGTTGGAGCCTGGCTGGTGGAGGCGCGATTGGCAACCTCTCCGGATGTAGTCCGGCGAGGTCTCTTCGTCCCGAAGACAGCACAAAGGTTAATATGCCCTGAAGGAATAACACCAGGGAAAAAGAGGGTGCGCTATACCTTTGCGCTGGCGTCTTAGTCCGGACTACATTCCTTTTTACCCCACGGGGCCCTGCAGCCCCTCGTTGGCTAGCCGCCGCAGGTTCGGCCTCCCGGCTCGGAAACCTCCCCTGCAAAACACGGTCGTTGTCAGGAAAACTGAAATGCGTGAGAATGGATTCCTTCTCAAGGGGATGAGACTCCGCTCTCTGTTACCTGGGAGGCCAGGATTAACCCTAGGTAATCAGCCGTAATGGCCACCAAGGTATTGTCCTTGCTTAGCTGATGAAACACCCCATCAATCAGCTCTACCGATATGTCCGGATCCTCTTCGGAGTCCGGATCAAGAGACCGTTCTGGATCCTCGGGCTGTGGGGGACGGTTGTTTATATCCTTTACTTCCTGACGCGGTTCCTGCGTTGAAATTGGAAGACTACATATTTAATCATGGGAATATAAAACGGATGGGCAAGCACAGTTGTCCACTTACCCAACTCGGAGGGTTGTACATAGAAAATCCGCCCTGCGGGTTGACACGGAGGAATTCCTCCTCTTCTCCATTGTACAAAGAGGATAAGATCTTTACTAGAGCGGCAGCTGAGGCTGGCCCCTTACGACCATAACGGATGGCGTCATCCTCCCCGTTAAAATCCCACATGGGGTGGCCTCTATATTGAAGCGGCTGCACCCCCCGCATAATGCATGCGGCCATGACTTCAATCATGGTTAGTCCGATATGAGCCAATAGTCTTATTCGACCCATCAGGTGAAGGACATCCCTGTCGCCTTCTCTCTGAGAGCTCCGCGGACGCCAGCTTAGTTGTTTCTTTAAGGGAGCACTGTTGAATTCGGGGAGACCGGCCCGGATAGGATCCGGCAGCGGGACATTATCTATATAAAACCATTCCAAAGGCCAGTCCTCAGATGCCTTCTTTGGGGTTCCGGATAGATATCCGGTCCCGACGAGACGCCACACTTCGGCTCCACCCACTTGATATATAGACCCCTCTTGAGAGCGGGGCACCAGGCAGAATAACCTCTTCCACAGCGCGAAATGAGCCTCAACACCCAAGAATAGCTCGCAAAGGGTGACGAAGCCCGCGATATGCAATATAGAGGCGAGCGTGAGATTATGCAGCTGGAGGCCGTAGAACTCCAGAAGCCCACAGAGAAATGGATGAATTGGAAATCCAAGTCCTCTTATTAGATAAGGGACGAGGCACACCCGCTCTCCTTTGGAGGGATTGGGGGTGCTCTCCGTTTGCTCTCCGCCATTATAGGTGGCGAGTCCGGCTCGGACCGGGACCATATAGGCCTGAGGGAGAAATCCCTTGGCCTGAAGCAACACTAGCTTGCTGTGCGGGATGGAGCACCTCTCCCAGTCTCCAGGTTTAGGACTGGAAGGGCGAGAGGAGGAGCTGCGACGGCTGGCCATGTTGGAATGGACCTTTGCTGGAGGCGCTCTGATGATTACTCACGGAGAGGAGAAGGTGTGGTTTGGATCTAAATCCCCATCCCATTAAATAGGCGGCTCGTTTATGCGGCTAGGGGTGTGAATGTAAAAACACCCCGACTTTTCGCATTCGTTTAACAAGTGGAAGACAGCCATTATTGGGCGTGGAAGCCAAGGTGCGCTACATTATGAAAATCGGACATTATTCAGCAGGTACACGGAATTTGGAGAAGAACCCGCCTTGCAATGCCGAAGACAATCTGCGTGCCGGACTCGTCGTCATTAAAGCCTGGTTCGGGGGCTAATGAGGGAGTCCTGGATTAGGGGGTGTCCGGGTAGCCGGACTATACCTTCAGCCAGACTCCAGGACTATGAAGATACAAGATTGAAGACTTCGTCCCGTGTCCGGATGGGACTTTCCTTGGCGTGGAAGGCACGCTTGGCGATGCGGATATTCAAGATCTCCTACCATTGTAACCGACTTTGTGTAACCCTAACCCTCTCCGGTGTCTATATAAACCGGAGGGTTTTAGTCCGTAGGACAACTTCATCATACAACAACCATACCATAGGCTAGGTTTTAGGGTTTAGCCTCCTTGATCTCGTGGTAGATCTACTCTTGTACTACCCATATCATCAATATTAATCAAGCAGGATGTAGGGTTTTACCTCCATCAAGAGGGCCTGAACCTGGGTAAAACATCATGTTCCTTGCCTCCTGTTACCATCCGGCCTAGACGCACAGTTCGGGACCCCCTACCCGAGATCCGCCGGTTTTGACACCGACAGCGTGTTTGCTTCCCGTAACATACGAGTACACGGATAGCCGCGGCGTCATGATCAAGCGTGCCAGGAAGGTCTAGATGTTGCACTTTATCTGTTTATAAGCACCTTTATCATCTGAGTGTTTCATGCATTAGCCTATGTGTCGTAATTATCTATTTTGTCCGAAATATTTCTTTTAAGAACCCATTAACCTGATTTCTTTTTTAGTGGCTATTTGCTTATGTATCTAAACTAGTTCACTTGTCCGTAAAAAACTAGTTCACTCGGCTGCCATGCTTTGAATCTCCTTCCTCCCAACATATTCCCCTCCTCAGGTGGACCCAGCAGGTCTCTGAATTTTCTCCTACTTTCTTTTTCGATGTAAACTAAGTTTTCTCCAGGTACTTTCCCCTAGAACCAACTCAACTGTCCCACGTCTAGCCTAAAAAATAATAATACCCCATGTACTATTAACTCATCAAATTAAAATGATATTTTATTTGTAAGTTGAAAGTTCTTTCAAAATAATAATAATAATAATTGTTTATATATAACTTGGCAAGTTAACTCCTAGTGATTGCGTACATAAGCTTGCAAAGATTTTACTGACATGCAATCATGTGTTTATGTTTTTATAACATTTCTCCGTCTAGCCCAACATGATATTTTCACCCAGCCCAGCAAGTCCGCAGATTTTGAGAAAAATGCAAATTGGATTTAAATAGGCTGCATAGATGCTACATCATTGTTTCACCCAGCCCACCAAATGGACTAAAAAACAAATTGACTGACAGCTGGGTCCACGGCCACAGCCTAGTTTTTTGTGATTTGCCAAGTAAGTCGCTTTGTTAGGACTGTTGGGCTGCAAATCTTTCAAGACGAGCAGAGCTTTCATTCGGCTGGCCGAGAAAATGGCCCATCAGTAATGAGAAATGGGTTGTACATTTTTAAAACACATCAAATCGGCAATTAGTTTCAAATATCTTTTTTTTTCATTTCGATTACATTAATTTTTATGTGTGGAGAATTTGTTGGATTTTATATTGATATACATTTATTTTTAAAATTAGTTTGAATGCGAGTCGAAATTTCAGGATTAAAAACAGTTCGGACCGCACCGAAATATGCAAAATTTCGTATAATTTTTTAACCGTGGCCACAATATGGGCTGTAATGCTAACAAAAAGAATACGGGCTCCAAAAAACCCTTAAAAATTAGCAAATGGGTTGTATGCTGTTTTCCACAGATTTGAGGCTTTCCTAAAAAAAGGTTGATGCACAAGCAGTGACTGTTGGATGTCCATCGAACGACCGTCGCGCTTCTTCAATCTCTGCTCTTCCTGCTCCAGCCGCTTAAACAAGCGCCGGTGGGAGGACTGCCTGCTCCCTCCTCCCCGCGGCCGGCTGTGCTGCCGCGCAGGCCTCACCGCCCCACCGTACTCCCATCGCTGGCCTAGCCATCCCTCCACTCACCCACACCTGCTGTTATTCTTCGGCGCCGGCAGACGAACCAGTAAACCCTCGTACAGTTGAACTCCCCTCCGCGTGGGAAACAACTGCCGAGTCTTCCCTACCTCCGTGTCGTTCCCTTCCTAGGCCTCCCCGTCGTCCACCGCCCCGGTGCTCTCGGCGCGGCCTGGTCAACGTGGTCAACGACCGACATGCATCTGAAGTGGACTGTACGTGGAGAGGCCGACAGCTGGGTCCATGGCTGCACACAAGGAAATGCCTCCTTATTACGCGCAAAATAATGATTCCTCCACCTGACATCAGGGACCCACCGAAAGGGCCTCTGTATTTCGCGAAAAAAACGTTACCGCCGCTGACAGCTCGGACCCACCAGCTATATCTTCGCACGCAAGGAAGTGCCTCTTTATTACGCACAAAAAATGAATACTCCTCCTGTTAGCTGGGACCCAGTATAGTGGCAGGCAGACTTGTGGGCCTACTAAGTTGACGGGGACGGAGGGCTTTGTCAAGTTAGTCAATATATGCACGATTCTAGCTCCAGTGATCGTACGATATCCATCCAACGACCGTAGTGCTTCTTCAACCTCTGGTCTTCTTGCTCCAGCCGCCCAAACCAGCGCCGGTCGTGCCTCGTGCTCCTGCCTCCCGTGGCCGTATGCAATGTGGCGGGGGCCTCACCGCCCCCTACTACTCCCACCGCTGGCCAGGCCATCCCTCTACTCACCCACACCCCCTGTTATTCTGCGGCGACGGCAGCCTCACACCGCAGCGAATCAGTGAACCCTCGTACTCCTCTACACGTGGGCATCCACTGCCGCGTCTTCCCCGGCTCCGCGTCGTCCCCTTCCTAGGCCTCACCGTCGTCCACCGCCCTGGTGCTCTCGGCACGGCGTGGTCAACATGGTCAAGGAATGGCGTCCATCGGACGTGGAATGTACGTGGAGAGGCTGACAGCTGGGTCCACGGCCGCAGTAAGGAAGTGCCTCCTTATTACGTGCAAAATAATTATTCATCCACCTGACAGCGGGGACCCACCGGACGGCCACCGTATTTCGCGGAAAAAATGTTTCCCCCTGACTACTGGGACCCACCAACTACACCTTCGCATGCAAGGAAGTGTGTCCGGGCAAAAAAACAAAACAATTCGCCCCCTGACTGCTGGGACCCACCAGCTACATCTTCACACGCAAGGAAGTGCCTGATAGTCGGGACCCACCTGGTCGAAGCATACGTAGCGTTGTCATTCTGGTCGCGAACGTGTACGTACATATATACTAGTCGATGTAGAGGCGCGCACGTGTCGTAGTAGAGGCGCGCACGTAGCATGTACATGTATGTACAACGGCCAGGGTGCAAGAAAGAAAATACGGCCACGTACGTACATACGGGCAGGGTCTCGAACGCCTACTCGCGCATACGTACGGCCAGGGCTCATGTACATGGCTGGGTCAGAACGGAGAAACAACATCGTCGTCGTGTTCATGGGGAGGCAATGTCGTCGTCGTGTTCATGGTGAGGCAACGTCGTCATCGTGTTCATGGGGAGGCAACGGAATGTGTCGTGTTCATGGGGAGGCAACGGAATGTGTCGTGTTCATCGGGAGGCAACGGATCGCGTGGGAGCCAACCGGCTAGGTCAGAACGGAATGCGTGGTCGTGTTCATCGGGAGGGCTTGGACGGAACAAGCAATGGAAACGAGGCCTGAACGGGGTCCTATTGATTGGGAGGGTCTGGCGTATCGCAAAACGGAGGAAATGGACCTCCTACGGTCGAAACAGGGGTCCTGTTGATCGGGAGGGGTGTGTCGTACCGCAAAACGGATGAAACGGACCTCCTACAGTCGAAACGGGGGTCCTGTTGATCGGGAGGGGTGTGTCGTACCGCAAAATGGACGAAACGGACATCCTACGATCAAAACGGGGGTCCTGTTCATCGGGAGGGGTGTGGCGTACCGTAAAACGAGACTCCACGGGATACTGTTCATCTCCACCGTCGACCTCCTCCAGCCTCCACGGGCTACCGTCGACCTCCTCCAGTCTCCACGGGCTCCTGTTCATCAGCCTCCACCGCGCGCTACTCCACCGGCTACTGTTCAACCACCCCTCCACCGTCTACTATTCATCCAGCCCTCCACACCATGGGGTCCTGTTCAACCACCCCTCCATGGGCACCCGTCCACCGTCTACTGTTCATCCATCCCTCCACCACACCACGGGGTCCTGTTCATCCAGAGGCAATGCCACCGCTCACTGTTCATCCACCCCCCCCCCCGCAACACTCACTGTTCATCCCAGAGGCAGCATCGATCGGCTTCAGTTAGCAGCAGTAGCGAAGGAATCGCTTGATCGGGTTCAGTTAACATCCATTGATCGATCGCTCGGGTTCAGTAACGCGTAGCCTGCAGTGCAATCGCTCGGGTTCAGTTAGAGCCCAACGGCTTGCTCGAGTTTAGTTAGAGCCAACACCTCGCACACACGTGCGTATGTGTACAAGAGAAACGTGCATCGCTCGGCCCCCGACCTTCCACCGTAACCGGGAACTCCTCGAAATTTTCCTCCCCCTCGCTTCTACCATGGTTTTTTCCATCATGGACGGCCCAAAGAATGTCATGCACCTGCATCTCTGGCCCACCCAGGACGAAAAGCCCATTTTCTGTCATGATTTTTTGTCATAGAAGTAGGAGCCCACCACATCTATGATGATACCGGGTTTTGTCACAATTATCGTCATAGAAGTGTCATATGTATGACGAAAAAAAATTCATTCGGCCCAAAATGCCACGGATGTGTCTTTTTTTGTAGTGATTAGAGATAGAGCATTGCTCATACACATCGGATCTACTCCACAAGAGAGACCGCGGCCCCTCTACGGAGAAGATCCACGTTGGATTCAAGACCTCCTCACGGAGAAGACCGGTTACCTCTTGTATCGTCCATTGTTGACTTTGGATCTTGTATCTTTTGACTTTGGATCTTGTATCTTCCTTTGTGTTCATGGATCTAGCGCATGTGTGATCATACTTGTTGGTTTGAGTGTTCTCTTGTGTTCCCCTTGTGTTTTCCCCCTCGTTTCCCTCCTCGTGTTCTTCGTGTTCATCGCGGGATCCGCTCCTTTCGTGAAAGATCAGCCTATAGAGTTCCTACCCTACATCAACTCGGGTCGACTATGCTTCAGTCGCTCACCCACAGTCGAATGGACAAGAAAAAGAGCAAATGGTTTGATCCTCCAAGGGTTGAAGCCCAGATTAATGCGCGACCTCAAGCATGCGTCTGGTGCCTGGGTAGATGAGTTACTGTCAGTACTGTGGGGTCTGAGAACAACGCCAAATCGGTCGACTGGCCGGACTCCCTTCTTCTTGGTTTATGGAGCCGAGGCCGTGCTACCGACTGATTTACTCCATAATGCCCCGCGAGTGGAGCTCTTCTTAGAAGCAGAAGCAGAAGCAGAACAAGCCCGTCAAGATGATGTTGATCTTTTAGAGGAAGAGAGAGAGATGGCCTTCATCAGTCGACCATCTATCATCAAGACCTTCGTCGATTCCATGCTAGGAATGTAAGAGGTCGAGCATTTCAGGAGGGGGACCTAGTTCTCCGGGTGGCTCAGCAACGTCCACACAAGCTTGCTCCCGCCTGGGAGGGCCCCTTCATCATCATAAAAGTGCTCCACAACAGTGCGTATCACCTATGCGATGTGGAACACAAGAAAGACGAGCCGCGCGCTTGGAATGCGGAGCTTCTCTACCATTTTAACACTTAAGCATTCAGACTGTCGAGATGTAATAAGAAGTACCTTTCAGTTTGTTTATCAAAGACATGGTTTTGCAGTCTCCTAAATGGTTGTTATTACTTTTGCATGTGTCCAAAATACCCCAGTGGGTGGCTTAGCCGCGAACCCGATTCGCCTAAGTTTCAAAAAACAAAATCCTACCGAGTGGGGAGCGATCCTTTCACTTGGGGGCTTAGCTGCGAATACGATTCACCTAAGTTTTAAAAATCCTACCAAGTGGAGAGCAATCCTCCCACTCAGGGGCTTAGCTGTAGTTCCGTACTCGCCTAAGTTTTAAAAAATCCTACCGAGTGGAAAGCAATCCTCCCACTCGGGGGCTTAGCTGCAGTCCAGTACTCGCCTAAGTTTCAAAAATCCTACCGAGTGGAAAGCAATCCTCCCACTCGAGGGCTTAGCTGCAGTCCCGTACTCGCCTAAGTTTAAAAAAATCCTACCGAGTGGAGAGCAATCCTCCCACTCGGGGGCTTAGCTGCAGTCTAGTACTTGCCTAAGTTTAAAAAATCCTACCGAGTGGAGAGCAATCCTCCCACTCGGGGGCTTAGCTGCAGTCCACTACTCGCCTAAGTTTAAAAAATCCTACCGAGTGGAGAGCAATCCTCCCACTCGGGCGCTTAGCTGCAGTCCAGTACTCGCCTAAGTTTAAAAATCCTACCGAGTGGAGAGCAGTCCTCCCACTCGGGGGCTTAGCTGCAGTACACTACTCGCCTAAGTTTAAAAAATCCTATCGAGTGGAGAGAATTCCTCCCACTCGGGGGCTTAGCTACAGTCCTGTACTTGCCTAAGTATTAAAAAATCCTACCGAGTGGAGAGCAAACCTTCCACTCGGAGGGTTAGCTGCAGTCCCGTACTCGCCTAAGTTTAAAACACGCTCGGAGCTGCGGCACAAATACAATGTCCTCTCCATCCTGATCCGCAAGGACGACGAGGTGTAGGTCGAGTGTGGCCTTATCCTGACAGCTGCGGCACAAATACAACGTCCGCTCCATCCTGATCCGCAAGGACAACGAGGTGCGAATCGACTACGATCTTATCCTCATAGCTGTGGCACAAATACAATATCCGCTCCATCCTGATCCGCAAGGACGACGAGGTGCAGGTCATGGACGGCACCAAATGCCCTTGTCCATGGTTCACTTGACTGAGATGCATCACAGAGTTAGTAACATTTCAGACTGGAGAAACAAGTTCCACTCAAAAGTCAAGAGATTCAAAAGCAACTAAGTTCATATAAATCCTACGAGGTTCCAGACCACAGATTAAAGTGCTCGAGCATCAGGCCCGAAGGAGTTTTTATAGTTACAAAACCACTCAGCATACCGAGGCAAATTTAATCAGATCATAAAAAGTTTGTTCACTCCGCGGGTGGAGGACTGGCGGGCTCGACGAATTCATCCAAGTCGATTCCATCTGCAATTCGTGTAGCAGCAGCAATGAAGGTCTCCATAAAAGACCGGAAGTCAAGTTTCTTGGTGTTGGAAACCTTGATCGCTGCTAACTTCTCTTCCTTGGTCTCCTTGCAATGGACGCGTACAAGAGACAGAGCTACATCAGCACCACATCGAGCAGACGACTTTTTCCATTCCTGCACTCGACCAGGGATCTCATTGAGTCGACTCATCAAAGACTCAAGGTCGTTTTGGATCGTCTCCCTTGGCCAAAGCGCCGTGTCAATCTGCGACACCGCAACTTTCAGGCGAGAGAGGTAGTCTGTAACGCTGGCAATACGGGATTCCATCCGGAGCACATTCCTAGCAGCTTGATCATTGACAGGGGAATTATGAGGTCCAAGCTCGTCTCGATTCACTTAGTTTCTTCCTCAAAGTTTTGAAAGAATTCTGCAACCACAAAGAGCTAATGAGTTGACCTATTTATGGTGACTTGATAACAACAAAATAGTCGGACAAGGAAAAATACCTTCAAGCATAAGGAATAACTTCTTGGCGAGTGCTCCCAGATAAGCCTCCAGGTCATTTCTCTTACAAGAAATGTCTTCAATCTTCTTGTTCAAAGCTACTTTGTCTTTCTTCAGACGGGTCACTTCTCTGTTGGATTCAGTAAGAAATGTCTTCAGCCTGGCCTTGTCTTCCTCCAGCGCCCCGACTGAAGCCAGCTTCTTATCAGCAAGTGTTGTTTTCTCCTGAGCCTCCTTCTGCACTGCAGAAAGATCAAGGTCCTTCTGTGCCAGAGGTTGCCTCATTTTCTCTGAAAAATATACACTCAGGTCAGAGAGAAGAATGAGGAGATGGCTTGTGAGTCGGTCAAGTTAGACAGTCGACTGGTGGTTACCTTCCATACCAGCTGCCTCGTCTTTAGCCTTTTGCAAGTTCTTCTTGGCCAACTCCAAGTCAAGGTTGAGTTGTCTCTCCTTCTCCTCGAATTCAGCAAATTTAGAGATGAGCTCACAAGATTTCTGAAGTCAGCAAAAAGATACATCAGTGGACAGAATCAAAATTTATTTACTTCTGAGTGAAAAGAATTCTAAGACTACTGCAGAATCAAACATTCAACAGTAGTCTCGGGGACTACACCCAGTGGGTGCACTTATCGTTCCCCCACTGGTACAGATTCCACTCGACATGGTCCGCCCAGACCGAGTAGAAAAGAAAAAAAACAAAAGAAGACCAAAGTTATTTTCGGAGACAACAGTTATTCTCATATCCCAACCGACTGCCCGCAGTCGACCATGGTCTCGGGGACTACACCCAGTGGGTGCACTCCGTGTGCCCCCACTGGTTCAGGTTCCACTTGACATGGCCCGCCCAGACCGAGTGGAAGAACTGAAGGACAAGATATTTTTATCAAGGCCCCCGCCGAATCACACATTTGACGGCGGCCTCGGGGACTACACCCAGTGGGTGCACTCTGCGTGACCCCACTAGTCCAAAACTACAATCGACACAACCTAGTCGACTCAACTGGAAAAATTATTTGGCATAAATTGAAACACTCGGTGGGTGTGCAGATGCGAAGTGCAGACTAACAGATGGATGCACAAGGAAAAGTTTTTGATACGTCAATTTTGCATCATGCTTTTATATCGATATTTATTGCATTATGGGATGTTATTTCACATTATGTCACAATACTTATGGCTATTCTCTCTTACTTTACAAGGTTTACATAAGGAGGGAGAATGCCGGCAGCTGGGATTCTGGGCTGGAAAAGGAGCAACTCCACAACTCCAAAAGTCCTGAAACTCCATGGAATACCTTATAATAAATAATGAAAAATCCTCGCCAAAGATGAAGACCAGGGGGCCCACACCCTGCTCACGAGGGTGGGGGCGCCCCCCCCCCTAGGGTGCGCCCCCTACCTCGTGGGCCCCCTGGTGGCTCTCCGATGACCATCTTCTCCTATATGAAGTCTTTCGTTGAGAAAAAAATAAGAAGCAACCTTTCGGGACAAAACTCCGCCGCCACGAGGCAGAACCTTGGCGGATCCAATCTAGAGCTCCAGCAGAGCTATTCTGCCGGGGAAACTTCCCTCCCGAAGGGGGAAATCATCGCCATCTTCATCACCAACGCTCCTCTCATCGGGAGAGGGCAATCTCCATCAACATCTTCATCAGCACCATCTCATCCCAAAACCCTAGTTCATCTCTTGTATCCAATTCTTGTCTCCAAGTCCGGGATTGGTGCTAGTAGGTTGCTAGTAGTGTTAATTACTCCTTGTAGTTGATGCTAGTTGGTTTAATTGGTGGAAGATCATATGTTCAGATCCTTTATGCATATTATTACCCCTCTGATTATGAACATGAATATGCTTTGTGAGTAGTTACGTTTGTTCCTGAGGACAAGGGAGAAGTCTTGCTATTAGTAGTCATGTGAATTTGGCATCCGTTCGATATTTTGATAAGATGTATGTTGTCTAGCCTCTAGTGGTGCTATGTGAACGTCGACTACATAACACTTCACCATTATTTGGGCCTAGAGGAAGGCATTGGGAAGTAATAAGTAGATGATGGGTTGCTAGAGTGACAGAAGCTTAAACCCTAGTTTATGCGTTGCTTCGTAAGGGGCTGATTTGGATCCATATGTTTCATGCTATGGTTAGGTTTACCTTAATACTTTTGTTGTAGTTGCGGATGCTTGCAATAGAGGTTAATCATAAGTGGGATGCTTGTTCAAGTAAGAATAGCACCCAAGCACCAGTCCACCCACATGTCAAATTATCAAAGTACCGAACGCGAATCATATGAACGTGATGAAAACTAGCTTGACGATATTCCCATGTGTCCTCGGGAGCGCTTTTCCTTATATAAGAGTTTGTCCAGGCTTGTCCTTTGCTACAAAAAGGATTGGGCCACCTTGCTGCACTTTATTTACTTTTGTTACTTGTTGCTCGTTACAAATTATCTTATCACAAAACTATCTGTTACCACTTATTTCAGTACTTGCAGAGACTACCTTGCTGAAAACCGCTTATCATTTCCTTCTGCTCCTCGTTGGGTTCGACACTCTTACTTATCGGAAGGACTACGATAGATCCCCTATACTTGTGGGTCATCAAGACTCTTTTCTAGCGCCGTTGCCGGGGAGTGAAGCGCCTTTGGTAGGTGAAATTTTGTAAGGAAAAAATTATATAGTGTGCTGAAATTTACTGTCACTTGTTACTATGGAAAGTAATCCTCTGAGGGGCTTGTTCGGGGTATCTTCACCCCGACCAGTAGAGCAAAGAGTTGCTCCTCAACCTACTTAACCTATTGAAAATGAATATGAAAATGAAATTCCTTATGAGTATCCTTTGGGTATGATAGAAAAACTGCTAGCTAATCCTTTTACAGGAGATGGAACAAAGCATCCTGATGAACACCTAATATATGTGGATGAAGTTTGTGGATTATTTAAGCTTGCAGGTATACCCGATGATGTTGCTAAGAAGAAGGTCTTCCCTTTATCTTTGAAGGGAGATACATTGATATGGTATAGGCTATGTGATGATACGAGATCATGGAACTATAGAAGATTGAAATTGGAATTTCATCAAAAGTATTACCCTATGCATCTTGTTCATCGTGATCGCAATTATATATATAATTTTTGGCCTCGCGAAGGAGAAAGCATCGCTCAAGCTTGGGGAGGCTTAAATTAATGTTATATTCATGCCCCAATCATGAGCTTCCAAGAGAAACAATTCTTAAAAAAATTTATGCTCGGCTTTCTGAAAATAATCGCACCATGCTCGATACTTCTTGTGCTGGCTCTTTTATGATGAAGACTATTGGATTTAGATGGGATTTATTGGATAGAATTAAACGCAACTCTGAAGATTGGGACCTCGACAATGGTAAGGAGTCAGGTATGACACCTATGTTTGATTTTGTTAAATCTTTTATGGATATCGATATTTTCCGTAAGTTTAGCACTAAATATGGACTTGATTCTGAGATAGTAGCTTCTTTCTGTGAATATTTTGCTACTTATTTTGATCTCCCTAAGGAGAAGTGGTTTAAATATCATCCTCCCATAGAAGTAAAATTAGATGCACCTATTAAAGTTGAAGAAAAGACTGTCACTTATAATGATCCTATTGTTCCTACTTGTTATGTTGAGAAACCACCTTTCGCTGTTAGGATAAAGGATCATGCTAAAGCTTCAACCGTGGTTCGTAAAAGCAATATTAAAACATATACATCTCCTGAGCAAGTTAAAGTTGAACCTAATATTGCTATTGTTAAAGATCTCTTGTGTGATAATATAGATGGGCATGTTATTTACTTCTGTAATGAAACTGCTAGAATTGCTAAACCCCGTGATACAGATAAACCTAGACATGTGGTAGGCATGCCTGTCATTTCTGTTAAAATAGGACATCATTGTTATCGTGGCTTATGTGATATGGGTGCTAGTGCTAATGCAATACCTATTGACTTATACAAAGAAATTATGCATGACATTGCACCTGCTAAGTTAGAAGAAATTGATGTTACTATTAAACTTGCTAATATAGATACTATTTCACCAATGGGAATTGTTAGAGATGTTGAAGTCTTGTGTGGGAAAACTAAATATCCTGCTGATTTTCTTGTTCTTGGTTCCCCACAAGATAGCTTTTGTCCCATTATATTTGGTAGACCCTTCTTAAATATTGTTAATGCTACCATAGATTGCACAAGGGATGTTGTTACCGTCGGCTTAGATGATATGACTCATGAGTTTAGTTTCTCTAAATTTAGTAAACAACACCATGAAGAAGTGTTTCCTAGTAAGGATGAAATTATTGGTCTTGCTTCTATTGCCGTACCTCCTAGTGATCCTTTAGAATAATATTTGCTAGACCATGAGAATGATATGTTTATGAATGAAAGAAGGGAAATAGATGAAGTATTCTTTAAACAGGAACCTATGCTGAAACACAATTTGCATGTTCAAATCCTAGGGGATCCCCCTCCACCTAAGGGTGATCCCATGTTTGAGCTTAAACCGTTGCCTGATAATCTTAAATATGCTTATCTTGATGAAAAGAAGATATATCCTGTTATTATTAGTGCTAACCTTTCAGAGCATGAAGAAGAAAGATTATTGAAAACTCTGAAGAAGCACCGTGCTGCTATTGGATATACTCTTGATGATCTTAAGGGCATTAGTCCCACTCTGTGTCAACATAAAATAAATTTGGAAGCAGATGCCAAACCAGTTCGTGATCCTCAACGACGTTTGAATCCTAAAATGAAAGAAGTGGTAAGAAAAGAAATACTAAAGCTTCTGGAGGCAGGTATAATTTATCCCGTTGCTTATAGTCAGTGGGTAAGTCATGTTCATTGTGTCCCTAAGAAGGGAGGTATTACTGTTGTTCCTAATGATAAAGATGAATTGATTCCACAAAGAATTATTACAGGTTATAGGATGGTAATTGATTTCCGCAAATTAAATAAGGCTACTAAGAAAGATCATTACCCCTTACCTTTTATCGATCAAATGCTAGAAAGATTATCCAAACATACACATTATTGCTTTCTAGATGGTTATTCTGGTTTCTCTGAAATACCTATGTCGGCTAAAGATCAATCAAAGACTACTTTTACATGCCCTTTTGGTACTTTTTCTTATAGACGTATGCCTTTTGGTTTATGTAATGCACCTGCTACCTTTCAAAGATGCATGATGGCTATATTCTCTGACTTTTGTGAAAAGATTTGTGAGGTTTTCATGGACAACTTTTCCGTCTATGGATCTTCTTTTGATGATTGCTTGAGCAATCTTGATCGAGTTTTGCAGAGATGTGAAGAAACTAATCTTGTCTTGAATTGGGAAAAGTGCCACTTTATGGTTAATGAAGGTATTGTCTTGGGGCATAAAGTTTCTGAATGAGGTATTGAAGTTGATAAAGCCAAGGTTGATCCTATTGAAAAGATGCCATGTCCCAAGGACATCAAAGGTATAAGAAGTTTCCTTGGTCACGCCGGATTTTATAGGAGGTTCATTAAGGACTTCTCAAAAATTTCTCGGGCTCTGACTAATTTATTACAAAAAGATATACCATTTGTCTTTGATGATGATTGTGTAGAAGCATTTGAAATACTTAAGAAATCATTAGTCTCTGCACCTATTGTTCAGCCACCTGATTGGAATTTACCCTTTGAAATTATGTGTGATGCTAGCGATTATGTTGTAGGTGTTGTTTTAGGGCAAAGAGTTGATAAGAAATTAAATGTTATCCATTATGCTAGTAAGACCCTAGACAATGCTCAAAGAAATTATGCTACTACTGAAAAAGAACTTTTAGCAGTTGTATTTGCTTGTGATAAGTTTAGACCTTATATTGTTGATTCTAAAGTAACTATCCACACTGATCATGCTGCTATTAAATATCTTATGGAGAAGAAAGATGCTAAACCTAGACTTATTAGATAGGTTCTCTTGCTACAAGAATTTGATTTGCATATTGTTGATAGAAAAGGAGCTGAGAACCCTGTTACAGACAACTTATCTATGTCAGAGAATGTTCTTGATGACCCACTACCTATTGATGATAGCTTTCCCGATGAACAATTAAATGTCATAAGTACTTCTCGTAGTACCCCTTGGTATGCTGATTATGCTAATTACATAGTCGCTAAATTTATACCACCTATCTTCACATACCAACAAAAGAAAAAGTTCTTCTATGGTTTGAGACATTACTTTTGGGATGACCCACATCTTTATAAAGAAGGAGTAGATGGTGTTATTAGACATTGTGTACCTGAGCATTAACAGGAACAGATCCTACGCAAGTGCCACTCCGAAACTTATGGAGGACACCACGCGGGAGATAGAACTGCACATAAGGTATTGCAATCCGGTTTTTATTGGCCTACTCTCTTCAAGGATGCACGTAAGTTTGTCCTATCTTGTGATGAATGTCAAAGAATTGGTAATATTAGTAGACGTCAAGAAATGCCTATGAATTATTCACTTGTTATTGAACCGTTTGATGTTTGGGGCTTTGATTATATGGGACCTTTTCCTGCCTCTAATGGATATACACATATTTTAGTTGTTGTTGATTACGTTACTAAGTGGGTAGAAGCTATTCCAACTAGTAGTGTTGATCATAACACTTCTATTAAAATGCTTAAAGAAGTTATCTTTTCGAGGTTTGGAGTCCCTAGATATTTAATGACTGATGGTGGTTCACATTTTATTCATGGTGCTTTCTGTAAAATGCTTGCAAATATGACGTCAATCATAAAATTGCATCTCCGTATCACCGACAGTCTAGTGGTCAAGTAGAATTTAGTAATAGAGAACTCAAATTAATTTTGCAAAAGATTTTCAATAGGACTAGAAAGAATTGGTCCAAGAAACTTGATGATGCATTATGGGCCTATAGAACTGCATATAAAAATCCTATGGGTATGTCTCCATACAAAATGGTATATGGAAAAGCATGTCACTTACCTCTCAAACTAGAACATAAGGCATATTGGGCTATTAAATAGCTCAACTATGATTTCAAACTTGCCGGTGAAAAGAGGTTATTTGATATTAGCTCTCTTGATGAATGGAGAACCCAAGCTTATGAAAATGCCAAGTTGTTTAAAGAAAAGGTTAAAAATGGCATGACAAAAGGATACAAAAGCGTGAGTTTAATGTAGGTGATTATGTATTGCTATACAACTCTCGTTTAAGAATTTTTGCAGGGAAACTTCTCTCTAAATGGGAAGGCCCCTATGTTATCGAGGAGGTCTATCGTTCCGGTGCCATAAAAATCAACAACTTCGAAGGCACAAATCCTAAGGTGGTAAACGGTCAAAGAATCAAACATTATATCTCAGGTAATCCTATAAATGTTGAAACCAATATTATTGAAACCATAACCCCGGAGGAATACATAAGGGACACTTTCCAGAATGTTTCAGACTCCGAAAAGGAATAGGTATGTGGTACGGTAAGTAAACCGACTCCAAAACAATTTTTAAGGCAATATTTCTCCGTTTTGGAATATTTAGAAAAATAGAAAATTAAGTAGCAGTCCGGGAAGGACACGAGGGCCCCACGAGGGTGGAGGGAGCGCCCCCCCTACCTCGTGAGCTCCTCGTGTGCCTTGCGGACTCTGTTTTCTTGCACAGTTCGTATTTTGGTCGGTAAAAATTCACTATATATTCTCCCGGGGGTTTTGACTCTCGTATCACGCAAAAATCTCCTGTTTTTGTTTCGTGCTGTTTTCTGTCAGGGTTGTCAAGGCCAGGCACTATGTCGTCTCCCTCCTTCTCCAACCATGAGGGCAACGATGCTTGGCTAATGAAGATAGAGCTGAAGAGAGAAGAACCTATGGAGATCAACAAGGATGAAGGGATCAAGAAGGCCATGGAGGACCAAGTTCCAGCAATAGAAGACACCCTTCAACTGGATCATAATCTTCTTACCCCTACAGAAATCGAAGCTTTCAAGATGATTGAGTTGGCTCGTATACAAAATAAGTATCTCACACGTGAAAATATTTTGTTGAAGGAGCATATCATCGCACTCAAGGGCATTGTCCGCAAGTTAGAAGACCTCCTACGCTCGATGTGCGACTATCCGTCATCAACAACCCCACCTTCTTCACCAAGAAAGGAGACATAATCACCTGGGTATGGGCACTCCACTTGGCAACTTCCAAGCTTGGGGGAGTGCCTCGGTATCGTATCACCATCACTTTTATCTTTACCGTTTTTCTTAGTTTGATCCTTTTGGTAATATTTTGAGCTAGTAGAATAAAGTTTATGGCATGATCTAGTCATGAGTTTTGCTTTATTATCCTTCTATGTAATCGAGTCCTTGAGCTATATAATAAAGATTAGTGATTGAGTCAAGGGCTTGTTTATTTTTGCCATGATCCCAAATAAAAGAAAAGAAAAGAGAAAGAGAATAAGAAGAAACAAAAGTTCATATTGATCGTATTGATAGTAATGACTTCACATAGAAAGAGTGTGATGATTAAAAGTTGTTGGGAGTTGGCAGACATAGCTTTGGTCATTGTTGCAATTAATAGGAAGTAATGAGGAAAGAGAAGTTTCACATATAAATACACTATTATTGACATCTTTTATGATTGGGAGCACTCATCAAAATATGACATGCTAAAGAGTTGATGTTGGATAAGGAAGACAACGTAATGGGTTATGTTTTCTTATATCTAAGATAAAGTATGTTTTCATGGATCATCCAACATGTTGAGCTTGCCTTTCCCCCTCATGCTAGCCAAATTCTCAGCACCAATTAGAGATACTACTTGTGCTTCCAAATACCCTTAAACCAGTTTTGCCATGAGAGTCCACCATATCTACCTATGGATTGAGTAAGATCCTTCAAGTAAGTTGTCATCGGTGCAAAGCAATAAAAATTGCTCTAAATATGTACGATTAGTGTGGGAGAAATAAGCATTATATGATCTTGTGATGTGAAAGTAATAAAAGTGACGGACTGCATAATAAAGGTTCATATCACAAGGGGCAATATAAAGTGACGTTCTTTCGCATTAAGATTTTGTACACCCAACCATAAAAGCGCATGGCAACCTCTGCTTCCCTCTGCGAAGGGCCTATCTTTTATTATTATCTTCTACCTTATGCAAGAGTCATGGTAATCTTCACCTTTCCTTTTTACATTTTATCCTTTGGCAAGCACAGTGTGTTTGAAAGATCCTGATAGATATATATCTAATTGGATGTAGGGGGCATGAGTTATTATTGTTGACATTACCCTCGAGGTAAAAGGTTGTGGGGCGAAACTATAAGCCCCTATCTTTCTCTGTGTCCGATTAAAACTCCGTAACCACAAGTATTGCGCAAGTGTTAGCAATTATGAAGGACTAGATGATAGTTGAGTATGCGGACTTGCTTTTTAGCTCTGACATAGACTCTTTCTGATGTTATGATAAATTGCAATTGCTTCAATGACTGAGGTTATAGTTTGTTGGTTCTCAATAAGGTTTCTGATTCATACTTTTGCATTGTGAATAGATCATCAATTGAACATAAGTAATCATATGACAATATCTATATATGTTGCTGCTATGAGAATAATCATGATGCCTTCATGTCCGTATTTTATTTTTATCGACGCCTCTACCTCTAAACATGGGGACATATTTATTAATATCGGCTTTCGCTTGAGGACAAGCAAGGTCTAAGCTTGGGGGGGGGTTGATACGTCCATTTTGCATCATGCTTTTATATCGATATTTATTGCATTATGGGATGTTATTTCACATTATGTCACAATACTTATGGCTATTCTCTCTTACTTTACAAGGTTTACCTAAGGAGGGAGAATGCCGGTAGCTAGAATTCTGGGCTGGAAAAGGAGCAAATATTAGAGACCTATTCTTCACAACTCCAAAAGTCCTGAAACTCCACGGAATACCTTATAATAAATAATGAAAAATCCTCGCCAAAGATGAAGACCAAGGGGCCCACACCATGCTCACGAGGGTGGGGGCGCCCCCCCCTAGGGTGCACCCCTCTACCTCGTGGGCCCCCTGGTGGCTCTCCGATGACCGTCTTCTCCTATATGAAGTCTTTCGTCGAGAAAAAAATAAGAAGCAACCTTTCGGGATGAAACTCCGCCGCCACGAGGCAGAACCTTGGCGGATCCAATCTAGAGCTCCGGCAGAGCTGTTCTGCCGGGGAAACTTCCCTCCCGGAGGGGGAAATCATCGCCATCGTCATCACCAACGCTCCTCTCATCGGGAGAGGGCAATCTCCATCAACATCTTCATCTGCACCATCTCATCTCAAAACCCTAGTTCATCTCTTTTATCCAATTCTTGTCTCCAAGTCCGGGATTGGTGCCAGTAGGTTGCTAGTAGTGTTAATTACTCCTTGTAGTTGATGCTAGTTGGTTTAATTGGTGGAAGATCATATGTTTAGATCCTCTATGCATATTATTAACCCTCTGATTATGAACATGAATATTCTTTGTGAGTAGTTACGTTTGTTCCTGAGGACAAGGGAGAAGTCTTGCTATTAGTAGTCATGTGAATTTGGTATTCGTTCGATATTTTGATAAGATGTATGTTGTCTAGCCTCTAGTGGTGTTATGTGAATGTCGACTACATAACACTTCACCATTATTTGGGCCTAGAGGAAGGCATTGGGAAGTAATAAGTAGATGATGGGTTGCTAGAGTGACAGAAGCTTAAACCCTAGTTTATGCGTTGCTTCGTAAGGGGCTGATTTGGATCCATATGTTTCATGCTATGGTTAGGTTTACCTTAATACTTTTTTTGTAGTTGCGGGTGCTTGCAATAGAGGTTAATCATAAGTGGGATGCTTGTTCAAGTAAGAACAGCACCCAAGCACCGGTCCACCCACATGTCAAATTATCAAAGTACCGAACGCGAATCATATGAACATGATGAAAACTAGCTTGACGATATTCCCATGTGTCCTCGGGGGCGCTTTTCCTTATATAAGAGTTTGTCTAGGCTTGTCCTTTGCTACAAAATGGATTGGGACACCTTGCTACACTTTATTTACTTTTGTTACTTGTTGCTCGTTACAAATTATCTTATCACACAACTATCTATTACCACTTATTTCAGTACTTGCAGAGAATACCTTGCTGAAAACCGCTTATCATTTCCTTCTGCTCCTCGTTGGGTTCGACACTCTTACTTATCGGAAGGACTACGATAGATCCCCTATACTTGTGGGTCATCAGTTTTTCAGGTAGCATATCCTAACAGAACAAGCATCAAGATAGGAGTTCAGTCGGAAACCAATTTACCTGGACATTGTCTTAGAGGGCTGCACTGGCATCATAGGCAGCTTGGCTATTCTTGTGCACTGTCTTCACCCGCTCCATCATCAGGCCTACTTGGCGTATGGCTTCTGTAGCAGCGCTTGCCTGGTCTTTTGGAACATGATGAGTGGTGAAGAACGGAGTCGTCAGTTCAGTCGCGGCAGCTTGAGGATCCGAGGCGTGGTGTTGGACAGACGAAACAGGGTCTTGTGCAGTCAACGACGAAGGTTGTTCACTCGACACTGGAACAGCAAAGGTAACAGAAGCACGGTTCAGGTCTCCCGATTGCTGAATCACCGGTTCCGTCACCGGAGTCGACTGGGGCGTCGTGCTAGCTGGTGTTTTCCTGCTTGAAGTCTTGCTCTTCCTTCCCATGGGTCTCTGTGGCACATCTTCCTCATCGTCCGGGAGTTTGATAACATTAGGTGGAGCTGCAAAACAGTCAATTGCAAGGACTCAATCAACCGCCAAAATAGTTGATTAAGTAAATACAAAATGGCAAGAGTTATACCTCCGTGGGAGGTGACTCCGTCTTCCATCTCCTCATCATCGTCATCTTGGTAAATAGAAGTTCCAGAGGCAGCACCGCAAATTTCAGAATTCACTCGGTCAAAACAAGAAAGTGAGTCAACCAAAGTTTGAGTCATGCAAAAACTAAGAGGTCGAGCTCAGTAGTTACACAGAAGCGATGGAGACAGTCACTTTAATCTTGGGCAGGGCCTTCCGAGGCTTTGACGTCACGACTTTGGGCTACTTAGGAGCTTTCTCTGTCGGCACAGGAGATGATGTCCGAGTGTGCTTGGAGGTTTGTGCAGTCGGCGGGGTCGCTTTGCCACGGACGCTGGCTGGGTCCTGCCTCTTCTTGGAGCGCCTTTCCATGCGAGGAGGGGAGTCGACCTCTTCACCACTGCTCAAGTCCTCAGTCTCCTCATCCCCCCTTCCTTCAGAATGCCACTCACAACTGTTGCCTCCACTCGCTACCCCTTCATCCTCCTGCTCTCCGTTGGGCATCGAATACATCTCAGTGTAGATCTGCAAGACACGGGGTCGAGTGGATTCCAATCAGTTTCAAGAGCAAACACATATCAGAGCAAGATACACTCGGAAGGAAAGAATAGGACCTTGTCAGGTTCGGTGGTGCGGTCGAGTGGAGGAACCCTCCTAGACCCCCTGGGGTTGTCTTTGTTGCCAGTGATACCTTGCAGCCACAATGCCACCGTCTCCTCGTCGACTTCCTCCGGATGGATCCGAGTGTTGTCTTCAACACCCGAATACATCCACATTGGATGGTCTCGGGCTTGGAGTGCCTGGATGCGTCGGCTGAGAAATGCTTCTAACAGGTCCATGCCAGTCACACCGTCGCGGACAATTGGACTACTCACTCAACCAACATATTAACCTCCGCTTTCTCAACTGGAATCACTCTCAAGGGAGAAGGCTTCTCGACTCGCTCTATGGAAAATGGGGGAAGGCCAATCGACTGACCTAGGGTCGGTTGATCCTTACAATAGAACCAAGTCGACTGCCACCCCCTGACTGACTCGGGAAGAATCATGGTAGGTAAAGTGCTTTTGTTCCTCATCTGGATCCCTAAACCCCCACACATCTGGATCACGCGTGTCCTCTCATCACTCGGATTGGCATTTTTAACCGACTGAGAACGGCAGGTCAAAATGTGTTTGAAGAGGCCCCAGTGCAGTCGACGGCCCAGAAAATTTTCACACATGGACACATACGCGGCAAGGTATGTGATGGCGTTGGGAGAAAAGTGATGAAGTTGGGCTCCAAAGAAGTGCAGAAAACCCCGGAAGAAAGGATGGGGAGGCAAAGAGAAACCACGGTCGACATGGGTCACAAGAAGGACGCACTCACCCTCTTGGGGTCTTGGCTCGGTCTCGTCCTCCGGAAGCCGCCAAGACTCGTGGGCGATCACCCCCCCCCCCCCCGTAAACCAGATCCTCCATATATTCTTTCTGGATCATCGATCGGATCCAGTCGCCCTGAATCCAGCCAGGCGGCAAAGCAAATCTTGATGACGACCCGCCCCGGCTCGTCTGCTTCCCCTTCGCTCTCGCCGTCGCCTTCTTCGCGCGCTCCAGAGCAGCGGTCTTGTCCTTCCCCATTGCGGCGGATCGAGCTTGGGCTGGGCGGCGGCGCCGAGAGCAGAGGCAGAAGTAATGGGGAGCAGAGGAAGAAGGGGGGGAATGGGGCGCATATTGCAAAAGCATCGGCTCCGACACCTTATATGGCCCCATTCCCCAAGTGACGGACTTGTGGACCCAGACGATCCTGTCAAATCCCGCAACCGGCGTGCGCGCAGTATGTGGCGAAAAAGGTGGTGCGGGGACCAAGGCGCCCCTGCCTAATCTGCCCTGATTACTACGGCCCTCTCCACCTCGCACTCTTCCCCAAATTTCGAATCCCGCGAGATCCGGAAAGGGCAGAGCAGTCAATCATGCCAAATATTTTATGCAACATCAGCAGTCAAAGCTTATCAGCAGAAATTCACTAGACAACCTATGAATGGCTCCAGGCGACTGAAAATGAAGTTGAAGTTGTTGCATGGTTCATCAATCCAGTAAAGTGCTTACGCGGCATGAAGATTGGGTCGGAACCATCTTCAACTCCATTTCCACTCGAACCCAGAACCATTCGGGGTATAATGATGATGCCATGTACCTAGGGTAGGGCAATAGACCTGGTCTAAGCACCCCTCCCAAGGACACTGCCCTACCTTCATGGACAATCAAAGGACAGCAAGTTCAACCGACTGGAATCACCTGAGTGCATGCCCACTCGACCAACATCTCCACTCGGATATCCCAATTCCATTCGACCAGTATATCATCACTCGACTGTACAAGAAACCACTCGGAGTACAGAAGGACTAAAGTCACCCCGGATAGCAACGGTCAGGCATTCACTCTGTAGTATTAATGATCAGTTATATGACTTTATTGCTGGCATTACCAGTAACGTCTCTCCTTTATGTACATTGAACTCTTTGTAACGTGGGCTGACTGGGGTCCCGGCGTACTCTATATAAGCCACCCCCTCCACTGGGACAAGGGTTCGCACCCCCTGTAACTTCATGCATAATCCAATCAACCGAGCGTCCGGGCACCGAGACGTAGGGCTGTTACTTCCTCCGCGAAGGGCCTGAACTCGTACATCTTGCGTGCACAATATCACCGTAGCTAGGATCTTTCCTCTACATTCCTACCCCCTATTCTACTATCAGACTTAGAACCATGACAGGGGGAACCTCTAAGACACATCAATTGTTCTTAGCCATGTGTGGTGCCCCCCTCCACCATTTACTCCTCCGGTCATATTGTCGTAGTGCTTAGGTGAAGCCCTGCGTGGATCACTTCACCATCGCCGTCACCATGCCGTCATGCTGGCAAAACTCTCCCTCGACACTTTGCTGGATCAACGGTTCGAGGGATGTCATCAAGCTGAACGTGTGCTGAACTCGGAGGTGACGTACATTTGGTACTTGATCGGTTGAATCGAGAAGACGTTTGACTACATCAACCGCGTTAAACTAACGCTTCCGCTTTTGGTATACGAGGGTACGTGGACACACTCTCCCCCTCTCGTTGCTATGCATCTCCTAAATAGATCTTGCGTGATTGTAAGATTTTTTTGAAATTGCATGCTACGTTACCCAACACAAGAACCCTGAAATAGTGAAACTTGACAAGATCGAGACATGGTGTCAGATTTATAAGCTCCCTGACATGGTTCTAAAAAGGGAGCAATTTGTGAAAAACATGGAAGTAAGAGTTGGAGAGGTGATGGACCTTCAGATCGTTCTTACTAATGGATTTGTTGGTGAGTTCATTAGAGCTAGAGTTAAGCTAGATGTCAACAAGAAATTGACTAGATTTGTCGGTTTCACAAAGGCAAGAGAGACTGAATTCTATCAAGTCAAGTTTGAAAAGTTGCTGGTATTTTGCTACATGTGTGGCTTGTTGGGTCAGTGGCATGAAGAGTGCGGCATTGGGGAACACGCCGTTGATAAGATGGAATGGGGACCCTTCATTATGGCCCCAAGGAGAGGACGTGGTGGAAGAGGACGCGGTTCAGGTCGGGGCAATGGCCGGGGTGGCCAAGGTGATTTTGACGCAGACCCTAGCGGTAGCTTTGGCAGAGGGCGAGGAGCCGGTAGATCTGGTACATAATATGAAAAGTGGACATATAATGATGCTTTTAATCCAGAGGGGGATCCGGATAGAGTTGATGCTTCCATGGGACAACTCTTGGTGAAAAGTTGGAGATTTAATGCAAATAATCCTATGGAGATTGAACAAAAGAATTCTGCTACTCAGAAGAATGTTGTCCAGGAAGGCACTACAGTGGACATGAATGTGCTAGGGAAAAGAACAGCTGAGAATTCTGCAACTCATGAGATGCCTTCCACAAAACCTACTAGCTCTAGAGGGGCCATTGTACCAGTAGGCAACACAGCTGACATTGTTGAGCAGTTTGAAGGTGCAGATGAGGAACTAGTGAGTGTAGGGGTGGATGGCACACCTCAAAAAAATGTGAATAGGAAAAAGTTGAGAGGTAAAGATTGAGTGGCAATGGATAGTACTTCGGTTAATGTTTTGGCGGCCTCCTCGTCGGAGGGCCGCCAGAGACAATGAATCTCTTAAGTTGGGACTGCCGGGGGCGGGGAACCCCCGGACAGTTCATGATCTCGGGGCTATGGTAAAGTCGCATTCCCCCATGCTCGTTTTTTGTGTGGAACATGTCAGAAAGCGAGTCGGATGAAGAGGATATGAGTCCACCTTGACCTTAAAGGTTTTGAAGGTGTTGATAGCAATGGTATTAGCGGTGGTTTGGCCTTATTTTGGCATGAACCATATCAAGTTACAGTGCTTGACAAGGGAGATCAGTTCATTGATGTTGCCACTGGCCCGGCTGGTACCGAGCAATGGAGACTAACGGCAGTATATGGAGAGCCTAGAGTGGAAGATCGACACTTGATGTGGACAATTATGCAAAATCTTAAAAAAGTTTCAGAGTTTCCATGGCTCGTCGTTGGCGATTTCAAAGGCACTTTGGGGTTTTGAGCATTTGTCGCTAACTCCTAGACCTGAAGCTCAAATGGCAACATTCAGGTATGTACTTATGACATGTGAATTGGTTGATCTAGGCTTCACTGGAGTTCCATATACGTATGATAATATGAGAGCGAGATCTGCAAATGTACGAGTTCGACTCGACCACGCGGTGGCCACAAACCCGTGGAGGAACATGTTTCCGTTTACCTTAGTGCAACATTTGGCGTCACCCAGCTTGGACCATGTCCCTTTGCTAGTGCGGGGTGCAGCGGAACAACTACGGACAACTGCAAAGTCACGGAGATATGAAATCTTCTAGGAGCGGGATGCTGGCTTGCCCGATATCATTAAACAGGCCTGGAGCACCTTTGAAAGTATGGAGAATCTTGGTCAGGTTAATGTTGCACTTAGATCAACCATGTCTTCCCTCAAATCATGGAGTAATAAGAAATTTGGTAACATCACAAAGGAAATAAACAAAACACGTACTAGACTTGAAGAGTTGATGAACATGAATGCTGATAGGAAAGAAATAAGGGAAGCTTCCAACAGACTTAGTGAAATGCTCTATAAATAAGAAATGATATGGCTACAAAGATTTCAGATCACATGGCTAAAAGAGGGGGATAGAAACACGATTTTTTTTCAAAGCAAGGCAGTCTGGAGGGAAAGGAAGAATATTATGCGAGAACTTCATGATGATGTTGGTAATGTGATAACTGATAATCGGGCCATGGGCCATATGGTCACCTCATATTTTCAGAAAATCTTTACCATGGATCCTGGTTTGGATGCCTCAGGTGTGGTGGATCTTTATGATTCAGTAATTTCTGATGATAATAATTTAAAGCTTTGTGGTGAGTTTTCAGATAAAGAGATCTCGGATGCTCTCTTTCAGATTGGGCCCTTAAAAGCCCCAGGCCCCAATGGGTTTCCCGCGAGATTATTCCAATGCAATTTGGGAGGTCCTGAAGGATAATATCATTCGAGCAGTCAAAGAGTTTTTTAGGACGGGAATTATGCCAGAAGGGGTAAATGACACTTCCATAGTTCTAATTCCGAAAGTGGCCAACCTGAAATATCTCGGTCTTCCAACTCCAAATGGCAGGATGTCAAAAGTAAGATTCCAAAACCTGCTGACACAACTTATGAAGAGGCTAATACAGTGGGGTGATGGTCATCTCGCCCAGTCGGGCAGAGAAGTGCTTATCAAATCAGTTGCTGAAGCACTACCAGTATATGTTATGGGGGTCTTTAAACTTCCTTTTTCAATATGTGATGAACTAACTGAGATGGTGAGGGGCTTTTATTGGGGAGCCGATAAGGGAAAACGTAAAGTTCATTGGAAGTCTTGGCAGAACTTGCAACAACCCAAGTGCAGAGGAGGTGCTGGATTCAGAGATTTTTGTTTGTTTAACCAAGCCCTCCTGGCTCGACAGGCTTGGAGACTATTGACTAGGCTGGATAGTCTATGCGCTCGACTGTTAAAAAGTAAATATTATCCAAATGGCAAACTTGAAGATACTGTTTTTCCTGGGAATCTTCGTCTACATGGACTGTGGTTAGTCATGGACTTGATTTACTCAAGAAAGGCCTGATCTGGCGGGTTGGAGATGGAAAGAGCATCAGAATCTGGAGGGACAGTTGGATCCCGAGACCGTTTTCATATAAACCAATTTCACCACAAGGATTATGCAGATTGAGGTTCGTATCTCAGCTTTTGAACGAGAATGGCTCCTGGAATGTTAACATGCTACAGTCCTTCTTTTTACCCTGTGACGCTATGGAAATCATGAAAATTCGAGCATGTCTGAGAGGTGGTGCAGATGTGATCGCATGGGGGCCAACAACTAATGGAGTTTTTTCTGTAAGGTCAGCTTATGATCTGGCTTTTGATGAGTCTTGTAGAACTACAACACAAGCTTCCAGTACCGCACCTGATGGAAGGCGAGCTTGCTGGAAGTTGATTTGGAAGAGCCTGGTGCCACCGACGGTAAATAATTTCGCTTGGCGTGTCTCAGTGAACTCATTACCCACTTGGAAGAATAAATACAAACGAGGACTGGAGACTGAGGCAACCTGCCCTGTTTGTGGGCGAGAGACTGAAGACACTTTCCATGCTTTGTGTCGATGTCCCATTGATGTACAACTTTGGCGTTGTATGTCGTCGAGTTGGAGCCTGCCAAAGATTGGGGAGGTACGCAACACAGGAATGGAATGGCTACTTGAAGCTTTACACCCACTATCTGATATTCAGAGATGCATGCTGTTGACGACCTTATGAAGGGTATGGCACAACCGGAATGAATTAACACATCTGAAAGAACCAACGCCTATGGATGTTTCAAGGAGGTTTTTAATGAGCTATTTAGACTCTCTGTTGGTGCTGCAAAACTCTGAATGTGATCCAGCAAAAGGTAGACAAGTAATTTCTTACGAAGATTTCATCAATACCTCACACGCGACAATCCGCACAGGGGCAACACTGAAATGGTCTAAACCAAAGGAGGGATGGACAAAATTGAATATAGGTGGCTCTTGGTCTGATGGTCGAGCCGACGCCGGTATGATTCTTCGGGACAGCAGTGGCAAAACCATTTTCTCATCTTGTAGAGAGCTATTCTCTTGTAGGAATGCTATTGAGTCGGAGCTTTGTGCGTGCATGGAGGGGTTGTCGATTGCCATTCAGAGAGCGGAGCTTCCTATATATGTGGAGATGGACTCTTTAGTAGCAGTTAATATGATCAATGAGGAGGATAGGGATAGATCCATCTTTGCTTCTTTGGTGCGGGAGATCAAACTTCTGTTGAGTCTTCGGACGACTTTTGTGTCACATATTTCTCGGGACCAGAACTTTGTTAGTGATTTCTTGGCTAAATTTGCTAGGACAGAAAGTAGAACTATAATTTGGTTAAACTCTGGCTTATCAGAGGTACTCCATCTTTGTATTGCAGACTGTGGTGATTCTGCTATTTGAGTAATACATTTTTCAACCGCAAAAGAAAGTAGCTGAAGAGCCCGGTATGTGATCTTGCGTGAGTAGTTGGAGACCCCGTATGTGCGAGTAGTAGTTGGCAATCCTCGTATGCCCATGTTACCGTGTAGCAGCAGAAGAACATGTTGGGATCGTGCTCGAGTATAGTAAGAGACCCTCGTGTGTGTGAGTACCTAGTTGCAGAGGTGCACACGGTAGTTGGAGACCCGGTATGCGATTTGTGATCGGACATTGCAGTCTCTCAATATAGGAGCCTGTTGATGCTAGCGGGTGTGTGTGATAGGTAGTTGCCCCAGTCGGTTGCGATCCATCAGACATTGCCTCACTCTAAGACAATAGCCGGATACTACGTGTGGGCGCATGATTGGTAGTTGGAGACCCCAGCCGCTTGTGAGCCATCGAAAGTTCCTCTCAACACAGGAACCTCCTCTCAATACAGGAAGCATAGGCGCGCGTCGATGGGTAGTCGGAGATTGATAAGTCTGAGACGTATATATATATAAACTAGCAAATATGTTCGTGCGTTGCAACAGGAAAATATTTATCTTGCTCCTTGCCCAATAAGCATAACTCAAAACTTTCGATAGGTTTTTTTTAGGAATGGAGGATGTACCCCGGCCTCTATATCTGGACGATTCATGCAGCCATATTATTAATTATTCATAAAGATCATACAAGATGATACATCAATAAGGTTGAAGCCATCATCTTGGCAACACCGTTGCTACTCCTATCCCATTGATTAAGGCATGCCGAATGTTCAGGCTTAATACCAAACAGACATCGCACCAAAGCCTAACATCTAAAGCCGGGTGTCCCATCCAAGACACTACCTAGATTGGGTCCCACACCAGTCTGACACACTCCCAGTGAGCAGCGCACGCTGCAAGGGTCGTCACCTCCATCATCCCTCGGTCCATCCTCAGAGTAGAACTGAAGCACCGACCTTGCCAGGCCTCTCTGCCATCAACGCCACCATGACGCCAGACAACTTCCTCCTCCTGCGCGATTCCATCTCCGTGCATCAGACACCGAGTCTCCACAGCGCCACGCCGCCGAGATCCACCACCATCAATGTGTAAGATGAAACACCGCTCCACCAAAGACGTCGTCCTCTGGTCCCTCGATCCCGTGTGCACCGCCAAGAATGACGCCCCCAAGGGGGAAAACGCCACCAGAGAGCCGTCATCATCCGATCTACTGATCTAGGGTTTCCCCTGGAGGTAACAGAGAGTGGCCTTGAACTTCTCCACGGTGATGCCTTCAGGAAGAGAATGACACAGACAGCGTCGCCATCGCCGGCCTTGGCAATAGCCAATAGCAGGTTTTCACCCAGATATGATCGAAGACCTCCATCTCACGTGCACGGGTCGCCGCCATCCTTGCCAGGACCTGAATGATCCAGGCCGCCGCTGCCAGATCTCAGCAAGGAGAAGTCCCCCACCGAGACCCGCCGGCCAAGCAGGGGAGGCCGAGACGGCGCCCGCAGGACCAGATCCGTGATGGATCCGAGTCCGCGCCGCCATCCCGAAGCCACCCCCGCGCGCAGCCGCCACGGCCTGGCCGCCCGCTCGCGCCGCTCGACGCGCCCTTGCTGCATCAGCACCAAGACTCACTACTAGAAAAAGGGCTATAGATGATATGGCCACTAATGGCGCACCAGACATGTGGTGCGCCACTACTATATAGTAATGGCGCACCATGAGTCGGTGCGCCATTAGTGTGGTAGACACTAATGGTGCACCAGACCCACAGTGCGCCATTAGTAACAATTTTTTTTCCAAAAATTCTCATGGCGCACCTCCAACCCAGTGCGCCACTACTTTTTTTTGCAAAACTACTAATGGTGCACCTCAAGCTGGTGCGCCATTAGTAACAAGGGTTACTAATGGTGCATCTGTCTGTGGTGCACCATTAGTAACCTGGGACCAGCTAGATATTTTGGACAGCCACACCTACATACTCACTTTCCCCACTTCATTCTCTCCACCTCCTCCTCCAAGCTTGTGTCGGCTGCCTCCTCCTCCTCACCTCATTTGCACCATAGATTTATCAAAATTAAGTGGTTAAATTACCTTTTTTGATAGGTAAGTAAGGGGAAAGCTATCTTTATGTTGTAGATCTACTTTTTTTCTCCCTAGCTCGCTCGAACAACGTGCACATGCACTTTTTATGGCCTTGCTAGATCTATGTATGTTTGTGGTGTTGCATATGTTTGTGTTTGCAAGTACCGGTATTTGAAATGCGATAGTTGCCAATATTTTGCCGGAATGTTGATTCATTTCCGTTTCGGCGAGAATTTTGGCACTATGCATTCTTTTTGGTCCTATTTTTAGGGAAAGTCATGCCAAATTTTTTCTTGGTTCTAAAATATCATTTTGCTCTACCCCGCAGGCGACCATGGTCCGCATGATGACCGAAGGCATCGTGAATAGGTTTTTGAGCTCCGCGAAGGCCGAGATGCTTCAAAAGAACGAGATGGAGATAAGATGTCCGTGTCGAAGATGCAAGCTGAAGAGTCTTATTACGGACCCAGATTCCGGGCAGGTGCGGGACCACCTACTCTTGCGTGGTTTCATGGATGGCTATCGGTGGCAAGGTGATGAAGATGACTATGAAGTCGTCCATGGGGGTCGGGCAAGAAATGAGGGAGGGCAGCAAGACAACCACCGCGGCGAGGGCGGGCGAGAAGACGAAGAATCTCCAGGACATGATCACGACGATGATGCTGTACACAGTCATCATGTAGAAGATGCCGGACATGATGATGAGGAAGATCAAGACGAAGGGCATGATCATGAAGATGAAGATGCCGGAGCAGACGACGATGGAGGCTGGGTGCAAGACCCTCATATTCAAGAGCTGCTTCTCAAGCAGACGGATAACGCAAGAGCTGCCGCCCGAGAGAAAGCCAAGCTGGATCAACTGGAGATAGACACGCTTACTCCATTGTATGAAGGATGCAGGCCCGAGGATACCCGCCTGAAAGTAACGCTCATGGCTTTAGAGATGAAGGTAAAACACAAAATGACCGACACATGCTTCGACGAGAACATGTCATTCTGGCACGAATGTCTTCCCAAGGGGAACAAGTGCCCGACCAGTTTCAAGGAGGCGAAGAAAATCGTGTGTCCTCTGAATTTACCGCACGTGAAATACCATGTGTGCATGAACAATTGCATCATTTATCGGGACGAGCACGCGGAGTCTACCATATGTCCCGTGTGCGCGTCACTCGATACAAGAAGAGGAAGAAAACTCCTTGAAAAGTGGTGTGGTACTTTCCGATCACTCCTCGTCTGCAGCGGTATTTCACGGACCTAAGGTAGCAAAGCTCCTATGTTGGCACGCGGATTGGGAGGAGAAGAAGCGAGAAGATGACGGAAATGATCCGGAGATAAATAAAAAAGACAAGATGCTGAGTCACCCTAAGGATGCGAGCCAGTGGCAAGCGTTGAACTTCGAAGACCCAGAATTTGGGAACGATCCAAGGAACATCGTGCTGGGCGCGAGCACCAATGGAGTCAATCCGTTTGGCAGCCAGAGAAGCACACATAGCACCTGGCCTGTGTTTGTGTGGATGTACAACCTTTCCCCCTGGTTGTGCATGAAGAGGAAGTACATTCACATGAGTATGCTAATTGAAGGGCCGAAACAACCAGGGAACGACATCAATCTGTATCTGGGGCTGCTGAAAGTGGAGCTAGACACGCTGTGGAAAACGCCAGCCAATACGTGGGACGCCGCAGAGAAAGAATATTTCCCTATGAGAGCCGCACTGCTCACGACAGTGCACGACTATCTCGGTTACGGATATCTCGCGGGGCAGGTGGTCCATGGATTTTTTGGATGCGTGAGGTGCATGGATGACACAACGTATCGCCAGCTAGATAGAGATCCCGGGTCTTCGAAAACCGTGTTCATGGGACATCGAAGGTGGCTTCGCGACGATGACCCGTGGAGAAAACGCAAGGATCTGTTCGATGGTGAAACCGAACCCCGAAGACGCCCGCGTATGAGGAGCGGCGAGGAAATAGATGAGTTGTTGAGAAATTGGAAAGATTGCCCACTGCAGGGAAAGAAGCAAAAGGTGCCAGAGCCGGGAAAGAAGCGAAAGGCGCCAGAGCCGCTGCTGAAGGTATGGAAAACGAGGTCTGTTTTCTGGGACTTGCCATACTGGAAGATCCACTGTGTGCCTCATAGCCTTGATGTCATGCATATCACGAAGAACGTGTGCGAGAGTCTGCTTGGTACCCTGCTCAACATGCTAGAGAGGACAAAAGATGGGCCAAAAGCAAGGGCAGACTTGAAATCAATGGGCATTAGGGAGGAGCTTCACGCTAATGATGATGATGATGAGGCGAAGCAGGACACAGAAAGTCATCGCAAAGGAAAAAAGGCTAAGAAGGTCGGAAATGACTACCCTCCCACATGCTTCACTCTAAGTCAGGAGGAGATCGAGCAGGTTTTCACCTGCCTCGTAGGAGTAAGACTACCTTACGGTTACGCGGGGAAGATAAGCAGATACCTAGACCTAGCGAAGCAGAAGTTCAGCGGGATGAAGTCTCACGACTGTCACGTGCTGATGACGCAGATACTTCCAGTTGCAATTCGTGGAATCATGGACGCGCACGTCCGTGAAACGCTATTTGGCCTATGCAACTTTTTCGACGTCATCTCTCGAAAGTCGGTTGGCGTGAGGCAACTCAGAAGGCTACAGGAAGAGATCATGGTGATACTATGCAAGCTTGAGATGTACTTCCCGCCCGCATTCTTCGATGTTATGGTGCATCTGCTGGTCCATATCATGGAGGATATCATCCAACTCGGGCCGACGTTCCTGCACAGCATGATGCCGTTCGAAAGGATGAATGGTGTCATCAAAGGATGCGTTTGCAACATGTCACGTCCAGAGGGAAGCATAGCCAGGGGCTTTCTGACCGAAGAGTGCATCTCCTACTGCACGAATTATCTAGGCATCGAGAACCCCGTTGGTCTGCCCGTCAACAGGCACCTCGACAGGCTCGCTGGATGGGGTCACCGTGAGGGTCGCCGCGAAATGCATGTCGACTTCGAGGGTCCACTCGCCGACTTTGAAAGAGCAAACCTAGTCGCGCTACAACACATAGACGTGGTCGATCCTTGGGTGGTAGAGCACAAAACCTTTATTGAGAAGACGTACAATGACCGAGGCCAACAGAGGACGGACGGAGATATAATCAAAGAGCACAACTCATGTTTCACGCGTTGGTTCAAGCAGAAGCTTCTGTCGTACCCTATACATGAGGATTCTTCCGCGGAAGAACAACTCATATTCGCCTTGTCACAGGGCGTTGAGCACAACCTGATGACCTATGAGGCGTACAATATCAACGGCTACACATTCTACACCGAGGACAAGGACATGAAGAGCGATGGTTATCAGAACTCCGGGGTAACGATGGAATCCTACACCGGTAACAACAAGGACAGATACTACAGAAGGATCGAGGAGATCTGGGAGCTGAGCTACACTGGAGAGAAGGTCCCAATGTTCCGTGTCAGATGGGCCAAGAGCGTCCTAAAAGAAGACCGGTATTTCACCATGGTTATACCCGAAGCCAAATCCAAGACCGCGGGCGCAAACATCACCGCGAAAAATGAGCCATGGGTACTAGCTTCCCAAGTGGACCAATGCTTCTTCATTACCGACCCGTCAAAGCCAAGTCGTGTTGTCGTGAGGAGAGGCAAAAGGAAGATCATCGGAATGGATGGAGTAGCCAATGAGCAAGACTTCGACAAGTACGGCGACCCGAAGATCGAACATGATGACGACGATGAAGTAGAAGCAGACACCACAAGAAGAAGCAGGACCACCCTACCTAAAGGACGTCCGTTCCAAAGAAGAACTTCATTTGCGAAAAAGAAGGGCAGAAAGATTGTGAACAGATAGCTAGCTAGCTAAGATCGATTGTATTTAAATCGTAGTCTTCATTTCTTGATTGCATTACATGGGCACTTTTTGAACTCGTGAATATTTTTAAATTTCATGGGCACTTTTTGAATTCATGAATATTTTTTCAAATTTGATGAATATTTTTAAATCTCGATCGCTATCCCCCTCCATCTCTATCTCGATCCCCCCCCCGCACCCTCCCCCGCTAGCTTCACCGCCGCTGAGCACCCCCCGCACCCTCCCCCGCTAGCTCCACCGCCGCCGACGACCCACCGCACCCTCCCCCGCTCCACCGCCGCTGCCGACTCACCGCACCCTCCCCGGCCTGCTCCACCGCCGCTGAGCACCCCCATTTGATGATATTTTCAAATAACAAATTTGATGATATTTTTTCATATTCATAAAAAAATTATTACTGTTTTTATAAAAAAAATATTACTGTTTTTATAAAAAAAATATTAAAAAATAGCAACAAATAATAATAATAATAATAATAATAAAACATACTAATGGCGCACCTCTCGTGTAGTGTGCCATTGCTATCTAAAAAAACATTCTAATGGCGCACCGCTCGGGGGTGCGCCATTGCTATCTTAAAAACATTCTAATGGCGCACCGCTCTGGTAGTGCGCCATTGCTATCTAAAAAAACATTCTAATGACGCACCGCTCGGGGTGCGCCATTAGTAATCTTCCCCCTAGCTCTAACTCGCTCGACCCCTTCGTCCCTCCCTCTCGCCAGATCCAGTTCCTTCCCCCCCCCCCCCCGCGCGCTGCCCCGACCCACGACGCCGCCGCCCCCGCGCCCCCCACCACTGCAGCTCCGCCATCGCCGACGCCTCCGCGACCTCGCCGTCGCCGATGGCCTCCCCGCGTCGGCCCCTCGCCGTCTTCCTCTTCGACTACGAGGACCCGGACGAGCTCGGACGCCCTCGAGCCATCCCTTCAACGTCGCCGCCGCCACAGACCCCGACCCCAACCCCGACCCCGACCCCTCCGGCGACCGGCCGCGCCCGCCCAAGTACCTCTCCTCCTTCCTCCTTCCTCCCTCTCCACCCTTCCTCCCCATTCCATCCCTCCCTCCCCTCGACCGTGTCTTGTGTCTCAACACTTCAGGTTAATTGCTTTGCTATGACTTGTGATCTCAGGTTAATTGCTTTGCTATGTGCCACAGATAGCTCATGTGTTGCATTTGCCATGGCTATCATAGACAGACAGTAATGACTGTGTTCCTAGGTTTAGACAGACAATGTCTTTTCATGCCATTTGTTCAACATCAGATAGCATTTGTCATTTGCCACATGTTCAGTTCAGATGCAATGATGTAAATTGACATATGGAAGTAATCTGTTAATCTGAATTTTGTTACTGATGATGACAGGAGATTTGTGCACTGTAGTTTGTTAATCTGGACAGCTCAGTAGCTAATGCATTCAGTTAACCAAAGTTTAGTTCTTGTGTACTGTAATTTGTTAATCTGTTACTCCATTTGTTACTGAATTTTTCTCTTGGGGTTTAGTAGTGAGATAGAACATGCATGGTCCAGCATTCAATTGGAGTATTGCCTAGGTTCAATTAGGTTCAGTAGTGCTACTAGGTTTAATATCGTTGCTCCTGTGCTATACTTTGACAACCTGGAGTGCATTAGGGAGTAGTAGCCAATTAGGTTCAGTAGTTAATTGATGGTTTGATACATGATACATTTCATGCACAGGGTGCTAGAGCTGCACTTAACTTGCTAAAATCATCCCCTTGTTCTTACTGGTTATAGAAATTCATTACTTGTCCTATGTTTTCTGTCAGGGTATTGTTCAGGAAGCTTGCTTGAGTTTGTGTTCTTTAATTTGTAAATCTGCAGTTCTAGCCACATTTAGGATAAGTTGTTGTATATACTGTCATAAAGTTCAGCAAGAACAGGGCATCAACAGTGCTACTCTAGTATCTAGTTGGGGAGGGACAAATGGACAGGGAATTACTTGTGATGCCTCTGAATTACTTGTGATCACATTGAGAAAGACTTGTAAAGATGATTATCATCTTTTACAGAAAACAATTTCTGTAAACACGTCAGTAACTTTGCTAGTTTGCTGGGTTTTGTCTCCGACCATCGTGTTGTGATGAATTTGCAGGTACCCTGAGAGGCCCTTGAGTTTGCTGGAATGTCGATTAACTTCCATTTCGGCAAATTCGGGTACTCCATATGTCCTATTTTCAGCAAAGGTCATGCTGAAATTTTCCATGAATTTTAGCATGACTTTGCTAAAAATAGGACATATGAGGTACTTGTGACTAATGCATGGGCCGGGGTCTTAGTACTTAATTAAGTAGGATCAACTGCCCCTTTATTCTTGCTGCATTAAACCATAGGTTTTAGGGTGCCTCGGTGTCGATAAGAACCTAAATGATGAAAGCTTAGGCTTTTAGGGTGCCTCGGCATCGACAAACCCTAAATGATAAGACCTTGGCTTTTAGGGTGCCTCGGTGTCGATAAGAACCTAAATGATGAAAGCTTAGGCTTTTAGGGTGCCTCGGCGTCGACAAACCCTAAATGATAAAATCTTAGCTTTTAGGATGCCTCAGTGTCTACAAACCCTAAATGATGAGACCATGATCTTGTTCCTTGACAATAACCAACTTTTTGACCATTTTTTTCCTATTTAGAGTGAAACATGGCTCACAACGATGAGGCCAGCGGTTCGGGCGGTAAGCAATTCTGGGAGTTGTCCCAGGAGATGGAGGAACAACCTCACTGCTATGAGGACGCCGCGGAAGACACCGATCCTGACTACACAACCCCTAGTGGCGTCGGGGATGACAGCACTGATGGTGCCGCCGAGGATGCCACCACTGATGCTGCCGCCGAGGATGCCACCACTGATGATGGCAGCGCACGCACAGATGGCAGCCAATCGAAGAGGCAACGGAAGGACCGGCGCCCGAACGCGCTCTGCACCGTCAAGGAGGAATTTAATCAAGTGGACTCCAACGGGAATCCAACGGAGCCCAAACAAATAGTCAAGGGGTACTCGGTTCAGCTCGGGTGCATTCTCCGGAGCACTGTCTCGATCAACACCGAGAACCTAAGGCATAAGGACCGAGGGAATTTGCGCAACCTCCTCTTCACAAAGCTGCACGAACGATACAAGTTCCCCGCTAAATTTGAAAACACACACATCTCAGGGAATAAAGTGAACAGTGCCGCCCTCACGAGGATGAGCACAGCCCTATCTACTTGGAAAAGCGCGGTGAAGAGTATGATTGACAAAGGTGATAGTTATGAGAAGATCAAGGCGAAAAATCCTTTGATCAGCGAAGATGACTACAAGGAGTTCAAGATCAAGTGCGAGAGCAGCGCAACCTCCGAATCAAGTCAGTGGGGGGAAGAAATGCGGGGGTTGAACTTAGAGGAACACAAACTCGGCCCCGGTGGTTAAAGAGTGGCGGAGCCTATATGGGACAAGGAGGACGCGGAGCGTGCCGAGCAAGGCCTACCGCCCCGCTTCGAGAAATACCGTGACAAGCAGACCAAGAACTATGTCAGGGCCCGGTACAAGGAGGACCCGGTAACAAAGGAGCTTACCACGGATCCGAAGACCAGGGCGCTTGAGCTTGTTCTGGCGCAGGAGACTGAAAGCAGTAGCGCGGGGTCGTCTCAGAGCACCCCTTGGGACAGCACTCTAAATAGGGCGTTGAACGTAATGAAAAACAAGGATAAGCTCAGTAAGCCGTCGTCAGCTGGTCGTGTGGTCGGCAAAGGCTTGTCCACAAAATGGTCATCATACTATAACGCTGGTGGGCGAAAGGAGAGAAAGACCAGCTCGGAAAGCCAGTCGCGCGAGGTTCAAGAACTCAAGGCACAAGTGGCGCGGATTTCGGAGATTGTCCAAGAGCAAGTGCAACAACAACTGGGATCGACGCTCACCGGCATTATGCCTACCTTGATTCATGGGATGACGATGTGGATTGCGAGCGGCCAATAGGGGCCGCCCCCGATTCCCAGCTTCACGGCCAGCAACTCGCACAACATGCAGGCGGCGCCATTGGTGTCTCTGGCGGAGGCGGTATTGGTGTCTCCGACGCCGGCACATGCATTGGAGCTTAATGAACCCGGGTGTACGCCGGGCGGCACCTCGGCAGCAAGCGGCCCCTCCGTCAGTTGCACGCCCGCCGTTGGCGGTGCCTCGACATTAGCCGAGCTCGACGCCATCATCATGGTAACTAATTAAGCCTCTCAGCCGAGGACTTCATCTCCTTGCCTTTGACTGGGCATCCCTGACGCCTTACATGTTTTCGCAGGGCGCCACCCACGTTCCGTGCACTCTCCTGCACTTCGTGAACGACGAGTTGGTCGATGTCGCCAAGGGCAAAATCGTTCAACCGGGCAACCCCATGTTCCACGGTAATCTGAGGCCACCCACCGTGTATAGGGTTCAACTGGTTCGGGTGCTGCCAGGCTGCGATGAGTTGTTACCTCTGATTCGACCCGCCGGGGCCGACGAAGATGATCTGTTGACCCTCAGCGCCTGCCTAAGCTAGCCCCTGCTTTGGCCGAAGATCCAGATTCGTTTGGGGCGGGGGACATCACCCCAAAGACAACACCGCCAGTCGTGCCGGCGCCAAATCATGGCAAGACCGCCGCAACGCTACCGGACATGCCGGACATCCCTATGGCACAGCATCCGAACATGCATATGGCACAGGATCCGGATGACAACGACAACGACGACGGTACATTTACCAACGTCGATAAGTACTTTGCCGAACATGGGTACGATGAGGAATTCTTGGGGCATCCTTCTCAAGAAACCAACCCTACAAAGAGGATCGCGATCTAGCTGGTACCGCGGAGAAACCCAATTGCAACAGGCGTCGTCTGGCATTCAGTTCTCAGGAGACGCCTCCAGCTGCCGACTTCACCGAGCCTCAGATAGCCGAGGTGCGAAATATTATCAGCCCCAACACACTCAAGAAGGCGGTCTGTGAGCAGAACTCGGCCCCATTACAGCAGAAGAAGAAGGGACGGAAAAGAAAGAGTAACAAGGGTGCGAGCCAGCCGACACCGAGTACGATCCGTGCTCAGGACGGGCCACCTTCACCTAAGGATATCTCGAGGAGGGTGCATGTGGCGGGTAGGCTGATGCTACCGACTAATATGCTCAATGCTGCAACCGGTGCTATGCGGAGTCTGCATGACAGTGTTCTTTCTTTGGAGAAGCGGCGTCTCAGAGAGAATGACGTGGCATACCCGGTTTTCGTGGCCAAGGCGCCAGAGGGCAAGGGCTTTGTGGATAATGCCATCGGGGGTACGATTGTCTTGTGGTTTGATGACATCTTCGCTATGTTTAACCTTCATCCGCTGCACTACACCTTTGTTCGGCTATTTTTGCTGAGTATGGAGATGTGGATCATTAGAGACAAGACCCCGGACATCGTGATAGTCGACCCCTTCTACATGCGTGCCAAGATCTTGGGCAGCGCCGGGACCGGCAAGTCGCGAGTTCTTACCTCGAAGGCGTCATTCTGGCAAACCCAAATAAGGATAACTTCCTCATGCCTTACTTTCCCGAGTAAGTCGTCCCCTCAACCGCCCCGTAACATATGATTTCTTAGATTTCGATCGTTTTTTTAACATTCCGTGTTTTGTGCAGTGACACACATTGCACACTCATCCTCTTAAGCCCGAAATATTCCATGGCCACGTATTTCGACTCGGACCGTCAGTCGAAGAAAGACTACACAAATATCAAGAAAGTTCTTGATGATGTTCTCCCCGGCTACGCCAAATCTGGAGGCACCTTCACCAGGGCAATTCGTAAGTACGGCAAGCACGTGTTCACCCACAATACGATGTTCTACTGTGTCAAGAAGCCGCCTGGCGGTCAGAAGGATGCCTACTACGCCCTCCATCACATGCGGGTGATCGTACGGGACCATAATCACCTTCTGCTACCAAATAATCTCAAAGATTGGGCCGCGAGCTTGTCGGCAATCCAAGACGCGGACATCAGAAAAGAATTCTTTCGCATCCAGTCGGAGTTTGCGGAAATCATCCATCAAGATGTTCTTCATACCTCGGGGCAGTTCAACCTCAGAAATCAACCGTCCAACAGTGAGATAGACACAACGCTACAAATGCAGGCTGACAACGCCCGCGATTTCATGACCATCACGATAGACGGCGGCTTCATCCACGCTCTGGTCCCTTGAGTCGAGTCCAAAGTAGTGATGCTATGTGTAGTTCTGAAACATCGATTGGCTCATGTTGTAATTAAACTTTAATTAACTTGTATGTCTCTTTGGTTTGGATAGTCGTTCAACTTAGATGTAATCGATGCTATTAATGTCTTTCTTTTCTCTTCCGATCCTTTTGTTGCATACTTATATATTGCTTATGTATTGTATGTTAATTGCTACTAACGTTTTGTTTGGCTAGTGCATAGAGATGTCGTCATATATCGTGTACAAGGGTAAGGTTCTCGGAGTCTACGACGACTGGGAGGAGTGTCGGAGATAGGTTCACCGTTTCAGCGGTAACAGTTACAAAAAGTACACCACTAGGGCGGAGGCGGAATCTAGATACGCGCGCTATCTAGCGGGAGAGAGGAGGGAGCGTTGGAGGAACCGGATGAAGACCAGTTTCATCACGATTATGCTCATCGTGATGATCGCGGCTCTCTTCTATGTGATGGTAGTTTAGATGATCGATATCAACTTGTAATGTGAAGACAAACTCACTACACGCGGTCTCGAGACTTGTAATGTTCTATCTTTGTTCGGTCTTTTGAATTCGGAGACTAATATGATGATTTGTATTTGGAGACTAATTGTAACGCCCTCGATGCGGCTATATCTCCCACGTGTCGAAGCACGACTTAGAGGCATAACCGCATTGAAAGAAATGTCGCAAGTGAGGTAATCTTCACACAACCCATGTAATACATAAGGGAAAAAGATACATAGTTGGCTTACAATCGCCACTTCAGACAATACATGAATAAAGCATTACATTCATCCAAATACACTCAAGGTCCGACTACGGAACCAAAATAAAAGAAGACTACCCCAAATGCTACACAGATCCCCGATCGTCCCGACTGGGCTCCACTACTGATCAACTGGAAACGGAACAACATAAAGAACACGATCTTCATCGAGCTCCTCCTTCAGCTCGGTTGCGTCACCTGCACGGTATCATCGGCACCTGCAAGCTGGTTTTGGAAGTATCTGTGAGTCACGGGGACTCAGCAATCTCACACCCTCGCGATCAAGACTCTTTAAGCTTATGGGAAGGGTAAAAGGTATGAGGTGGAGCTGCAGCAAGCGACTAGCATATTTGGTGGCTAACATACGCAAATGAGAGCAAGAAGAGAAGGCAAGGCACGGTCGAGAAACTATGATCAAGAAGTGATCCTAGAACAACCAACGTCAAGCATAACTCCAACACCATGTTCACTTCTCGAACTCCGCCGGAAAGAGACCATCACGGCTACACACGCGGTTGATCCATTTTAATTAAGTTAAGCTTCAGGTTTTCTACAACCGGACATTAACAAATTCCCATCTGCACATAACCGCGGGCATGGCTTTCGAAAGTTCAAATCCCTGTAGGGGTGTCCCAACTTAGCCCATCACAAGCTCTCACGGTCAATGAAGGATATTCCTTCTCCCAAGACAATCCGATCAGACTTGGCATCCCGGTTACAAGACATCCTCGACAATGGTAAAACAAGTCCAGCAACACCGCCCGAATGTGCCGACAAATCCCGATAGGAGCTACACATATCTCGTTCTCAGGGCACACTCAGATGAGCGCTCCGTACAACTAAAACCAAACCTCTAGTTTCCCCGAGGGGGCGCTGCAAAGGCCTCTAGTTTGGACCAACACTCAGAGGAGCACTGGCCCGAGGGGGTTAAAATAAAGATGACCCTTGAGTCTGCAGAACTCAAGGGAAAAAGGGGCTAGGTGGCGAATGGTAAAACCAATATTGGGCATTGCTAGAGGAGTTTTCTTCAAGGCGAACTGTCAAGGGGTTCCCATTATAACCCAACCGTGTAAGGAACGCAAAATCCGGGAACATAACACCGATATGACGGAAACTAAGGCGGCAAGAGTGGAACAAAACACCAGGCATAATGCCGAGCCTTCCACCCTTTACCAAGTATATAGATGCATTAATTAAATAAGAGATATTCTGATATCCCAACAAAATATCCATGTTCCAACAAGGAACAAACTCCAATCTTCACCTGCAACTAACAACGCTATAAGAGGGGCTGAGCAAAGCGGTAACATAGCCAAACAACGGTTTGCTAGGACAAGGTGGGTTAGAGGTTTGACATGGCAATATGGGAGGCATGATAAGCAAGTGGTAGGTATCGCAGCATAGGCAAAGCAATAGAGCGAGCAACTAGCAAGCAAAGATAGAAGTGATTTTGAGGGTATGGTCATCTTGCCTGAGATCCCGCAAGGAAGAAGAACGAGTCCATGAAGAAGACAAACGGACGTAGCCAACGAATCCTCACAAACGCAACATTACCGGATTACCGAGAAGAAGTACACCGGAAAGAAAGCAAACAACATAGTAAACAACCACCACATAATCATGTCATGATGCACAATCAAGTATGATGCATGTCCGGATTAATGAGGCATGGCATGGCAAAGTGCACAAGCAATTCTACAAATTAAGTGGAGCTCAATATGCAACGAGTTGCATATTGACGGAACACCACATGCCTTATTTAGTTCTCTCTCATTTATGTACTCAACAAAATTAAATGTTGGTTAGCATGGCAATGGGTGAAGCAAAGTTAACTAACTATCTAGTCAAGTTTAAATGAGGCCGGAAACAACGAACAACAATTCCGGTAAATCCTCATATGCATATATTAGGTTTGGTACTGTTCTGCCCTAAACCATCTTTTAGAGTTGTTAAACATGCAAAGTGATGCCACCATATTAGACTAGACATTTTTCTACCCCATTTACATATAAAGAACCGAGTTACAGTTATTTAGTTATGAAATAAAGCATTTTAACATATTATTGGAGCAAATTTAATCAAACAGCATTTTAAATATTTTAAACATGCATGAAAGAGGCATATTATTAATCTACACATTATCCTAAGAACTTTTCATATATAAAGTTTTTACAAAAGATGCACGGTTTGAGAGTTACAATATGCAAGGAGCTTAGGGGTTATTCTGTAAAACTGCCAACTCTGGGAATTAGAAAAATCGTCCTCTCAGGAAAAAAACACAGGCCAGATCTGAGGCAAACTGGGCCGGGGGAAACTGCTGGTTGCTCACCATGGGCTGGGCCCAGTCGATGGAACAGGAGGCCGGGTAGGCCTAGAGCGGTGCTGGGCCTTGCAGGCCGATCGAAGCAGGGGAACGCTGGGTCCTATGCGTCGCGGGGCGACATTGGCGCTGGTTGGATCGAACGAGGGAGGAGGCGTGGTCAACGCGAAGCAAGCAGCAGCAGTTCGAGCAAGGAAACGAGGGAGCGACCGCAGGAGGACTTGGCGCAGCGGCCTGCCGGTGGTCTCCGGCGAGGACACCGGGCGGGGCGATGATTTGGGCAGAGGACATGAGGATCCGTCCCAGCGCGGCAGATCTGGCAGTCTTCGGTGACGAACGCAGCAAGCCGGCGGCGGGAGCTGCAAGGCCATGGCGGGGAAAAGAAATCAGAGGAGTGACCGAGAGGGAGGAAAGAAATAGGAGAAGGAGAGGAAGAGAGACGACGGGGTCCTGGCGGTGCTGCTGGTTGGCCGTCGGTGGAACGAGCTGCTGGCGATCTCCGCTGGCGATCCCCTCAGGATCGAGCAGAGGAGGCTCTAGGCAGCTCACGCGATGGGCAGAGGCGCATTGGAGGCCGTGGACTGCGCGCGGTTGTTGGGGCAGATCTCGAGGAGGGGAAGGTTGTCGGCTGTGGCTAGAAGTTTTGGATCGGGAGGGGATCCCAAGGAGGAGGAGATAGTGGGCTGGCGGTGGCGGAGGATGGGACAAGATCCCTAGTTTCTAGGGTTTGGTCTAGATTTAGACTAGGGAGTGTATATATATATAAGGAAAGAGGGAGAGTTTAGGGTCTAATCCGTCCCTCCAATTAAAATCGAGCGGTCGAAAAAAATAGACTAGGGAGTCCAAATGAGAAAACGGTGATATTTTGTAGATGTTTGGGGATGTTCCGGACCCAACGGTGACGACTGCCCGGGTCGGGTCTGGGACAACTTTCGGACGCGCGCGCGAGGAGGGCCGCGGGCTGACGAGAGAGGTTAGGTAGTGCCTGGCGGTGAGTGGTAGTGGGCTGTGCAGAAAGCCTAGGGCTGAGAGGAGAGAAGAGAGAGAGAGGCCCGGCGACTGTTTCCGGAGACCGAAAACGTCTGACGATAGACCGGCTATATTGTCGCTATAGTTATCCGTTGGGGCGTCAAACGGACTCCAAATGTGACGAAACTTGGCAGGCGGCCTACTGACAACAAAACAACACCGCACGTCAAAATTCAACCCATTCCGAGAGCATTTTCCGGCCACTTATAAAATACTATTCGGACGTGCCACGGGCGCGTGCAATTGTTTCTGGGCTCAGAACGGACAACGGACGGAGCGAGGAGACCGGGACGGAAGCAAATTTTGAAAACATGATGATGCAATGCACATGATGACAAGATGAAATGCAACACAAAAGCAAATGACATGGCAACGACAGCGAATAACTGGAAGACACCTGGCGCAACGGTCTCGGGGCGTTACACTAATCTTCTATTGTATTCGATGAATCCGTTGTTGCTGTGTGGTGTTGTCTAAATTCTGTCCAATAATATATTTTGTAACCTGTGAAAATATCAGAAAAGAAAAAATCCCTAATATTCATACTAGTGGCGCACCACTCAACACACTAATGGCGCACTGTAAAAATGACACTAATGGCGCACTGTAAAAATGACACTAATGGCGCATCACCCACTAGTGCGCCATTAGTATGCCAAAGCACATGGGTACATATGGCCCCCTCGGAGGCATTCTAATGGCGCACTATGGGCTATACCAATGGCGCACTGCGTGGTGCGCCATTAGTACACCAGATACTAATGGCGCACCAGTGGTGCGCCATTGGTATTTAATTCTAATGGCATGGTGCGAGTGGCGCACCAGTAGTGCGCCATTAGTAGGCAAAACTGGTGTGCCACTAGCATGCCCTTTCCGAGTAGTGACTCCGCCGCGCCGCCGCATGTCGCGCTACAACCGCACGCTAGGAGGGAAGGGCCCCGCCGCCGCCGACGCGCACCGAGCTTCGCCCGGCGGCGCCTTCTGGCGGCGGCGAGGGGAGGGGATGGTGTAGGAGGCGGGGGCAGGGTGGGGGCTAGGGTTCCCCCACCGTCGCCCGCGAGAGCGATGCGAGGGACGAGGGGAGGGGATGGTTTCATGTCATGTATTTCAACACATCACCCCACCTTTAGTGCATATCCTCCTTCTGACCCTCACCAACAATGATAGTTGTGTTTACCTCATCACAATGCATCCAAACGTGATCAATCCCACGACAATGAACTTGCCACCTCATGTCACACCTTTCATTGAGCCCACACAAGGAATTATTTCACAATGAAAACTTTAAAACACTAATATGATCAAAATGGATGTGATGTCTGCCCTCCAAGATTCACCCTATGCATACCCTCATATTCCTACCTGTTTTTGCACATGCCCGTGCTTCACTCATCAAATCAGGATTGGTCGGATCAATAAACTAGGTTGCGGCACATCGTCAGGGATGGAGGGCGCACCGAGGGCGAAGTGGGAGGAAAGTACGCAGAAGCCGGACGAGACATGGCAAGATTGGCTTGTTTCTGTCGTGACGGCTCATAGGCCCTGTTTGGTTCAGCTTTTATCGACGGATTCCGCTACCGCACAGCAGAATCTAAACCAAAGGGCGAACCCAGAAGAATCCGATTCCAGAAATCCGCTGCCAAAATCTGAACCAAAAGCGGAAGCAACCCAGGACGTGCTTTCCAAAATCTGATTCCGCTTTGGGCCAAAATCTTAAAAAGCTGTATCAGCTGGTTTGCCAAATGACCTACATCTTTTTCACATCAGATTTTCCACAGCTATTTTTCCACAGCTGTTTTTTCACAGCTGCTTTTAGAAATCCACAGCCGAACCAAACAGGGCCATAGTCTAGCTCTCAGCTGCTCTTTGTTCTATGGTGTGTCATCGTCTACCTGTGCGTGACCATGATGACATGCTTTTAGCCTTTTAGGGCCATACACATTTGGAGAATAAATTGCCAAAAACCATCACAATTGCGCCCGGTAGTGCCAAAAGCCATCGTTTTCATAATAGTTTGGCAAAAACAATGATTTTGAGTAATTGTTTGCTGAAAGCCCTAAAAAGGAAACTTGTCGACATTTTGACAAAAAACTGATAGCGGGGCCCATCCATCAGGCCACATGGCATGAGATAACAGTTGGGGATACGTCCATCGTTTACCCCATTTGGGGTCCATCCGTCATAGAAAGAAATCTCCCCACGAGCCAGTAGCCTATAAAAAACCACGCCTGATTGGGAGGCCAATGCCTGGATCCTCTGCCACGCATGGTAGTCGGGAGGTCCGACAACAGCACACACCAGAGCTCTGCCGCCTTAAGCTCTCCTTTCGTGCGCGAGGAATTGAACCAGGATGCTATAGCAGGCGGTTGCTCCTCTAACCCCTATTGCCGATCGAGGGTAAGAAAGCGGGGCTTCTCTGGCTGCAGTCGTCGCCAATGAGTGGCACAGCTGGGTGACACGAGAAAAACGCAGATGGCGCCTGCGTGGTGCAGGGGACGGGGCGAGGATGACATGGTATTAAAACGGGACAACAATGTGCGCCATGGTGTGTTGGTGTTGTGCGCCGTGGTGCGCTGGCGCTGGAGTACATGCCCGGAGGCACCCTGGCCAACCGGATCCACTCCACCACGCTGCTGCTCACCTATTGCCACCGCATGCGCATCCTCCATGACGTAGCCGTTGTGCTGGAGCACCCCTCCAACGTGCTCGTTGATAGCGACGACCGCGTGCAGCTCTGTGGCTTGGGGTTGGCCTGGGAGGGCACCTTCTTGGTCGTCGTCATGCCCACCTGTGGCGCGCCGGCAATGGGCTCGCTGGGGTACGTGGATACCTTTTTCCTCTACATGGGCATCGTGTCCAAGATTAGAAGTCTGATGTGTATGGCTTCGGCGTGCTGCTGCTTGAGGCCGTCATTGTCTCGCTAACTGCCAGAGTGCCATGCCTGGACAGCCAGTACCTAGCGAGAAGGTGCTGCCACTCGTGACGGCGGCTTGATTGGCGGGGCTCATGGATTGCAGGCTAGGCGATGACCACGATGCCGTGGAGGCGGGCGACATCGCACGGATCAACGTCAATCGCTTCAGGGCGCAGCTGGGGCTCTGGCCGATGATGGTATAGGTGCGGGCGGCCTTCGCGGAGAAGACGGCGAGATCCATCGCAGGGACGGACCATGGCGATATGATGTCGTCGGCGCCCACTGCATACCAGACGACCCAATTTAGTGCCATTGCGTCCAGATCGCCTTCCGTCCGGGGCCGATTAACATGATATTGTTTTGATCTAGGAGAGGTATTTAAGAACTGGGGAAGAACTCGGGCGTGATAGTTTGCATACTAACTCCAACGGACGGACGTGTTGGGATCAACTTCTCATAGATTTTTTTTTGAGAAAAACTAATGTATAAATAAAAGCGCAAGCGTGGCTCGCATCCCATAAGAGCCCATTAACGCACAACTATATGGCCCAAGGAGGGTTATCGTACGTGCGTGCAAGCCACCCCATCATGTAGGAAACTTTAGCGTAGGAAATAGATTGGTCCCTATTTTGCACTACTAGGAAAAGGCCTACTAATGGCGCACCAGTTTTGCCTACTAATGGTGCATCACTGATGCGCCATTAGTATCACGCCACTAGTATTTATTACTAATGGCGCACCACTGGTGCGCCATTAGTATCTGGTATACTAATGGCGCACCACCCAGTGCGCCATTAGTATATAACACCATGCGCCATTAGTATGCCTCCCAGGGCCATATTTAACCATGTGCTTTGGCACACTAATGGCGCACTGCGGATGGATGCACCATTAGTATACTTGGCATACTAATGGCGCACTCTATAGTGATGCGCCATTAGTATGAATATTAGGGTTTTTTACTTTTCTGATTTTTGCATAGGTTACAAAATATATTATTTGACAGAATATAGACAGTAGCACACAGCAATAGCAGATTCATCGAATACAATATAAGATTAGTCTCCGAATACAATTCATCATATTAGTCTCCGAATTCAAAAGACCGAACAAAGATAAAACATTACAAGTCTCGAGACCGCAAGTATCGAGTTTGTCGGAAGTAATACTAATCCTAACAAGTCCTACTAATCATCATCATACAACTTCTACTCGTTATTCATAACAATTCATACGATCATCATCTTGATAGTCATCGAACCAACCCTACTTAATTGTTCTTAGCACATGATCATCAGTATTAGGCAGGACCTAAATACTCTATTTAAGATAAAATAGCATAAAACAATATAGACCCTGACTCTCCATTATGGAGAATGGAGAACATCCTGTCTCCAATTCTTGCGCTTCGCTTCCTTTTGCTTCCAAGAAGCTCTTTACGACTGTCCATACATTTTTTCCATCCTTTGATTTTCATGTCTCCACTTCTTTCAGAAATCTCGTATGGACAGTTGAGATTCGTAGGACGACTTGGCTGTATGTTCAAAACATTAAGACTACCTTTCTGATACATCATATGAGGCACACAATTCTCTGGGATTATCTGTTGAAAAACATAGTAATAACTTCATAGTTAGCAATGATGTACTAGTTTTAGAAGTATGCAAAAGATGCACGGATGTCGTAATAGTAAAAATCTTACCAGGGTATCTCCATGGTAGTTACCGTAGTTGAACACATGCACTAGTGGCACGTATTTACCATAATGTTGAGGAGTTTGATTGTGGATAATGTAATTCTCAATGTCAGTACAAAATCCGACCAGATTATTTTTCTCCTTGTGAGTTGTTAATTCGGAGCCATCGGTGTAGTAGGTTTTGTCTACCATCTCCCGCACATTCTTTGAACAATAAAAATAAGCTGTCAATGGAAATAAGCTGTCAACTATTTTGAAATAAACAATATAAATTAGCTAATAACTATGTTTGAGAAACTCACATAGCGGTAGAACTGGAGGCGTATCAACAAGGACCCAAATGTCCATATTGTCTTGGTTGATGTCAGGATTACCAAGATCCATGGTGATAAGCATACCCTCATCAAAACCATACATCTTGCAAAATGCTTCCCAATTTTTGCAACCAAAATGGGTTACGCTCTCAGAATTATATAGATTTACTTCAAAGTCCACATCGTGATGAGTCCTTAGGTGAATTTTCTTTGTTTCAGAAATTTCATGGTCTTCAAAATCCATCCTCTCCAAGACATAGCGTCTTGCATGGCATGGGATAAGCTATACTCGAATTGTAAAAGATGAAAATTACACGTTGAAATAGTTGAAGTCATGCTTAATTATGAAAATAACACTTGTCGTCGTTGTGTATCGTTTCAACTTCGAAGGTCTCCTCGAGCTTAATGCTGAAGCGCCGATCATCGTCTAGGTGAGGCATGTCGCATAGACCTCGATCGTCGTGGCACCAGTCGCACTCCGCCGGGAGACTTTCATCGTCCGATGATGATGACGACATATCCTACGTTTATAATTCAAAACTACATCATTTAGGGTTTGTCGACATCGAGGCATCCTAAAAGCTAAGCTTTTATCATTTAGGGTTTGTCGACGCTGAGGCACCCTAAAAGCCTAAGATTTCATCATTTAGGTTCTTATCGACACCGAGGCACCCTAAAAGCCAAGGTTTTATCATTTAGGGTTTGTTGACGTCGAGGCACCCTAAAAGCCTAAGCTTTCATCATTTAGGTTTTGTCAACGCCGAGGCACCCTAAAAGCCTAAGCGTACATCATTTAGGTTCTCATCGACACCGAGGCACCCTATAGAAGCCAAGTTAAGTTTTCATCATTTAGGGTTTATCGATGCCGAGGCACCCTAGGTTGGGCCTAATCACTTGGCACTAATCACTTGGCTCTATTGCCACCTATGTTGGGTTTATCATCTAGGGTTTATCGATGCTAAGGAGAATTCTAAGTTGGGCCTAATCACTTGGCTCTATTGCCACCTATGGTTTAATGCAGCAAGAATGGCGGGGCAGTTGATCCTACTTAACAAAGTACTACGATACCCCGGCCCATGCATTAGTCGCAAGTACCCCATATGTCCTATTTTTAGCAAAGTCATGCTAAAATTCACGGAAAATTTCAGCATGACCTTTGCTGAAAATAGGACATATGGAGTACCCGAATTTGCCGGAACGGAAGTTAATCGACATTCCGGCAGACTCAAGGGCCTCTCGGGGTACCTGCAAATTCATCACGACACAATGGTCGGAGACAAAATCCAGCCACAGACCATATGGTCCTCTGCTTTCATATGGAAAAAAATCAGCTCGACTTATGTGAGCTTCCATTCTAGATATAATAGGTCACCAAACAAAAAATCATCCAGATATAATGGTACAGCAAAGAAACAACTTAATCCATGCCTCAGCTTATGAACAGTCATTACTTCAAATACAGAAGAAGGAACAATTTATTTGTGACATAGTTGCAAATGATGACAGAATAAAGCAACACCCTGCACTAGCCTAAAAACAAGTGAAGTTTCACCCATATAAGAACAACTTTATAAAATCAGAGAAGTTGCTAAATTTTTTGTATCCTTCATATACACTGGAGTACAATGCTTTATAATGTTCCATCATCATTACAGAAAATTGACAATTGTCCATAACAGTTAACTGAAATTTTTGCCTCATAGCTTGGGTGGGTTAAGTACTAGGAGACTTTGTAATGTGCAGTACAGGTGCAGTAACAGGCTTCTGAGTTAAGAAAACATTTCTGTTTGATTTTCAAACCACACACTTACTTTCAACTATAAACAAAACTGACTTGCTGTTAATGAAACTCATGGTGGAAGTAACTACTAGCAGCATGTCATTATCATGGTAGTCCACTATATATTTTTATGACAAAATACATCATTATCAGGGCACATTATGGCCATTTTCTTACATGATGCTAACTGTACCTAACTGATTTTTTTGACAGTAGCTCAAGTTTTTGACAGTAGCTCCTAACTGTACCTAACTGAATTTTTTTGACAGTAGCTCAAGTTTTTGACAGTAGCTCAAGTTTTTGACAGTAGCTCCTAACTGAATTTTCTGCTTAAAGGGAAGGCTGACTTAAGTGGCAAGATGATACAATTTGCGTAACATAACAATATATGCATCTTAATATAACACCATCTCCTAACAGAAATAGTATCCAGATCTACTAGGGGGCAAAGTAGAACTGATATTCTTTTGCTGACCTCTAGTACAAGGTATAGAAGAGGAGGTAAGAGAAGAAATAGTGACATTTCTCTTAGCAGGAGACTTTTTCTCTCTTCTAGAAACAACAGTAAATTTCTCCTCCTCTTCCACTACAGTATCATGCCAACTTAGACATAGGGAAGCGACATTTCCATTCGAGTCATGAATATCTAAACAGTGTTCGGTTTTCTTACTAATTTGTTCCCTGGATAATTCCAATTCCTTGAGAACATGAATAAAATCAAAATTATCCAGAGGTATATCAACACCCATCATTGATGCTCTAAACATAATCTCCTTAGCTACTTAATTCCCCAACCCTAGCTACTTAATTCTCCAACCCCTTTTCTTGTCCAAAATTCTCCAACCCCTAACCCTAGAACACATCAGAAGGAAATCAAGAGGGGAAAGAGGGGGAAGCGGCTCGGGTGCTCACTGGGGAGGTCGAGGGCGACTCGGGGTAGCCGGAGCTAGTCGAGGCGGCGCGAATTCAGCGTCGAGCAGTGGCGATGGTGGCCGACGCGGAGGAAATCGGCGGGCGTCCGAGGGCGTCCGAGGAGGCGCGGGGGCGGCGACGGAGACGGAGGCGCGGGGGCGGCGGCGGCGTGGGGGCGGCGACGGAGACGGAGGCGCGGGGGCGGCGGCGGCATGGGGGCGGCGACAGAGACGGAGGCGCGGGGGCGGCGGCGGCGTGGGGGCGGCGACGGAGACGGAGGCGCGGGGGTGGCGGCGGCGTGGGTCGGTGCAGCGGGGGGAATTAGCTAGGGGGGCGAGGGAGAGGGAAGAAGGGGATCTGGCGAGAGGGAGGGAATTAGCTAGGGGGGAATCTTACTAATGGCGCACCCGCGGTCGGTGCGCCATTAATAATCTTTTTTTTACATAGCAATGGCGCACCAGGCAAAGGTGCGCCATTAGTAATCTTTTTTTTACATAGCAATGGCGCACCAGGCAGAGGTGCGCCATTAGTAATCTTTTTTTATATATATAGCAATGGCGCACCAGCCAGAGGTGCGCCATAAGTAATTTTTTTTGCATGTAATAATTTTTTAGAAAATGAATATGAAACAGTAATATTTTTTTATAAAAACAGTAATAATTATTGTTTAACAACAATTGTAGTCTACACTTTTTTATTATTTTTTAAAAAATGAAGAGGGGAGAGGAGGCGGAGCTCACCGGGGAGCGGGGGAGGGTGCGGGGGGTGCTCGTCGGCGGTGGTGGAGCGGGGGAGGGTGCGGGGGGTGCTCGTCAGCGGTGGTGGAGCGGGGGAGGGTGCGGGGGGTCGTCGGCGACGGTGGTGGAGCGGGGAAGGGTGCGGTGGGTCGTCGGCGGCGGTGGAGCTAGCGGGGGAGGGTGCGGGTGGGATCGAGATCGAGATGGAGGGGGATCGAGATCGAGTGTCCTCATGAATATTCAATATTTTATCATATTGAATATGAAAAAATATTATCAAATTTGAAAAAATATTCATGAATTCAAAAAGTGCCCATGAAATTTAAAAATATTCATGAAATTAAAAAGTGCCCATGAAATACAACCAAGAAATGAAGACTACAATTTAAATACAGTCGATCTTAGCTAGTTATATGTTCATAATCTTCTTGCCCTTCTTTTTCGCAAATGGAGTTCTTCTGTGGAACGGACGTCCTTTAGGTAGGATGGTCCTGCTTCTTCTTGTGGTGTATGTTGCTACTTCATCGTCGTCGTCATGTTTGATCTTCGGGTCGCCGTACTTGTCGAAGTCTTACTCATTGGCTACTCCATCCATTCCGATGATCTTCCTTTTGCCTCTCCTCACGACAGCACGACTGGGCTTTGACGGGTCGGTAATGAAGAAGCATTGGTCCACTTGAGAAGCCAGTACCCATGGCTCATTTTTTGCGGTGACGTTTGCGCCCGCGGTCTTGGATTTGGCTTCGGGTATAACCATGGTGGTGAAATACCGGTCTTCTTTTAGGACGCTCTTGGCCCATCTGACACGGAACATCGGGACTTTCTCTCCAGCGTAGCTCAGCTCCCAGATCTCCTCGATCCTTCCGTAGTATCTGTCCTTGTCGTTACCGGTGTAGGATTCCATCGTTACCCTGGAGTTCTAATAACCATCGCTCTTCATGTCTTTATCATCGGTGTAGAATGTGTAGCCGTTGATATCGTACGCCTCATAGGTCATCAGGTTGTGCTCGGCGCCCTGTGACAAGGCGAATATGAGTTGTTCTTCTGCGGAAGAATCCTCATGTAAAGGGTACGACAGAAGCTTCTGCTTGAATTCGGATGTAACTTTTCGAGTAGATGATTTTTCATATAAAAAACTTTTTCATCCGAGTTCGTACGCAAAAATTATGCCCATTTTACAAATTCTCAAGAGATTTCGCAAATAAAGTCAAAATTCATATTTGTAAATTTTTACAACAACTAGACCACATATCACATGAGAAACTTCTTTTCTTTTATTTTTTTGACATTTTCATCATTTTTGTTTATTTTTTAAAAAACTGAAAAGGCGGTCCATGGGAGGGGGGAGGGTGCATTCAATGGAAGTGGTGGCCAAGTTACTAATGCCGCACCGTGGGAGTACTAGTTCAACTAGTAATGGCGCACCACTCCAACGGTGCGCCATTAGTAGTTTTGAAAAAAATTAAAAAAAAATTCACTAATGGCACACCGTGGGAGTGGTGCGACATTACTAGTTCAACTAGTAATGTCGCACCACTCCCACGGTGCGTCATTAGTAGTTTTAAAAAAATTTAAAAAAAGTTTTCTTACTAATGACGCACCGTGGATGTGGTGCACCATTAGTATTTGGACACTAATGGCGCACGAACACATGGTACGCCATTAGTATATAGTAATGGCGCACCACATGTCTGGTGCGCCATTAGTGTCAATTCCATCTATAGCCCTTTTCCTAGTAGTGTTGGTCCGAACTGTTATGTAGAACTATTTTTAAATATCAACCATTGGTGTTTATGATTAACATAAAATTAACGAATATAAACGTATGACTTATGGAGAACTATAAAAGTTTCCATCTTTTAATATTATGTATAGATATAGATATAGATATAGAATAGAGGTATAAATATAGATATAGATATAAATTTTGGTTGTATCACGCTACAATTATATAATTTTTATAAAGTTCTGACACTAGTTTTTTTGTACTAACCTATTAATTCAGTACATTGCAAGTTGTTGACTTTGGACTTTTCAAGAAAATCAATTTTCCGGAGCCAAGAAAGTCAGGGAAAATTCCAGAAGTTTCAACTCCATAAGCTTCCGGAACAACATGACCTGCCTAGGGAGAGACATGTGGGCCCATGCAGCCAGGTGGCAACGAGGGCCCCAAGGGACTCCGCTCCACTGCCTCTTGGCAACCATGCCTTATTTGTTCATATGTTTTTTTTATTTTTGTTTTGTTTGATTACTTTTGGCTTTTGGTTTAGGTTGTTTAATTTTCATTATTTTTTCCCTTTCAAAGAATTTTATATAAATATGTAATAATCTTCACAAAATTAATAAATGTTAACGAATTTTAAAAAATATTTGAGAATTTTCAAGAAAACCATAAATTTTAACATGTTCATGAATATAAAAATGTGCACTAATTTTTAGTTTTATAAAAATTTCATCAACTTAAAAAATTATGAATTTGAAAATATTCTTGGAATTTAAATAATATGCATGTATATTTCGATGTTGAAGAATTTTTAACTGTTCATGATATTAAAAATCATGAATTTTCAAAATATTCTCAAACTTAAAAATTATCATATATTTTTGAAATGCTCTCAAAATTTTAAAAAATGGTCACTACTTTTTGAAAAAGTTTGTGAATTGTAAAAGGAAAACCATAGAACAAAAAAAGAAAAAGGAAAATGTAAATGTAAAAGGAAACAGAAACCAGTAGGAAATTATTATGAAATGTAGGAAAAAGTAAACCGCAGGGAAAAAACTCGAATGAGGCCGAACCACCTAAAATCGTAAACCAAAAAAAGTAACAAAAAAGGGCAAAATGAAGCGCACTTGCCCCATGCATAAAATGTGGCGAAGCTGATGGGTGTATGATTGGGTGGCAATTTAACATGCCAAATAGGGAATCCCGTTCATGACAATATCTGTTAGAGCAACTCCAGCAGTGGTTTTACGGGGTGTTCAAATAATTTAGAAGAGGCTTGCAGGTGAGCATGTCCAACATGTCCCCTTAAAAACTCCCTCTATAACTAATTTTGGCAGTGACGTGGCGGGCAACGACGTTGGACGTCGGTGCTGAGTTACGGGAAGAGTTGTCTTTCACTAGATGAAGAGGAAGTTGGGTTGATTATATGGGGTCTTCTAATTTGTTTTTCCGCATTAACATGACTTGTTAGAGCATGTTTTTTTGGTCCAACTCTTTCCAAACCAGTTTTTTATACGGAAAGGGGACTTATCGAAGATGATCTTAGCTTGTCGATTTTGTACAATTTCAGGTTTACGAGGGTTTTTCGTTCTCTCTATTGTACTGTAATGCATCATTCCTTCAAGAAGAAAGAAAAATACCTACGGTCTTCATTTTGTCTTTTCAGACCAAGTCAACTCCTTGCCCTGATCACGACGAAGGTCACAAACACAATCATTGAAAATGGAATGGCGTTGTTCTCTTCTCATGGTACTAATCGAAGAAATGATGTTGCTATCTACCTGGACGAGTTACCATTAATTAAGCATGTTCAAATGGCGGCCTAAGCGAGTTAGATAGAGGACGCCACTCAACGATTCCACGCACCGGCTCCGCTATTTCGGTATCTTTTTTTTTGTTTTTTTGCGGGATCGCTATTTCGGGATCTTGACGCGCATGGACAGATCATAGACAGGGGATGATTATTAACACATGAGATCTTCCTGTTTCCAGGCAACACCGGAACAAACCGACTAAAGAACAACATGCACACACTATCACGACGGTCAATTCTGTCGGACCAGCAAAGCAGGCAAAGGAAAGGCAGAGGATCTGACCTGACCAGAACAACGTCGTGCCAGCAAGGACTGTTTACTATGACTAGAAATGCATCCACGAATTCCCACAGTTCATAAACTAGTTTTCCCGAGACACATGTTGGCTCAGGATTACGATGTGGATACATCATTAGTAGCAACAATCATCACATGGTATATGTGGCCAAGGTTCAAGCCGCAGCCCGCGGCCCGCCATCGTCCCTGCGTCGATTTTTCGTGGTATGCGCGCCGGTCTTCGTCATGCTTTCGAGTTTTTCGCCTACTTCAAGCACCGCCGCCGTGCTCCTAACATAGCCGCCGCCGCCGCCGACAGGTCGCCGTCGCCACTCTTCTTCGGTCGCCGCCGCCGCTATCCTTGTAGCCGCCGCCGCCCGTTCACCCTCTTCATCTTCGTCAAGCACCAGTCCGTCGCCAGCGTCGCCGTCTTCTTCTGCAACCACTTCGTCTACTTCGACCATGGTCGGCGACATCGGCCCCGTGCCGATTTACGCCACAACCGTCATCGAGTCAACTTCTCTGCTGGCCCTCCGACTCCTCGACATGGCGTACAGCTCGTGCAGCTTCCTCGTCTATGCATGCCCGGTACTGGCAACATCAATGCGTGCCTTCGTCCATAGCGTGTCCCCGGGTCTGGCAAGCCTGGTGCGGCGCTTCGTCAACTACGTCTTCGTCCATCTACTCATGCCCGGTGCTGGCAACACCGACGCGTGCCTTCATCTATGACGTGTCTCCAGGCTTGGCAAACCCGACGCGACGCCTCATCAACATCGTCTTCTCCCCGGCGCACCACTACTTATACACCAATGCGTCCATGACTAACTCGGCGCCTCCTTGCGCCCGCGGCTCCACGGCGACTTCCTCGACACCGGCTACCCCGACTCGACATCGACCACGACATTCTCCGCACGGTTACCTCAACCACGGCTACACCATCCTACGCCCTCGGCTACATCGACACCGGCACAAAGGGTTATCATCCGCTTGAGAAACTCGTCGGCTTTCTCTACAGTCAACGCGTCTGCGACGCGACACCATCCACGATGCTCCCGCTATGACTGCGGGGGGATGTCAGCCCGTCGGCTACTATTCTCTCCAGTCTGACCGTTCTTGATGCTTGTAACGCCCCGTATGTAACTTGCCATATTTGTATTCCAACTCTTGTCATTTTCGGCTCTAAGTTATGATTTCCCTCATGGTTGGGTTTTGTCTTCGTTTTGCATTTTGTCCATGTCATGCATCTCATATCATGTCATCATGGGCATTGCATTCGCATACATGTTCGTCTCATGTATCCGAGCATTTTCCCGTTGTCTGTTTTGCATTTCGGCACTCCTACGTCCTCCGGCGCCTCCTTTTGCCTCTTTTCGTGTGCGGGTGTTAAACGTTCTCAGATTGGACCGAGATTTGCTAAGCGGCCTAGGTTCACTACCGGTAGACCGCCTGTCAAGTTTCGTGTCATTTGGAGTTCGTTTGATACTCCAACGATTAACCGAGGAACCATAGAGGCCTTGTGTGTGTTGCAGCCCAACACCCCTCCAAAGTGGCCCAAAACCCATCCAAACCCCCTCCATCCTCTTGGCCATTCGATCATGATCGCGTGACCGAAAACCGCACCTTATTTGGACTCTCCTAGCTTCCAGAATCTATAAATAGGCCTCCCCCTCCGAAATTCCGGGTCCCGAAACCCTAACCTAGTCCCTCTCCGCGCTGGACACGTCCGGACGGTGCTGGACGCATCCGCCGCCGGCCCCAGCCAGTCGTGAGTCGCCATGTGTCCCACCGTCCGCTCCTTCGCGTCGCGGCCCGCCAGGCCCGACGCCGGCCCCCGCGGGCACGCTCCTCCGCGCCGCCCGCCAGCCGCCGCCGCCCGTCGCCGCTAGCCACCGCGCCGCTCGCCGCCGAGCATGCCACCGCTCGCCCCGCGCCGCTGGATCCGGCAAGCCCGCGGCCGGATCCCGCCGCTCCGGCCTCCTCCACGCCTCCCCGCACCTCACCGGCGAGCTCTTCCAACTCCGGCCGTCGTCTCCGCGAGATCCTCCACCGCCTCGTTTTGCGTGCCCGGGTCAACCCTAGATCCGGAGGTGATTTTTCTTCTAAGTCCTCGGATATGTAACTTTTTCAGGCCATGTTCATCGCATCATAACTCCGCATCCGTAGCTCCATTTTGGGCGTGCCATATATCAAATTGTTCGTGAGGATGTGCTCTTCATGTTGTTCCATTGCACAATGCTTGTTTGAGTCCATCTTGATGCCTAAAATGTTGTTGCAAGAGTGCTATAAAATGTTAGTTCCTGATTCTTATCAGTTTATGAGCATTTGTCATTTTTGCCATGATTATTGTGTGCCTCCTATGAACTTGAGCCCTACATGTGTTTTGGGCTATGCCATGCCATCTTTACAGGGGTGTAAACCATGTATTTTTGTGATCAATGTGGTGACTAGCACAAGCATGCAAAGTAGCTCTCGTGATGTTGCTGATTTCAGGGACTTAGAATTCTTCTTAGACTTTTCCCTGATTTTATTTTTATGCCATGTATTCATGTTGCTACAGAGTGATCCATGCCTCTTTTGAGCATGTTCAGTAAGGATGATTTTGAGATATTGTTATGTTCTATCCATCCATGTCTTTGTTTGTATTTATGGAGTATCCTAGAATGACTCAATCTTGCTCTACTTTTGCTATAAAATATTCCTGGCAGATTGTTTACATGTTATTCAATTTTGCCAAGGTTGTTGTAATTGATCCATGCATGCTATGAACTTGTTCTTGCTTTTCTTGGCTTCGTGATCATGTCTTCTTGCTGGGTGTATGCTTAGTTTGTCATGCAATGCCTTTTGGTGAGTGCATCGAGCTCGCAAACATGCCTACGTAACTCTGTTTTTGCCATGTCCAGTTTTCTGCTAAGTCTGAATCTGTTAACGAAACTTGCTATGTTTACATGGGTGCCATCATATTTTCTGATCCCTTTTGGCTTATGGTCAGTAAGGGACTTTTGTTATATGCTTTGAGTAGATTCATGCCATGCCTTGCTTTACTATGATCTGATCCTGTATCATGTTGTTATCTTGCTCTAAACATTGCTTCTTGATGTTAATTTCTGACATGTTATTTTCGCTAAGTCTGTGATGCTGTTATCTTTTGCACTTTTGCCATGCTTGTTTGAATCTGCTCTTGCGTGAATTAGCCGTAGCTCAGTGTGTTGGGAAACGTAGCAGAATTTTAAAAATTTCTACGCATCACCAAGATCAATCTATGGAGTCATCTAGCAACGAGGGAGAGGGGAGTGCATCTACATACCCTTGTAGATTGCGAGCGGAAGCGTTCAAGAGAACGGGGTTGATGGAGTCGTACTCGTCGTGATCCAAATCACCGATAACCGAGCGTCGAACGGACGGCACCTCCGCGTTCAACACACGTACGGTTGGGGAAGACGTCTCCTCCTTCTTGATCCAACAAGGGGAAGGAGAGGTTGATGGAGATCCAGCAGCACGACGGCGTGGTGGTGGAAGCAGCGGTGATCTCGGCAGGGCTTCGCCAAGCTCCAACGAGAGGGAGAGGTATTACGAGGGGAGAGGGAGGCGCCAGGGACTTGGGTGCGGCTTCCCTCCCTCCCCTCCACTATATATAGGGCCCCTTGGGGGGGCGCCGGCCCTAGGAGATCCCATCTCCAAGGGGGGCGGCGGCCAAGGGGGGACTTGCCCCCCAAGTCAGGTGGGGCGCCCTCCACCCCTAGGGTTTCCAACCCTAGGCGCAGGGGAGGCCCATGGGGGCGCACCAGCCCACCAGGGGTTGGTTTCCCTCCCACTTCGGCCCATGGGGCCCTACGGAATAGGTGGCCCCACCCGGTGGACCCCCAGAACCCTTCCGATGGTCCCGATACAATACCGGTGACCCCCGAAACATTCCCGGTGGCCGAAACTGGATTTCCTATATACAATTCTTCACCTTCGAACCATTCCGGAACTCCTCGTGACGTCCAGTATCTCATCCGGAACTCCGAACAACTTTCGGGTTACCACATACTAATATCTCTACAACCCTAGCGTCACCGAACCTTAAGTGTGTAGACCCTACGGGTTCGGGAGACACACAGACATGACCGAGACGACTCTCCGGTCAATAACCAACAGCGGGATCTGGATACCCATGTTGGCTCCCACATGCTCCTCGATGATCTCATCGGATGAACCACGATGTCGAGGATTCAAGTAATCCCGTATACAATTCCCTTTGTCAATTGGTACGTTACTTGCCCGAGATTCGATCGTCGGTATCCCAATACCTCGTTCAATCTCGTTACCGGCAAGTCACTTTACTCGTACCGTAATGCATGATCCCGTGACCAAACACTTGTTCACATTGAGCTCATTATGATGATGCATTACCGAGTGGGCCCAGAGATACCTCTCCGTCATACGGAGTGACAAATCCCAGTCTCGATCCATGTCAACCCAACAGATACTTTCGGGGATACCTGTAGTATGCCTTTATAGTCACCCAGTTACGTTGTGACGTTTGGTACACCCAAAGCACTCCTACGGCATCCGGGAGTTACACGATCTCATGGTCTAAGGAAATGATACTTGACATTGGAAAAGCTCTAGCAAACGAACCACGCGATCTTGTGCTATGCTTAGGATTGGGTCTTGTCCATCACATCATTCCCCTAATGGTGTGATCCCGTTATCAATGACATCCAATGTCCATAGTCAGGAAACCATGACTATATGTTGATCAACGAGCTAGTTAAGTAGAGGCTCACTAGGGACATGTTATGGTCTATGTATTCACACATGTATTATAATTTCCGGATAACACAATTATAGCATGAATAATAGACAATTATCATGAACAAGGAAATATAATAATAATCATTTTATTATTGCCTCTAGGGCATATTTCCAACACAGTGTTCATCTTTTGTCAAGCATCTTGAGTGGATCACTGCCATGTGCTCTTTTGCTATGTTAGAGTGCAGTAGCTTAGTTTCTTGTTGCATTTTAGATGGCATCGTGATGTTAATCACAGATTTGTGCCATTATTGTTTTGCTTGCCATTTGCAAACCGTGCATCCGTTTCCGGCGATCCTTATATCGATTTCGACCGAAATCAACTCATCTTTCCAGCGGCACTCTTGGTTTTCCAAGTTGAGGCCTGGTTCAATCTTTGCCCTTCCGAAGCACGCATATGCATTGCATATTACATCCCGCATATCATGCCATATTTTGCATCATGTTGCTTGCGCATTGCACCGTGGTTGATTGTGTTTCCCTTGCTTGTGTTCTTGCCTTGGGTAGAGCCAGGAGACGAGTACGTGATCGAGGAACCCGTTGAGTACGCTTACGAGGATCAAGCTTACGGCAACTCGGAGAACTTTGCAGGCAAGATGACCATACTCTCGAAATCACTTCTATCTTTGCTTGCTAGTTGCTTGCTCTATTACTATGCCTATGCCTCGATACCTACCACATGCTTTATCATGCCTCCCATATTGCCATGTCAAGCCTCTAACCCACCTTGTCCTAGCAAACCGTTGTTTGGCTATGTTACCGCTTTGCTCAGCCCCTCTTATAGCGTTGCTAGTTGCAGGTGAAGATTGGAGTTTGTTCCTTGTTGGAACATGTTTATTGATGGGATATCATTATTATATCTTGTTTACCTTAAAGCACCTATATACTTGGTAAAGGGTGGAAGGCTCGGCCTTATACCTAGTGTTTTGTTCCACTCTTGCCGCCCTAGTTTCCGTCATATTGGTGTTATGTTCCTTGATTTTGCATTCCTTACGCGGTTGGGTTATAATGGGAACCCCTCGACAGTTCGCCTTGAATAAAACTCCTCCAGCAAGGCCCAACCTTGGTTTTACCATTTGCCACCTAAGCCTTTTTCCCTTGTGTTCCGCGGACTCAAGGGTCATCTTTATATTAAACCCCGGGGCCAGTACTTCTCTGAGTGTTGGTCCAACTTGTCAGCCGCCGGTGGCCATCAGGGGCAACTCTGGGTTGGCCTACCGGAAGTTTGGACAATCCGGTGTGCCCTGAGAACGAGATATGTGCAGCTCCTATCGGGATTTGTCGGCACATTTGGGCGGCTTTGCTGGTCTTGTTTTACCATTGTCGAAATGTCTTGTAATTGGGATTCCGAGTCTGATCGGGTCGTCCTGTGAGAAGGAATATCCTTCGTTGACCGTGAGAGCTTGTGATGGGCTAAGTTGGGACACCCCTGCAGGGTTTTGAATTTTCGAAAGCCGTGCCCGCGGTTATGGGCAGATGGAAATTTGTTAATATCCGGTTGTAGAGAACTTGAAACTTAACTTAATTAAAATGAATCAACAGCGTGTGTAGCCGTGATGGTCTCTTTTCGGCAGAGTCCGGGAAGAGAACACGGTCTAGTGTTATGCTTGAACGTAAGTAGTTTTAGGATCACTTCTTGATCCTTGTAGCTTCTCGACCGTGCTTTGCCTTCTCTTCTCGCTCTCATTTGCGTATGTTAGCCACCATATATGCTAGTGCTTGCTGCAGCTCCACCTCACTACCTTTTCCTTACCCATGAGTTTAAATAGTCTTGACCGCGAGGGTGTGAGATTGCTGAGTCCCAGTGACTCACAGATCACTTCCAAAACCAGATGTAGGTGCCGATGATACCATTTCAGGGGATGCGACTGAACTCAAGTGGGAGTCGATGAGGACTCAGGACGTTACTACGTTTCCTTTCCAGACGATCAGTAGTGGAGGCCAGTTGAGGCGATCGGGGATCTTATGCATTTGGGGTTGTCTTTATTTTGGTTCCGTAGTCGGACCTTGATTGTATTCTGGATGATGTAATGCTATATTTATGTATTGTGTGAAGTGCCAATTGTAAGCCAACTCTGTACCTCTTTCTTATTCAGTACATGAGATGTGTAAATATTACCCCTCTTGCGACATGACTACAATGCGGTTATGCCTCTAAGTCGTGCTCCGACGCGTGGGAGATATAGCCACATCGTGGGTGTTACAATGCTCCTATTGTTCGCAACGCTACCGCTACGATTGCGGAAGGATGTTAGAGATATATTTGGGATACATGTATTTGGTAGTCTAGGATTTGTAATCCGTCTCCTACCATATCTCTAGAAGAGGCGTCTTGTCCTTCAAATCTTATACTCAATATATACAATAATATCATCCATCATACAATAAACTATTTCACCAATTCTTCTATCCCTTCTAACGCAGACCAAGTCAACTCTTTGCCGTGATCACGACGAAGGTCGCAACACAATCATTGAAAATGGAATGGCGTTGTTCTCTTCTCATGGTACTGATCGAAGAAATGCTGTTGCCATCTAGTACCTCAACAAGTTAACATTAATTAAGCATGTTCAAATGGCAGCCTAAGCGAGTTAGACAGTGGATGCTACTCCATCTCCATGGCATAGGCAGTTCAACGGTCAAGATTCCACGCACCAGCTCCGCTGTTTCGGGATCTTGACGCGCGGGGTGGACAGATCATAGACAGGGGATGATTATTAACACATGAGATCTTCCTGTTTCCAGGCAACACCGGAACAAACCGACTAAAGAAACTCTGCCTGACCCCAATAACAAAGCGACCGCCAACATGCGCACACACTATCACGACGGTCAATTCTGTCGGACCAGCAAAGCAGGCAAAGGAAAGGCAGAGGATCTGACCTGACCAGAACAACGTCGTGCCGTCAAGGACTGTTTACTATGACTAGAAATGCATCCACGAATTCCCACAGTGCAAAAACTAGTTTTCCCGAGCCACATGCTGGCTCAGGATTACGATGCGGATACATCATTAGTAGCAACAATCATCACATGGTATGTGGCAAGGTGCCTCCAAAAATATAATAAATATCTTCTAAAAAAGTACTAGCAACAATCCGTGGGGGAATAGTTGGGAAAAGGAAATATGTTGCAGTGCAACTAGCAAGGAATCTTTGCACGTGAAAACTGGAAAAAAATTATGCCCAGATAAAAGAATACTTTTGCTGCCAAAGGAAATGCTCGGATACTACAGTGCTCGTTGCATGTGAACAGAGACTACCAAACAAAATGCTCAGATAATAATATTCTGGTGTCCACTTTCTCAAAAGAGACCTGTAAACTCCTCACAAAAGATAAAATGGACATTAAATACTTTTTTCCAAAAGAAAGCTGTAGAAAAGGACTGTGGTTGTTAATTGTTAGATCAGAAACATGCAGAACCATATCTAGCTAAAGATATTTCTCTATTTTTACTGTCCAAATAATCTTGATAATTTTTCAGTTGAAATGAACTGTAAAGCAAAGGAGTCAGAGATATTCCCATTTTCAAAGCACAGACAAACTTGGAAAATAAGAATAAAATTAAAACTAGAGCCTAAATCATATTGAGAGTCTAGTTATGAACAGGTTAGAGATTGAACCAAAAATCATCCTATTCCAAATAAACTTGGCAATAAGCATGAGGAAACCTCCAGATATATCATACTCCCAAGGATCTGCTCTCAAGCAGAGCACCCCCTTCTGCATTTCCCCAAATAGCATCTCAGTGTATAACTACTATGAACAAGAACTACTAAGAACAGGTTGCAAATTCAATGAGCATGGTCCAAATAAGCTTGCCAATCAGAACGAGATGGGAACCAAAACATGCAGAAATATCAATCTCCAAGACTCTGTTCTCAACCAGAGCACCCACTTCTGCATTTCTCCAAATCGTATCTCAATGTCTAGCTACTATGAACAGGTTTCGAATTCAACAAAAAAGGAAACCAGCGATGGCTACATCCATCCATGGCGGAACACACTATAGCAGTATCAAATCTTAAGAACTTTGACGAAACTAAGGAAAGAGCAGGTCAGTTCGGATACTCCAACAGCTCGATCTTGCCATTCTCTTCTTCTTCTGAATCCTTCCGGTTGTCGAAGAACTTCGCGACGAAGGAACGAACGAACGAGATGTGCAGTTGCAGTATCAAATTGGAACAAATTCTAAGCAACTAAGGGAAAGGGGAGCGGGTTGGTTACTCCAGGGACTTGATCTTGCCATCGTCTTCTTCCTGGCGGTCGGCGTCCCCCTCCCCCTCCTCTGGCGGATCCATCCAGTTGTCGAAGAAGGTGGCGATGAAGGAGGAGCACTCCTCGGACCAGCTGCGGCGGTTGGCGGAGGCGCGCCACTGCTGGTCGGTGATCATCTCCGGCGAGAGGCCCCACTCCTCGAGCTCCTCCTTGGTGTGGTGCATGAGGAGGCTGTACTCGCCGCCGGGCCCGAGCTGCATCACCCTGAACTCGCAGTTCTCGAAGTTGTTGAGGCGCTCGAACTGCTCCACGGTCCACTTGAACCACTTCATCATGAAGACGCGCGAGGTGAGGCCGTGCGAGACGATCACCAGGTTGGTCTCGCAGGTGGTGCTGGGATCCAGCCTCCCGTTGTCGATGTCCCTCCACAGCGACTCCAGGAAACCTGCATTGCGACCGGCCGGTTCGGTTCATCGATCGATCGAATCGGAAGGGGCGGAAGGGGAATCGGAGCGGGCAGGGGGGCGGCTTACTGGCGACGCGGTCGAAGACGTCGGCGGCGGACTCGCCCTCGGGGAAGCGGAAGAAGAAGCGGCCGAAGCGCTCGCGGGTCTCCTTGATGGCGCGCATCCGCTCCTCTACCTGGAAGTTGCCGAAGTCCTGCTCGCGGACGCGGCACTCCTCGCGGGCGCCGATGACGCGGTCGCGCGGGAAGGCGGCGCCGATCCCGCGCAGGGTGGCCCGGGTGCGCTCGTAGGGGGAGACGTAGAAGTAGACCTTCCAGTTGGCGTCGGGGCCCCCCGAGGAGACGACGTCGAGGATGCCCCGGCCGGCGGCGCGCGCCTGCTCGACCCCGCGCGGCGTCAGCGGGATGCGGTAGTCCGGGGTGGTGGAGTAGGCCGACATGTCGAGGTTCCCCTGGCTCTCGCCGTGCCGCACCAGGATGATCCGCTTGGGCAGCCGCCGCGCGCACCCGGCCGCGTGCTGCCTCGACATCTCGCAGAAGGGGCACGACTCCTTGCCGCACCCGCCCGGGCTCGCCACCGTCTCGCGTGGTGAGAATGACATCGCTGGCGCCAGGGCGCGTGCCGGCTTATATAGAGGAGAGAGGAGGTGGTTGGGTGATGGAGAGCAACAAACTCTGGCAAGTTCGTCCTTGCCGCCGCGCGCTGATTGGTCCAGCTGCAGCGCCGTCTCTCTGGCTTCGGCCCCGCTGGCCGACTTACGCAGCAAGGAACTGTTACTATCAAGCACTCCAGACATTTCTTGTTACTGCAAGTTTGCAAAGCTACTGCACATGCTGCTCCTCCTGCAGTACATTTAAAACAATGGATTTCAACTTCCTTGGACAAATTTCCAAATTGTATAGGAGTAATGTGTTAATTTTTACCATTTCCATGAATTTTCCCATCGCTTTACAAACATGTATGCTACCACCGCGAGCCGATAAAAATTACTTACCACAGATGAAATGCTTACTACTACAGCAAGTTTTTAACATGTGCATTGCGTTATGGATGATTAAATTACCCTAGTCAAAGCATCTCAACCCATTATTGCAAAAGCAAGTTAAACTGCAAAAACGTGCAATAAGCTAATGACACGTTGCAATAGAATCCATTCCTTTCACCTATCGGATCGGCTTCCGAACACAACATCTATCTATGGGCATGCGATGCATTTTCCTCGGACGCCAGTGTTTCTTGTAATTTACTCCTCTTTAAGGTTAACCAAGCCGCTTGATTAAGGAGGGAAGATAACGCGGTGCAAGCAAAGGCACGTGATACGGCGCATAGCGTATCGCAGTTGCGTCGCCACCGATTCCAGTCCCATCGCCACCGCCGCTGCTGCTGCTTTTGTCTCCGAGAAGCATGTGCGACGCACCGCGAAAATACCTCCCACACACACATGGCGGCCGCAATGTGAAACGGGAGCCAATGATCGGCATCAGAAGCAGCCAAGCAGTTCCCTGCTCCACGACGCTCCGCCTCCTCTGCATGCACGACACAGCGCCTCCGGGTCGGTGCTTTTGTTTTGGATATGTATGCCGGATGATGCGTGTACCGGTGTAGGGGGCGTGTCCTGGGGCCTCACACGGCATTGACACCGAAAGCTCTGTTCAGACGCACAGCGAACACGGCCTCGGCCTGAACGTGGGCGCGCCCCTCAGGTGATCCGTCATCAGGCCGGCCCCATGCGTGAACACGTAGAGTACATCTTCTGCTACCATATACGCTTCAATTAATCACACACAAGGCGCACGCATTCAATGATCGACGGGCACATATACCCGGCCGGCCATGGTCAAGATGAACAATGGCAATCTATCTATTTAGCAAATTGGTTGGTCTATCAAGTTAGTGTGCCCAATTGGTCGGCTGTACTACAAGTTAAGCATTTTGTGGTAACTAAACACTACACACTACACACGGTAAAGATTGCTTTGCGTGCGAAAAGATTGTATAAGATTCATCATGAAGTAAAGCAACATATGTGTAGAATAAGTAACAAAGGATGCACACCATAAAGCTAGCAGGAACTGCTCTCAAAGGTTTGTTTTCCGGAGACAGGGTTGGTATCACTTGGAAGCAACCTAAAGCGTGCCAAATGCAAGTCCCGAAGTGGAGCATGAGTGGGCACTGCTAAGAACAGGCAAACCAGCCTTGAAAGCCCGCCTAGAATCGACTAACAGCGCAATACTTGTACATAAACAATCCTCCAGTCCATCAACTAAATATATGGGGCCGGGACCTGAACCTGCCCTACCCATTTTTAACAAGCCGCTGAACTGAATAGCGTGTCAGGCTCCGTATAATCACTCTAACCTCACAGTGAGGAATTGTGCAACTTCTTGGAGGTGATATGGGGGTGTTATCTCGGGGCAATTCCAGATGTGAAATGGCCAAATGGCTTGCACGTCAAAATAAGAGAAAAGACATCAGTAGAGCACCAAGCCTAGTCACAACCAGGTCCAGGCGTGCAGCACATGCAACCCCCAAAAAGGTTGACACGCTAGCTCGTGGGAGCAAGTCCTCTCCCCCAAGGAAGAAGAACATCTCATGTGGGGCTCCAAGGCACGGAACCGGATAAGAAGATCATGGGTCCAGCTCGGAACTGCATTGCTGTTTCAGCTCAACTTTCCTTGGCCACATGTCTTTGACGTCCAGCTATCCGTTAGACAGATCTACTAGATTTCGTGTTGTTTTAGACCGCCAACAGGGCATAAATGTTCTTCACATGTAGAAGACCATCTAGAGTCTATGTATTCTCTGCGTGTATCTTGCGGATCGTCTGAAGTCTGAACAGACTTGACTGGACAGACAGAAGAGAGGGACTGGACAGACAGAAGAGAGGGACTGGACAGAGAGAAGAGAGGGACTGGAACCAATGCCCCCAGGCGTCAGTGTCAGCATTGAAAATGTGATGGCTGTTGGTTTCAGATAACGAACTAATAATCCTGGAATGAGCGTGTCCAAAACGAGGGAGAAAGAAACAAGGAGGAAGCCACAGCTATGGGCCTATGGCCAACACATCCCTACAAAGCTACCTGCCTGTAATTTGGACATGCTGTGAATAGAACAGCTTACCTAACCTCGAGAGATCCACCGTTTTTTAGATCCACAATTGATGCCCTGGATGAGTTCCGTATTTAACAGATTTAGTGGAAATGTGGCTTAATCTTTTGGAAAGGTTGAACAAAAACACTTCTGTGTTGTCTCATATTCCCCGGGAGGCTGAGAGTTTTTGTTCGATAAACAGAGCATATAGTCCTAACTACGAACTTTCATAGCTCATACTTCAGAATAGAATCGGGTAGCTGTCTTCTTCTCTGTTGGTCATGGAGTAACCTTAAGGTAGATGGTACAAAACGAGCACTGCTATATCCGTCTACTGTAGTCCTGATTGGCTAGTACCGGATAATGCGCCTAATTCAGTTCATCATGACCTTTTCAATGGGCTGCTAATAGATGATGGTGCATGGTCAAGTTGAGGTAACAAAGCTGTCTCTTTGCCCCTCCCTATAAACGGATATAACCAAAATTTTAGATGGGCAGGCACTTTATCTGACTGGTTATGCACTCAAATACAGAAAAATTGACAGTACGAGAAGAAAAGGGCATTATGATTGGGGAAAGGAGAAAACGAAATGATTCTTCCTATCGGTGATGAGCAATATCATCAGGTCAACTGTATTTAGCACTATTGTCATTGCTACTACAGAGGTACAGGTACCACAGCACAGGTCAAGGCACAAGTCACTCTCAAAGAACAAATTAAGGTCATAGTACAGTTGCAGGGTGGAATATAACTTAAAAAGGTTCCCTTCATCAGCTGATTTTTGTGAGTTGTATGTCGAATTTACTGGCACCCACACAAGATCTTTATGTTAGCCACTCAAATCTGTGCGCGTTCCTAGTTGGATATTAGTTGGAACAATGCGATGTTCTCTGCACAACAGTAGGATAATATTAAACCTTCATGTAGCCAAAACAGTTCCTTCCAAAACGATAAAAACGCGTCTCCATCGTCCCATCATTCTCATCCCTCTTCTCTAGCCCGCGATATCACAGTTTCGCATGTTACGTGTTTATCAATGATCTATGATTTAGCTTGAGGGATTTTGCAACGTAGTTGAACTATCAATAGCTACTAATTAGTAGTTGGTGTCTTCACTGAGTTAATGGTCTAGTTGTTAACCAATGTATATCTTTGGATTGTATGATAGCTATGATCCATCATTACGAGAACAAATAGATATACCGTTCATATTACAGCATACCAAAGTGTAGCTGTTATGCCAAAAAAAAACAAAATACAACTTCCTTTTTTATACCCCAATTATTATCTACTTGTTCTCAATTGCAAAATTTTACAATATTTATTTTTCCTACAAACAGCAATTTAAAACTAGGCTTATCTAGTGAACTGTGCGGTAGGCAATTACACATCCAACTACTTAGTGGCAGAAGTTAAAAATGACACTACTTGTAATTTGTCAGTGCCCAGTCTGTAAAGGACAAAGGCTAAAAAGAAAATCATTAACCATCCCAGTTATTATGTTTCAATCAATAAATGCCCTGTTGGAGAGTTAGTTTTACCTTCTGCAGAAAATTTCTCATTAGCTGATGATTGGCAGGTAAACAATAAAATATAATCACTCAAATGCATTGCTCACATTTTTAGGGGCTACTTCATTCAGATTGCTGACATCATGCAATGTTTGAAGTCTTTTTTTAGTTTAATGTTTGAAGTTACCAAAGCGTAATCATCACAAGCATGTTCTAATGGGCTCATGGAAGTCGTCAGTTCTAGATAACGATATGCACAAAACAAATGATGGCAAGTGAGCATACTTCAACAAAAAGTGATGGTACAAAAAACAAGATTTAGTGATTACCAAGAAGTGTTCTTTCCTTATTTCCAACTCAATCAATTATGAGTCTGAGATCCGGCTGAAACAAGAACAGGCTTCCCTCTTGTATAAATTCCTTAATCCATATGTTGAGAATATCTAAACAAAATAATAATAATAAATCATAACAGTGCTATTAACAAATGCAAAATAGTAGAGCATGTTCCCAGAAAGAAGATACTTTTTTTCCATTCGAGAAACGAGGAGCACGACTGAAGTGGCTATACATACAAATCCATTTACGGATCTATATGCTCCGATTGGAACTGGAAGTTCCAGAACTGGATCTTCTCAATTCCACTATGCATCGTAAAACTAAATCACAACTTATTTTCCATCTTTAAAACGGAAGAAATGGAATGCCAAGAATTCACACGTATTTTCCTTTGTAATATATGCAGAATGGGTCCATGGGTGGGCTACTGAGAAATAAGGGCAACTCTAACGCGGATCACCAAATCGGACACACCAAACGTCCGCTTACGCATCCGTAGACACCGATAGGGAAACCGGCCATCCAACCCTATGCACCAAATATCCGCCCCTGTTTTCTTTCAGACGGTCATCATGTTTGCTTCAAAGTAAACAACGATAACGTCAAAAAATTTCTCATTAGCATTTGGCCGAACACTTGCCGGGCGTGGTGTCCACCATGGACGGCATCAACAGGGGTGGGGGATACCTGGCTGCGGACGGATCCGGAGTGAAACGGCGGCGTAGTCCAAGGCGGGCAGGAGCGTGGGTGGGGCGGCGGATGTTCAGCATGGCCTGAGCGGCAGCCAAGGTGGTAGAGCGGCGGCAGCGGATGTTCAGCAAGGCCTGAGCGGCAGTCAGGGTGGTAGAGCGGCAGCGGCGGCGAACTCGGATGGTGTGGATACAGAGCAAAGGGGAGGGACAGAGTGGGGGAAAGGGGTCCGGGAGAGGGGATTTGGGTGGGCCAGGGGTATCGGAAGCTTTCGTGGCGAAGGTCCGAACTCCCACAAACCTCCCACGAGTTAGTGGACGGTTTGCGGGATTTTGGATGCCTGGACGCGTCTACGGACATTTGAGCACCGCGTTGGGTTGCTAAAAATGTCCGGACACCCCGGTCCGGACGTTTAGGGGTGGTTTGGTGATCCGCGTTGGAGTTGCCCTAAAGAACTGTTTTTTACAACTTTGGGCTTCTTGTACAACTTTTTCATATCGATTGCTATGAATTTCACCAACAAAAGTAAAAAAAGCTGGAAACGTAAAAGTATGACTAACTAGAGGATGTAATCAAGATAATTCTTTTGTTTTCTGTGCTCAATAAAAGGCAGTTAAACTTGTTTACTGTGACAGTGTTGTGGGGAGCGTAAATTATCTGTAGGATTTAGCAAACAAAAGTTTCTTTCTAGGGCAATGTGTGAATGCTTAGAGTGCGGCCGCTTGGCTCCAGGGAGCCTGGAAATTTTGAAAAAAGAAGAAATCATGTTGATAAGCTTCCAAATTATTTGGAAAAAATCCAACATGAAAATATAGACATGGCCTACGTATCTACACATTTCATTCAAAAAACTTCTAAATTGTGGGTATACAAACAACAAAAATGCTAGACTTACGGGATCCCCTACGGACTGCTGCTTACGGACTCCTTTCCCACCAATAACTGCTCCCCTTGATTTTTAACTAAAGGACCCCACCCTCCCTAATCCCCAAACATAGTTTGACAACTCAGTCCGTAACATCAATCCTGTAAGGATCTGCCTGTAGGTGTAAATGGGGGAATATGTAATACTTCCTTCGTTCCATAATATATCGCGTGTATATTTTTTGAAAATTCCAACATTGCAGAGTTTGACCAAGTTTGTTGAGAAAAATATCAACATAAAAAATACCAAATAAGTACTCCCTCCGTAAAGAAATATAATAGCGTTAAATATAAGAGCATTTAGTGATCTAACGCTCTTATATTTCTTTACAGAGGGAGCACAATATAAAACTACCACTCATGATGTATATAATGATATTTATGGTATTGTAGATGTAGATATTTTTCTCTACAAACTTGTTCAAAGTTAACGACGTTTGATTTTTGAAAATATCTATATGCACTAGATTATGGAACGAGTTAAATACATTAGAAGTCTTACAACTTGCGCGCGACGATCAGTTTGGTGCACGAACTTGCAAAATACGTGTTTCTGGTCATTAAACTTGTGCGGGTGTGCAAATACGGTCATATTTCCCGTACGTGGATGTATTTGCTGCCTACGTGGCAATGCCAGTGTAGCAAGGGCCCATTGTCAGTGCCTAGTGCACGTGATGTTTTTTCTGCAAAAACACCCTCGTTTTTTTACTTTGTACAAAAGCACTCCAACAATAGTTGTTCGCTGGGTCCCAGCCGTCAGTATTCGCTGTAAAAACATTTGGCTGGAAAAAAAAGGGACGGAGCGAGTTCGAAACTACAAACTGTTGTAATGGCGCTAACAACCTAACCACCTCAACTGATCGTGCTTGCTGTTTCATTTGGACTACTAATGTATATCACCTCTTGGATAAAAGTACACATTCTGAATATATTTTCTTTTCTCTACATTTTCCAATTCAAAATGATTCAGATTCAAACAAAATTTCCACTGATTTGTTTGAAAGAAAATTACATACATTCCTTCTGCACAACATTTTCTTTTATCTAGATTTTTAATTTAAAATTCGAATTTAAAGAAAAAAATTATTTGATTTTTCCAGGAAAAAATTACGTAAATTTCATTCGGACCTGTATTTTCATTTATCAAGATTTTCCAATTTTAATATATTCGAATTCAGACAAAATATCCAGTGATTTGTTCGAAAGAAATTTGCGTACATTGATTATGAACTGTATTTCTTTTATATAGCTTATTCAAATTCAAACAAAAATTAGATGATTTGTCCGAACAATACTTACATTCATTCTGAGCCACATTCCTTTTCTCCAGATTTTCAAATTTCGAATTATTCGATTTGAAACAAAGTTTTTCTGATTTGTCCCCATAAAATGTGTATATTCATTGTGCACTATATTCACTATGCACTATATTCACTTTTCCATATTTTTAATTTTTAAATTATTTGAATTCAAACAAAAAATAGTTAATTTCTCCGAAAAATTTATGTACATTATTTTTTACATATAATTTTTTTATCTAGATTTTCGAATTTATAATGAGTTCTGTTGATTGTCCGAAAGAAATTGACGTATATTCATTATGAACTATATTTTATTGTAAATAGAAAAAAGAAAGAAGAATACATAAGATAAATTGTGTTTATCTATTTAAATGTCATTGTGGCTGATTTTTTTTAACTCATTGTGGCCGGATGGTTGGTGCTCCCACACGCGGCGAGCTTATGTGTTCATAGGTTCTTCTAAAAAATGTGGTCATAGGTTCGAACCGGTGCCTTCCCTTTTTTCTCGTTTTGGTTTCTATTTTAGCTTGTACTGTCTTTTTTTAAGGCCGCACAATATTTCTTATATAAAGCTAATTGTGCTCCAAGAGTGTGAACAGTATGTAGGTCAATTGGTTATCGAAGCGTGGCGGATCGTAGCAGGTGTTCTGTTCGAATCCCAATGTTCATTCATCATTTTTCATTTTATTTGAGGATTTTTTTGCATAAATAAAAAAATGCAAGGGTGCTTCCTGAAGAAAAAAAATAGTGCACACGGGTTACCCACCGCTGATAATGGACCCCTGCCACGTTGGCACGCCATGTATTGACATGATACAGCTGAATACGGTAGAAAGCACCGTATATGAACGGAGGGACAAGTTAGATGACCAGAAACACGTATTTTACAAGTTTATACACCAAACTGACCGTTGCGTGCAAGTTCTATGACTTGCAGTGTATTTACCTCTTATGGAACGGAAGGTGTAGCAAATAGTAGACATGTTAAAATCCACATATTTGTAGCCTAGAAATTAATATTCAAATTTACAGGCATGTAGTGAGCATCTACATGTGAAAAAAAATCAGAATTTCTGAAGCTCCAAACTGTCTTATTTTACAGATTTTTTATTGAAAAACCAGGCTGAGAGCCCAGGATCCATTTTTTGTTGAGAGTTTTTACGGTGCATCATACTACCGGAAAAAGTGGGTAGTATATAATTGATCCAACGGCCAATATCAATTCCTAAATTTTTTGCGCCAGGACATTTCGGTAATTAACTATTAGAGTTTGGGAGTAGTAATCGGCCGCTCTACGTCGAACAGCCTCCCTCCGCCGCCCCTCAAGATGTTCCTCCCATGCGTGATGCGTCCCAGCGACGACGCAGCTGCCCCGCCCCACCCGGCGGCCCTCTCCCAGTCTGCACGCACTTCGGCCGGCGCCCTGAGATCGCTTCCTCTCTTGCCCTCGTACGTACACCGGCGCCCACTGATCCAAGATTTTACACAAAGGCATAGCACTAGCAGCAATATAGCAGACACAAGCACATATCACGTAACAGCACCACACACGAACGGGCATCACACACAGACAACACGCAGCACGGCGGACAAGCACATCCACAAAGAGGACTACGCACGCCACATACGCCACCCGCACGCCGAGCAGCAGGCCGGCCGCAGCATGCGCTAGCAGATAACGGAGGAAAGTGGAGGTAGCGAAGAAGAGGGTAGAGGGGGGGAGAGGCGGAGGGCGTTGCCCCGGTATATGGATACGGGGCTCGAGGTGGCGTCCGTGCAGTCGTGGGGCGGTGGGCCGGCGCGGGGCGGGCTGGACGTTGGCGATGGCACAGGGCGGGCTGGCGATGGCCGGGTAGCCTCTCACGATGGCGACGGAGCAGGACGGACCTAATGAACGCTGACAACTCCGTGAAATTCCAGCTCTGCCGCCCGCTTGATTCTGAAGGCAATCTGCCTACGGGATTGGTTAATAGTGAACTACCCAAAACGTCCCTAATTACTCAATATACTACTGAAAATCTGATGTAGTATTGCCTAATCTGAACCATAGGAACCATAGAAATAAACGGCCCTAATTAAATTGATGTACCGTAAAAGGTCTCTTTTTGTTTCCTTAGGTGAGTGTGGCTATTGAGAAATGTTATCATTCATGACGATAAAGAGACAGCGTTGTTTTCCTTAGTGGAGAACAAAGTTGTTGAGGTGTCTTTCCGAAAAGTGACACAATGTCAATTCAAAGTTTCCAACTATGCTAGCGACACAAATGGAGTTAGTTGACAGGTGACAAGAGGTGGAAAACTGACATCCATACCCCCCTTAAAAAGGCAATACTTCCCTATGCTTGCATCTGCACTGCACCTTCCACCAATTCAGCAATGTCATATTGCAATCTCAGTAACCTTTTTCCGTCAAGAATCTGAAGTGCAGCCCAACGTAGCCATGCATTTCAAATCCTTAATCCGCGAGCCGAAACCTCTCAATGAACTACACCGTCAGATCCAATCAGGGGGGCACAAACCAGCACCAGACCTGCAATCCCACATCATCCGATCCCCTCCTCAACGAGACCCCATGTCCAACCCCCCCTCCAATCAAATCCGCTCCAGCTCGCGGGCGAACAACCAACAAGGAGGATGACGAATTCCACCCGAATCGGGAATGGAACCCTCAAACAAACGAGCACCAGCCACAAAACTGAAGCCCACGGTCAACAATAGCGCAAGGCAGAGGACCAGATAACTCCACCATGAAATCGCGAATTTCGCCCGAACCACACATAAATCAAACCGTCTGGAGAGAGGGAAAGCTCGCATCGCACGTACCTCGTGGCCGTGGCGTGGTCCGGCGGCTCCTCCGTCGACCGGAGGAGGAGGAGGATGGGAGGGAGGAAAGGCGCCCCTGCTCGTGAGAGGTCCAGAAAGGGAGAGAGAGGGAGAGAGAGAGGTGTTTGAACAATGGAACTGCATTATTTTTCTCTCTCTGGTTTTAAACCGTCTGGCTGGCGGGTGGGGTTGCGTGAGCACTGTGCGTTGGGCCGCGCGAGTAGAAACAAGACTTTTTCTTCGGGGGAGGAAGAGGGGAAATCGCCTTCTCGATGTCATGTGGGCCCGCCACGCGGCACCGGATCTCTGTGGGTGCGGGTAGGTGTTTTCCGTCACCACGAGGTGGATCGCACGCGTGAGAACGTCGTGCTGACATATTTATTAAAGAGCAATTATATATTAATATCAAACGGATACCAAGTCAAACTCTGCATCAACAAGATGTCTAAAAACATTCAGGGCCTCTTTGATTCATAGGATCACAAAAACATAGGAATTCAAAAAACGCAGGATTGGAATGGCATGTTCGTTACATCCCTATAGGATTTGAGTTTGTTTGATTGTATCAAGAAAAAAACAAAGGATTTCTTTCAAGAGGTTTGAGTGGATGCTAGAATTCCTGTGAAATGTAGTACAAATGAATCCTTAGGAAAAATCCTATAGGATTCAATCCTACGAATCAAACCATCAACATAGGAAAAATTCCTAAAGATTCTAATCCTTTAAAGATCCTATGAAAATCCTTTGAATCAAAGAGACCCTCATGATGCACACGACAAAAGGTAAAATAAAAAGGGAACCAAGAAAGAGAAAAAAGACCCGTCACGGTAATCAATCACCAGCAGTAGCAACATTCTAACCACCACTAAAGTAGCAAAGAAGGTTCTTTATCTTCATGAAGGAAACAATGCGTCGTTGCCCAATTAAAGATCTTAGATTTTCACATGAAGAAAAACCGCATTCCCAAAACAATGCCTTCAACAAGACCACCGCCAGGTACAAACCAATAAAGGCCAGACCATGAGCTTTCACCCTGAAAATCACGACTCGATAGCACCACCAACAAAGAAGTCCTCCAATGTTGCCGCCCCCATTTGTGGAGGCCACTGCTGCAAGTCACGTACCACCAGCTCACAGGAACTCGTGTCTGGTATGGACGGAAACATATCCTGCAAGTCAAATCTGATGAACTGCATTTGAAGCAAAGTCTTTATCGCATCCAAGACCTCGCCTTCGCCACTTGCAAGTCCTCCGATCCCTTGGAAATCTTGGTACAAACATGTTCGAAGGTGTCAACAAAAACAGAGCTTCACGATACAACGGTGAAGCTGATTATGATGATGTTGCGGGTGCATAAGACCGCCCCTATCCAATCAAGGTGTTCAAAGAGCGTCATATGCGTTAGTCCTTGTTTTCCTTCGAATGATAAGTTCGGAACTCGCCGATGGCCAGATCGAAGAGCACCGATCGCAGGTAGAACGATGAGTTCGCGTGAAGACCACTAGGGCCACCAGCTGGTCCTTCCCCTCCACCTATCCCAAAGCCGCCCTGCCACATCCCACACCAACCGCCAGAGTAAAATGTACCCAAAGGGACCCGCTTGAGCACCATGCACGTCCAGGAGACAACACTACTGACGGAGCGAATGCATGGCCAACCATCTACTGAGCCGTTGCCAAGGGAGAGCACCCCCAGGTCTAGCCCCTCCAGTTCCGGGCAGGGGGCTTGTTTGCTCGCATGAAGGGCAGCCACTATAGGACCAGATGATGGAGAGGAGGCCATGGCCATGATGTCCACTATGCAAATTTTATTCTCGTAGACTCTGTTGGGCCTGCAAGCGTAGAGTTTTGTAGGATATCGGCAAATTTCCCTCAAGTAGATGACCTAAGATTTATCAATCTGTGGGAGGCGTAGCATGAGGATGGTCTCTCTCAAACAACCCTGCAATCGAATACAAGAAATCTCTTGTGTCTCCAACACACCCAATATAATGGTTAATTGTATAGGTGTGCTAGTTCGACGAAGAGATGGTGATATAAGTGTAGTATGGATAGTAGATATAGGCTTTTGTAATATGAAATAATAAAAACATGAAGGTAGAAAGTAACAAAAGTGAGCACAAATGATATTTTAATGGTTGGAAACAAGACCTAGGGTTCATACTTTCACTAGTGCAATCTCTCAATAGTGCTAACATAATTGAATCGTATATAATCCCTCAATGTGCGACAAAGAATCACTCCAAAGCTCCTATCGGAGAAAGTAGGATGAAAATGTGTATCAACCTCTATGCCTAGATTACCCCAATGTCACCACGGGGGCTCGCAAGTTGATTACCAAAACATATATCAAGTGACTCAATAGAATACCCAAGTATCACCATGGGTATCCGCATGCAAGATATACACTACTGCACGATGTTGCTAATGCGACACTACGATCAGAGACCCTTCGATGAAACTGTGTGTGATGCAATAATCGCAAATGGTGGTGTAAAAGAACCGTCAAAAAGGTGCAAAACGTTTGCGATGTCGGAGCCATCAAACATGGTTCAGATTTTAGTTGCGTGTGCGATGCAGGGCATACGGTTCAGTTCAATGAACTATTTGCGATGAGGAGGAACAAAAGAAACGGGCAGCCAGATGAAGGCGTGTGCGATATACAGCATACGGTTCACTCGGATGAACTGATTTTGATGGGAGGAACAATAGAAACGTGCAGCTAGATAAAGGTGTGTGCGATTGAGGGCATATGCTTCAGAAGGATTAACTATTTATGATTAGGCAACAGAACAAAAACGGGTCAGCCAGATCAATGTGTCTGCGATTATTAGCAAAAAAGTGTGCGATTGATGGCATACACTTCACACGGATGAACTGTTTGCGATTGGCCACAACAAACTGAAACAGTTAGATAGATCAACGTGTGTGCGCTAGACGGGCACACACATTCTAATTAAAAAGAAGCATGCACAATGGTAATAACGAGCGTGCACGGTTGTTGGAACAAGACGTGTGCGAATGTTGCCTATTGCGGTGCACCCTATGGTGCAAACGCCATGTACGTGGCCGAGAAGGCGTACGTGCCCACGTTACGCCTTCCGGGAATAGTGCCGCACTTATAACCGTCAGTAAATTTTGAGCTTGTGTCCCGTCACATTCCAAATTGCAAACATGTTCACACCGATCAAAACCTAAACGGTTTCCCACTTAGGAGTGTATTAGTACTTGGTTATAAATACTACTACTCCAAGATGACTGCACATTCCTCCTCAACTCCTCATCCACAAAAACAAACAAGTCATTCATCATCGTTCCCTTACATCTGCCATGGCCAGTGTGAGTTCTGGGTCGAGAGATTGCCACTAGGGAGATGCGAGCATGGAAGTGGAAACACGTGAGATGTCCCGCCTCGGCGTGAACGCAGCCGGCATGTCCCGTTGCGCGGCCGTAGCAGCACAGAGGTCCCGCCGCGCCGTCAAAGCAGCATGGAGGTCCCGCCGTGTCGTCGATGCAGTAGACTGGTCTGGCCGCACCGCGGAAGCAGAAGAGATGTCCCGCCGCGCCGTGAATACAATAGAGATGTGCTCCCTCGCCGCGGCGGCCTAGGAAAATGTCTTGCGGGCAGGCGAGGACTCTTATAGGCGCATGCATGTGATCGTCCATAGCTAGATGGATCAGATCTCCGGCTGGGCGAGGTTGCAGGACGACATGAAAGCCTCTTTTGAACAGGCTACCGGTGTCATCCGGCAACTAAATGAGAGCAATGCAAAGCTCCGGGCCGAGCGCGAGCTGCTGAGGGCGAAGATCATCGGAAGTGCGGAGCAGCAGGAGGAGACCACTACCTTGTTGAAGAGGACAGGCGACATCATCAAGAAACTTATGGACGAGAATGCCATGCTGTGCATCGAGCGCAGAAGGCTGGTGGAGGAATCCATGGATGCTCTCAAGTAGCATCTTGAGGACAAGAAAGAGCTCATCGCCGCTCGCCACGGAGACTAGTTCCCGCGGCCTGCAGCAACACATCAAGAAAGTAGAGATCAGCGAGCCAGATCGTTGTCTTCCATCTTCTTTTGCCCTTGTGTATTTCGGGTGTTGCCGCATGTGGATTTTTTAAATTATGTTCCTAAATATGTAAGACAATTATTATACACCATCATCGTCCTTATATTCATCATGCTTTCTATAAGTTGCAGTCGATGCTATATAGGTCCGTCGGATCTTACATCAAGATCCATGCAAAACGTTCTTTTCAGATTTACATTTTTCTCTCTTAAATCTCAGTGTAGTGAGACATATAGCCACGCCGTAGGACAGGGGCTCGGACGCCATTAATGGAGACGTTGGGAGGGAGGTGCGCGGCAGGTAGCGGTCAAAGGGCTCTCCTCCTGATGAGCACGCGTAGGGGTCTGATCGCACGCCTCCCGTACTCAAATAGCTACACCGCACGGCACATCCTAGTCAATAAAAAAGGGGACGCGTGGCAACACGTAATTGGTAAGTAGAACACCCACGTTTTTCAATAATACTTGTGTTTCCGATTTGTAACGTGACAACACTTGTTCCAAAATGCCTTTGTTGATTGTTAATGTGTGCGCCTTTGCAAATCGGACAGAAAAATTACCACGACATGTTGGTGCCATGTCATGACACCATGCCAAGCTTCATGATTTTCACGCGTGTTTTGGATTTACAGGAATTAAAAAACCAAGTTTCTCAATCTTTCCGGCCGAGCCACGATGCCCAGATGTTTGAATTTCATTCCCATCTCTTGCATGGGACCTAGAAATTCACTCAAGGACACACATGTGATTTTTCAACCAACTTTGGTGCACTGGAGCATGTGCTTGTAGTTCAAATTTGAATTATGCACATTAAATGCCCAGAAACTCAATTAATGTATAAAAAAGGCTAACCGAACCCCGACAAATTCCAAAATTAAACACAACACTCCTGTTGTTCTATGTTGATGCTAGGAAATATTTGAAAGCAATAAGAGGCAACGAATATCGTTCCGTTCCCAAAGGCGGCACGTTCCCTACCGAAACCATCACACTTGTTGTGAGAAGTTTATACCCAAACCTGCCCCAAATGGGACAAAAAATTTATCACGACATGTTGATGCCACTCCATGATAGCATGCCAAGTTTCATGAATTTCAGACGAGTTTTGGATTTACTAGAATTAAAAAACCAGGTATCTCAATGTTTTGCCGGCAATCAACAGTGCCCTGGTGTTTGAATTTCATTCCCATCTCTTGCATGGGACCTATAAATTCACCCAAGGACACACATGTGATTTTTCAACCAACTTTGGTGCGCTAGAGCATGTGCTTATAGTTCAATTTTGAATTATGCACATTAAATGCCCAAAAACTCCATTAATGTATAAAAAAGGCCAAACGAACCTCGAAAAATTCTAAAATTAAACACAACACTCCTGTTGTTCTATGTTGACACTAGAAATTTTTTGAAAGCAATAAGAGGCAGCGGATATCGTTCCGTCCCCAAAGGTGGCACGTTCCCTACCGAAACCATCATGCTTGTTGTGAGAAGCTCTGGTTTGTGAGAAGCTTATACCCAAACTTGTCCAAATGAGACAAAATTTTTACCACGGCATGTTGATGCCGCTCCATGATAGCATGCCAAGTTTCATGAATTTCACACGAGTTTTGGATTTACTAGAATTTAAAAATCAGGTATCTCAACATTTTGCCGACAATCAATAGTGCCCAGATGCTTGAATTTCATTCCCATCTCTTGCATGGGACCTAGAAATTCACTCAAGGACACACATGTGATTTTTCAACCAACTTTGGTGCACTGGAGCATGTGCTTGTAGTTCAAATTTGAATTATGCACATTAAATTTCTAGAAACTCAATTAATGTATAAAAAGGCCAAACGACCCCCGAAAAATTCCAAAATAAAACACAACACTCTTGTTGTTCTATGTCGACACTAGAAATTTTTTGAAAGCAATAAGAGGCAATGGATATCATTTCATCCCAAAAGGTGGCACGTTCCCTACCGAAACCATCACACTTGTTGTGAGAAGCTTATACCCAAACCTTCCCCAAATGGGACAAAAATTTTACCACGGTATGTTGATGCCGCTCCATAATAGCAAGCCAAGTTTCATGAATTTCACACGAGTTTTGGATTTACTAGAATTTAAAAGCCAGGTATCTCAACATTTTGCCGGCAATCAACAATGCCCTGGTGTTTGAATTTCATTCCCATCTCTTGCATGGGACCTAGAAATTCACCCAAGGACACACATGTGATTTTTCAACCAACTTTGGTGCACTGGAGCATGTGCTTGTAGTTCAAATTTGAATTATGCACATTAAATGCCTAGAAACTCAATTAATGTATAAAAAGGCCAAACGAACCCCGAAAAATTCTAAAATTAAACACAAAACTCCTGTTGTTCTATGTTGACACTAGAAATTTTTTGAAAGCAATAAGAGGCAATGGATATCGTTCCATCCCCAAAGGTGGCACGTTCTCTACTAAAACCATCACACTTGTTGTGAGAAGCTATGGTTTGTGAGAAGTTTATACACAAACCTGCCCCAAATGGGACAAAAATTTTACCACGACATGTTGATGCCGCTCCATGATAGCATCCCAAGTTTCATGAATTTCAGATGAGTTTTGGATTTACTAGAATTTAAAAACCAGGCATCTCAACGTTTTGCCAGCAATCAACAGTGCCTTGGTCTTTGAATTTCATTCCCATCTCTTGCATGGGACCTAGAAATTCACCCAAGGACACATATGTGACTTTTCAACTAACTTTGGTGCACTGGAGCATGTGCTTGTAGTTCAAATTTGAATTTTGCACATTAAATGCCCAGAAGCCCAATTAATGTATAAAAAAGGTGAAACGAACCCCGAAAAATTCCAAAATTAAACACGACACTCCTGTTGTTCTATGTTGACATTAGAAATTTTTTGAAAGCAATAAGAGGCAACATATATTGCTTCGTCCCCAAAGATGGCACATTCCCTATCGAAACTATCATGCTTGTTGTGAGAAGCTCTGGTTTGTGAGAAGCTTATACCCAAACCTGCCCCAAACGGGACAATTTTTTTACCACGACATGTTGATGCCGCTCCATGATAGCATGCCAAGTTTCATAAATTTCATACGAGTGTTGGATTTACTACAATTTAAAAACTAGGTATCTCAATGTTTTGCCGGTAATCAATAGTTCCCTGGTGTTTGAAATTCATTCCCTTTTATTGCATGGGACCTAAGCATGCACCCAAGGACACATATTTGATTTTTCAACCAATTTGTATGCACTGGAGCATGTGCATGTATTTCAAAGTTGAATTATGCACATAAAATGCCTAGAAAACCCAGTTGATGTATAAAAATGTCCAAACGAACCCTGAAAAATTCCAAAACTTAACACAACACTCCTGTTGTTCTCTGTTGGCACTAGAAATTTTTTGAAAGCAATAAGAGGCAACAAATATTGTTTCATCTCCAAAGGTGACACGTTCCCTATTGAAACCATCACGCTTGTTGTGAGAAGCTCTGGTTTGTGAGAAGCTTATACCCAAACCTGTCCCCAAATGGAACAATTTTTTTACCACGACATGCTGATGCCGCTCCATGATACGATGCCAAGTTTCATGAATTTCAGACGAGTTTTGGATTTACTAGAATTTAAAACCAGGTATCTCAATGTATTGCCGGCAATCAACAATGCCCTGGTGTTTGAAATTCATTCCCATTTCTTGCATGAGACCTAAGCATGCACCCAAGGACACAGATTTGATTTTTCAACCAATTTATATGCACCGGAGCATGTGCATGTAGTTTAATTTTGAATTGTGCACCTGAAATGGCTAGAAAACCAGTTTAATGTATAAAATGTCCAAACGAACTCTGAATAATTCCAATTCTTTTACGACACACATATAGTTGCATGTTCACTGCGGGTAAAAGGTCTAGCAATTCAAACATCGTCCATTGCCGCTGTGACCCCATTATGTAATTCAAATCAAGATGAAAAATAAAGTAGATCCCACACCGCTTATTATCAACAACCATGTGAGATATAGTACAAAATATTCTGGAGCACCATCGGTGTATAGTACGCCTATGGCTTACGCGAGAAGGTGCGTCAACAATAGTCCACAGCGGGCGTGTCAAGCACACTAGCTCGCTCCCCAAATACTCCCGCCTCTGCATCCCTCGCAATCTCGAAAATATTACTGCCTCTCATAATCTCGAAAATATCTACCGCCTGGAAGGTTTTAATGTTTGATAGCACACGATTAGTATGTGCGGACCGTGTGCGATGTCTGTTACTCCCACTCTGCTTCAGTCCCTTGATTCAAATTTTCAGTAGCCTCGATATTTCACTCCCGCCTCTACATCCCTTGCAATCTCAAAAATATCCGCTCGCCCTTGATCCAAATTTTCAGTAGCCCCTCCTTGTTACTCCCGCCTAGTAAATTTTTCAGTTGCCGTAGTATTTCCTCAAACACCACCTTGCGCCCCCGCCCCCCTCCACACACACACCACACACCACACACTCCCCAAAACCTCTGCTCACACAGACACACACAACCCTCGAAACCATTGGTAGGTCGCCACCATCATCGACGCCTCTATCCTCAACCTCTTCCTGTGTGCCGGGGAGCTCGAGGAGCCAATGGCCTAAAAGAGGTTTATCGTGGCCTTTGCGCCCGATGTCGGCAAGGTGGCCACCGAGGTGTCCCCATTGTCCTCCGCGGGCTTGATCCGCCGTTGCCGGTCCCTCGATCCGCCCGCCGCCGCTCCCCTACGTCGGTTCGAGGACTTCCCCGTCCTCCCTCGGACCCGACAGTCGACGAGGTCCTACCTCGGGGTCCGGCAGCGGCGGTGGGGGACGTGGGTCGCCAAGATTATAGATCGAGAGACCCACACCCGCTAGTGGCTCGGTAGCTTCCACACGGCCGAGCTCGTGGCCATGGAGTTTGACCGTTGGCAGGTTCGCTACCACGACGCGATGGCTAGGCTCAATTTCCCCTTTGGCACATGTCCGGTCGACCTCGTTCTGCCGGAGCCAGGGGTGGTGAGCTCGGCTATGGCGCGGGAGGATTGCGAGGCATGGGAGCGCCTCGAGGTCGAGGCCGCCGACGAGGCCTATATGCAAGAGCTCCACCGGCAGCATCCGGAGCTCGTGGAGGCTAAGTGGGCGATCTTTGCCAGTGCGGAGGGCGTCGAGGTTATCACACTCTCCTCTAATGACGAGGTCGAAGGCGGCGGCGATGGCGGCACGGAGGGCGTCAAGGTGGGCCCCGAGGACGAGGAGATCGACGTCGACGAGTGGAGGAGTGCCTTCCCCAATGACCCCCAACGACGGCACCGGCCTGGACCCGGCTCACGGCACACCGTACATGACGAGGAAGGATTGGCTCGACCTCTACTTTGACCAAAAGTAGTTTAGCTTAGTTTAAATTTATGTTTTATGTTCAGTTATGCAAAACTATCTATGTTTATGTTTGAATGCGTGCTACTTTCGGTTGAACCTACTTTGAACTTCATCGAATTGAAGCTTACAACGTTAAGTTTAGGGGATCGACTAGAAAAGGCCAAAAATTAGTGGAGTGTGTGTGTGTGTGTGTGTATATATCCACTAAGGGTTTTAGTCCGTTAACTTTTAAAGGATCAGCTAGAGATGGCCTTATGACTTGTTTATTTCAGTTCTTCACAATGTGATACTATATATGTGCAACTATTTGCCGTGCAGTTCAGTTTCATCAATAACAGTTTCAACAATACCACTATGAATTATGATATTTGGTTCCTGTTAAGGATATTGCAGTTAACATGGCTGATAAGGGATTAATCGTCGAATCAGACATTTCATTGAATATATCTGTAACCCATTTATCAGTAGGTTAACTAGGGCCATATTTAATATATATGAGGCTACATAGCAACATACATTGTACTGAATGACTAAATATGCAATCCTAAGATACATAGCAACAAGGAAGAGTGTTACCTTAATGTTCTGATGATGTCTAGATATACATGTAAGAAAATCTTATATAATGGGATGGAGGGAGTGTTGTACTACATCATTTTTCAATTGTTGTTTATCTAATATTAACTTGGTGTTTTTAGGTACATATATCATTGCCAAAGTTCCACAATTCGACCCTTCTGGGACAATGAGATATTCATGAACCAGCATCAAGTGAGGAAACTGATAAAGATTGTTATTAAAATGGGTCCAAAGACGTCAATCGAACTATTTGTTTACACTTTATGCAAGACAACAGTGAACTGCAGGATGGTAAGTAAGAACATGTAGCATTCTTTTTACTGCCCATAATGAGTTGTGTTAGATGACAATGTCTGAATCTTTTTTCCTTTGCAGTGGATGCTGAAGCAGTTTACTCAAGATTACCTCTCAAACTTCATGATTGGCGGCCGACCATCACAAGGGGTTGGACTAGAGTCCTGCATGCCTTCTGGATCCAGGAGAGCACAATAGGGCCGTTCCACTTCACCTTGTTCAGCAACCAGAATGTCTGTCGGCTCTTTCTTTACCATCTGTAATACTACAAGTATAGAACCCCGGTTCATCATTCTTTATTTGGTGCTTACGTAATTCTTAAACATATGTACCTATGAATAGAATAATGCATTGGTTGTTTGAACCTAATGGATATGAATAAAGCTAAAGCCTACTTTCAAGTTTAAATTAGGTACAATTTTAAATAGCAGCAATTAAATTAGGGCGAAATTAGGGTGTGCAGGTCATTACGGTGCACATGGTTAATAAAGCACAGCGTGTGCGATATACATCATAATCCGACACGGTTCACGGAGAGGAAACATGTGTAACAATGCACACAGTTGCCGTTTGCAAAGCGTGTGTGATGTCAGACACTATCGCATATAGTGCGCGAAAACTAAATGTGTGTGATTGTCTACCTATCGTACACGATTTATAATCATGAACTATTTGTGATGTGCCAGGCATCGTAAAACTCCCGTGCCTGGAATCTGCCTGGATTTAGGTAAAACCACAAAACTCCGATTGCGATGGAAATGCGAGCACAAACGAGTAGCAAGGATGAAGCGTTTGTGATATTTGAGATATCGGAAATGATTACATAGGGACAACTGTATGCATCAAGGCTCCCTATCCCCGATGGTTTCTGGGTCGTGTGGGAAGGACCCCCTATCGCTGTCACTCACTAGGCGACGGTTCCAAATGCCGTCACGGAAAGGGGTTAAAAACCGTTTGTATAGCACCGACGCCTACTAGTGATATATCAAGCGATCTCAAATCCACTATTCAGTCCAACATAACGAAACCTTAAAGAGCAACACTCAATCCATCAGAACAAAGATAGACAGGGAAGAACATCATATGATTCCACTGTATTAACAAAGCTCATGGTACATCAAGTTCATGCCAAATCAAGATCACGAGGGAGAGAGAGAGAGAGAGATCAATCACATAGCTAACGGTACATAACCTCATCCCTGAGGGTGAAATACTCCCTCCTCATCATGAAGACCCCCAGGATGATGAAGATGGCCACCGATGATGATTTCCCCCTCTGGTAGGGTGCCGGAAAAGGCCTCCAAATGGGATCTCTTCGGAACAGAGGCTTACGGCGGTGGAGTCTCTGGGGGTTTCTCTATTTATAAGAATGTTCAGCATTAATTTCACGTTATAAGGAGTTACAAGGGGCCTACAAGGCAACAACCCCCTCCATACCCCCTAGGGCACACTGTGTTGCCTTGTCACCACCTCGTGGGGTCTTTTGGTCCTTCCACGAAGCTTCGAGGGTCTCATATGTTCCAAAAAAATCGTCAAAAAGTTTCGTCACATTTGGAATTTGTTGATATGGATTTGCTGGAAAACACAAAAATAAGTTGAAAACAACAACTCACACTGGGCACTAGGTTATAGTCCATAAAAATCATATAAAAGTGCACCAAAACCATATAAAATTATTGCAAACATGACATGAATACTTCATAAATAATAGATACGCTGGAGATGTATCAGCATCCCCAAGCTTAATTCCTGCTCGTCCTCGAGTAGGTAAATGATAAAAGAAATAATTTATGAAGTGTGAATGCTAGCATAGTGCATAAGTTTGATCAATGATAATTCTAATCACTTTTTTCTGACATCATTATATATCATAAACAGTAGCTCATTCCTCATAAAACTTCTCATGGTCAAGTAGCAAGCTATTCACATGTTAAAGTATAGAGCATAAGCTTTCTTGAAAACCAACAAACTATGTTTTCGGTCATTAACAATTACGATTCATCTTATTTTTAGGAAGGGTCTATGTAAGAGCTTTGGTTTAGCAAATTCCACATACTCAACTATCATTTATTCTTTCATGATTACTGACACTCAAAGCATATTTTTAGAACAAGTTATTTCAATCAGACTCAAAGGAAGATAGGGGCTTAATGTTTCGCCTCCCAACTTATTTATTTCAGGGATAATGTCAACAAAAATAACTCATGATTACCTATATTCAACTAGATATATGTGCCTGGGTCATTCCCTACCACATGATACTTTCCAAGTGGATAATAATTGGGGTTGAAATGAGAATGAATACTATTGACTCTTGCATAAAAGTAAAAACTGAAAAGTAAAAGATAAGCCATTCGTAGAGGGGAGCAGAGGTTGTCATGCACTTTTTTCATTTGGATGTGCAAGCCCTTAATGCAAAGGAACGTCACTTTTATATTGCCCCTTATGGTAGCAATGTTTATTATGCAGTCCGTTGGTTTTATTTCTTTACCATCACAAGTTCATACAAGGCCTATTTTCCCTTGCAATAAACTATCATACATATTTAGGAGCAATTCTATTGCTTCTTGCATCGATGACAACTTACTTGAAGGATCTTGTTCAATACATAGGTAGATATGGTGGACTTTCATGACGAGAAACTGGGTTTAAGGTTTTTTTTGATGCACAAGTAGTATTTCTACTTAGTACGAAATTTTGGCTAGCAAAAGATTATGAGCAAGCACCACATGTTAGAGGATCCATGACAATATAACTTCTATGTGAATATAAACAAACATAACCCATTATGTTGTCTTCCTTGTCCAACGTCAACCATGATCAAGCTTGAAAATAATTAATGGGTGCTCACAATCATAGAAGATATCCAAGATAATATATTTATATGTGACATCTCTCTTACTTCAATATTCATTCATGAATTGTTCAAGTGACTAATGTTGTGTTTGCTAATTTTCAATAAATTTTACCACTTATAATTCTTATATGTGAAGTCATTACTCCCCATGGGACAAGCATATGAAACATATATATATATATATATGATATTCAATTCATTCAACAATTTACTCTTGGGATACAAGTGAAGCACAAGAGTGAACGGTGAACTACTCCAAAAGATATAAGTGAGATCAATGAGTAGTCAAAGAATTAAGTCGCTATGTGAGGACTCTCCCCAAATCAAAATTTTAGCACCAAGCATTTTATTCAAACAGGAAAAATGAAAAGACGCTGCAAGCAAAATACATATCATGTGATGAATAAAAATATAGTTCCAAGTGAGGTTGCTGATAATGTCGATGACGAAAGAGGGGATGCCTTCCGGGGCATCCCCAAGCTTAAACGCTTGAGTCTTCCTTGATAATTACCTTGGGGGTTCCTTGGGCATCCCAAGCTTAGGGTCTTGCCACTCCTTATTCTCCTCATATCGATATCTCACCCAAAACTTGAAAACTTCAATCACACAAAACTTAACAGAACTTCATGAGATAGGTTAGTATGATAGAAATAAATCAATCACTTAGGTACTGATGTCGCTTGAAGTTACGTCGGTATTTACCCAAAGAGGAAGGGATGATGCAGCATAGCGACGGTAGGTATTTCCCTCAGATATGAAACCAAGGTTATCAAACCAGTAGGAGAACCAAGCAACACAACATAAACAACACCTACACACAGATAACAAATCCCCGCAACCCGATGTGTTAAAGGGGTTGTCAACCCCTTTCGGGGTACGACGCCTCAAGATAGGCAAACAGACGTGAGATAAATTTGTAGTAGATTGATAGATCGAACGCCAAATAAAATAAATAAGAATAAATTGTAGCAAGATATTTTTGTGTTTTTGGATTAATAGATCTGAAAATAAATGCAAGAGAAAAGTAGATCTCAAAGGCAAATATATGAGAAAGAAGACCCGAGGGCCGTAGGTTTCACTAGTGGCTGCTCACGAGGAAAATAGCAAATGGTGGGTAAACAAATTACTGTTGGGAAATTGATAGAACCTCAAATAATTATGATGATACCCAGGCAATGATCATTATATAGGCATCACATCCAAGATTAGTAGACCGACTCCTGCCTACATCTACTACTATTACTCCACACATCGACCGCTATCCAACATGCATCTAGTGTATTAAGTTCAAGGAGAAACGAAGTAATGCAATAAGAACATTGGCATGATGTAGACCAGATCTATCTATATAGAGATAGACCCCATCGTTTTATCCTTAGTAGCAACGATACATATGTTTTGTTTCCCTTTCTTTCACTGGGATAGAGCGCCGTAAGATCGAATCCACTACAAAGCACCTCTTCCCATTGTAAGATAAATAGATCAAGTTGGCCAAAAAAACCAAATATCAAAGAAGAAATACAAGGCTATAAGCAATCATGCATATAAGAGATCAAAGAAACTCAAATAACTTTCATGGATATAAAAAGATAGATCTGATCATAAACTCAAAGTTCATCAATCCCAACAAACACACCACAAAAGAGTTACATCATATGGATCTTCAAGAGACCATTGTATTGAGAATCAAGGGAGAGAGAGAGAGAGATGAAGCCATCTAGCTACTAACTACGGACCAAAGGTCTACAAAGAACTACTCACGCATCATCAGAGAGGCACCAATGGAGGTGGTGAACCCCATCCGAGATGGTGTCTAGATTGGATATTGTCGTGGAAATACCACGACAGATGTCCTAGGGTGAGGACTTAGTCGTGAGGCCAACGCATCTACGTGGTAGCTTGAGAGGGGTTGAGCAGAATCGAGAAACACAACACAAGACAGGGACTTAGACAGCTTCGGGCCCCGGGAAACATCATCCGGTAACAACCCTACATGCTGTTTGAGGCTAGGTTTCATTATCATCACGAGGTAGTCACCGTAAACCGGCTCTCCTCTTTGTGTCTAGCCCTAAGATTCTTTCTTCTTGCTTGTAGCTTGTCCCTTATTTGGGAGCCCTACCCCTCCTTATATATGTTGAAGGGGCGGGTTACATGTAGAGTCCATCTCGGACTAAGACTTAAACTATTTTGACTTCCCTTCCTGGGCTTCTTAACATCTGCCGGTTTAACATTGTCTACCGGTTTAACATTATCTACCGGTTTAACATTGTCTGCCGGTTTAACATTGTCTACCGGTTTAACATTGTCTGATGGGTTATGATTGACTTAACACCTGCCGGTACTACCATCTGTCTTAACTCTGCCGGTTTACCATCTTTCTTAGCCATCTGTCTTGACTCTCTGTCTTAACTCTCCGCCGGTTTACCAAGTCCCAGCCGGTTTACAACTCCAGCCGGGTCATACCGCGGGGTATATCCCCGACATTAGCCCCTAGTTTAATTTGGATTTATCCATGTTAAATTGATCCTGAGCATCTTTAAATCCTTGTCATTTCCTTTTAGAAAATCCATGTCAATAGACCAGCTTCATAATCAATTTGCTGACATTGGTTTGTCATAGATAAATATTGTGAAGAATAACTCCTTTGACTTCAGCTCCCAATGCTTAACAAAAATATTGGCCTTTGAAATACTCATCTGATCTGCAGCCGGTTTAAGAATGTAGAACTTGCCGGTTTGAGAATGTAAAACTGTGCCGGTTTAAGACTTGAACTTGCCGGTTTGTAAATATTGATGGCACCAGGTCATAATTCTAGTTAACATCAAGCTTGAAAATATACCTCTTATATGCCTATCACTTGTAGCCCCCAAGTCTTAAGAAGGTAACATAGCAACAGCTTAAGACTTGCTTCAATATGAATGTCACAATCTTGAACAAATCCAGGTTGTTCATTTCAATCACCAGTCAGAACTGAGTATTCCACATATGTAGCCCCCAAGTGCCGGGTTGTCATTCTTGCATCAACCTGGGACTTGAAATTGCTAACCTCCAAGGGCCGGGTTATTATGCAATAATGAGTAGAGACTTTGTAAATATGATCATGTAAACTTGAGCAGCAATATGTAGCCCCAAGGGCCGGCTCAATAAGATAATATTGAGCTGGGACTTGATATATTCTTCAATGAAAATAACATCATATGATGTAACCCCCATCATGGGGCTTGAACCCACATCCACAAGGTTAAGAGCCTTGTGCTTTACCAACTGAGCAGTGGATCCTTCAATAATAGATGAAAATATGTGTACCTTGAATTGTTGACAGGAGCAATTGGTAGCCCCCAAGGGCCGGCTCATTACGATGTGATGAGTCGGGTCTTCAATAAGTGAGCAAACAATGACTTTGCATTAGCCCCCAAGTGCCATGGTGCATGCTGGCAGTGACACGGGACTTGCATATTTGATGTAATCTCAATTTGAATAAATGTAGCCCCCAAGTGCCGGGTCGTAAGCCTGCAGCGACTCGAGACTATTCCTTCAATTGTAGATTAAACCATATCCATTGATAAAATAATAGCCATTGCGCTGAAGCGACTTTGAAAACCTTAATCATAATAGTGGTTATTGACAACCATAATAAATATCCAACCATGTTGGCTATTAAAGATTTGAATACCTTACGAGTTGATAAATAAATCCGGAGTTGAAGTACTTGGCGGCTCTTGGCCGATGGCAACTTAATGCGCATTCATTGTAAGCTGGAATTCTTATAACCCGGCGGGCGGGTCATAATGCCCAAACATATAGCCAGGGTTTATAACCAAGGCTGTAATTGAAGATAATCAAATATGACATAGATGATACCTGTGACATAGAATCACCTCGTTGGTTTAACCAACTTTTGTAGTGAGGGTGGTAACCCCAATCTTGAGTATTGAGAATTCCTTCCTTAATTTGCCGGATTATGATAATAAACCACACCGGAATATAATAAACACCTGATTTTCCTTATAATACTGGCGACTTGTTAGTCAAAACCAGACCGGGTTAATGAATGCCGGATTATAACTGATCATGTACTGACAACTTGTAGTTGAGAGCCAAGCCGGGTTAAGGACGCCGGTTTACCAGAAGATATTATGAACCTCAACAAAGGCGAAAAAACTTGGCAAATAGAACTAAAAAAGAACATGCGAGGCTTTTCACGAGCTGCCAGGCTCCGAATCGAGGCTTTTCATGGGCTGCCAGGCCGCTGAGTTAAACCATTTAACAAAGCCTTTTAAGATGGGCCTCCAATTAACCAATCGTCGTTTTAACTTTGACAAGTTCAGGGTCTGTAAAAGATTGACTTGTCAAACGTTCGGCGGGTCATACCAGGATTACCTGGACGGGAGTGGCTTACTTGATGAAGGCAGGTTAACCCGGGGTTTTAGGTGAATACACCAGGCTTCCAAGCCGTGGCTTGATAGCCAATTACAAGGGTCCTTTCAAACTCTTTGTTGCTTTGCACAAAGAGCCCCCAAGTAACTTTTTGAATTGTGCTCAGTGGATGCCCATGTTTGAGTTTGTGCTTTTTGCAACACTCTCTTTGGCCCCGAAGTGAATTCATGTTGGCCTTACGCCGATTAAGAGGTGTAGCTATGGTTTAGATATGACCAAGCCCTCTAGTGATATCCCTTTGTGATTTCAAACCGATCAAGTGATTTTCCTAGTGGCCTTAAGCCTATCAAGATGTGTGACTATGGTTCGAACATAGCCCCCAAGTGATATTGTGAGCTGTGCTCAAGGGATACCCATGTTTGAGCTATGCTGTGCAGCAGACTCTCTTTGGTCCCTTTAATTTTTCCTGAGAACTCGAACTTGCGAGAGATTATTCTTTTTGAACCAGAAATTCTTGACCGGCTACTGAGAGCTTCAAAGATTTGCAAGAGATGATTTCCTCTTAAACCGGATTTGAACCAGATACTAAGGGTTTCAGCGCTGTGTGGGAGACGGGATTTCCCTTAAACCGGATTATAAACCAGAAGCGTCATTGTGAGCCGGAATATTTCTGACGGCCTTTAAATTTTCATCAATACGGCGGTGTCCTCCGGAACCGGGTTATTATCACTCCCTCCAATGACCCGGAGTTCCCGAGTTATGTCATTGTAACCTCCGAGTCTTAAGATGACTCGAGGAGTTGGTTTGAGACTCTCCATACTTGACCGTAATATGAACCGGCATATATTGGAACAGCGGATTACTGGACTATTGTTGAAGCTTGGCGGGTTATGAACGACCTTGTCCATTAATCCATCCGATATAGGCAACGGCCATAATTTGATGGTCTCCTTTGTAATTATAAATTCTGCATAAGAATTTGCACAAACGAGAATAATTGTTGTCGAAGAAAAAAAATATATCAATAAAAATTGACTGGATGGATATCACCTGATATGCTTGGCCGGAAATTATCAGCCGCGAGGTTGATGATGATCATGCTAGAGTTGAAATCAACTGCGGGCAAGTTGTAGATGCTCGCAATCAGTGATATGTATGCGATGATGAATACTGAGCTGACCAGACCCCTTTACTGAGCAGTCAACCCCTCGTTTCTTTTCCCTTTACTGAAACCCCAAAACTGCTAAGGCAGCAGTCAATGCAACCAGCAGCCAGCGAGGCCAAAACGGCGAGCGGGCAGAAGAAGGAGCGACACGATGGCCGGCCGGCTTGCGGTAATACGGCAAGTGATGAGACTATGCAAAGGAGCAGTGGCTCTGAGGCGTAACAGGCGGGCGTGACCCAGTTGGCGGAGGAGAGCGGTGGTGATTGCTCCTGGAATTTTCATACTGGGATGAACTAGAATTTGTACTCCATTTTTCAGAATAGTCAGTTGAATTATTCAATATACACAGAGTCATGGTGATTTGACCTCTTCTCCCTGTGAATTCTATAGATACTGCCCAATGCTCCAGTAACGGCATTAGGAGAAGCATAGAAGACCCCTTGAATTTTTTTATGCACACATGCCATAGCATACATCGCGCATGGCTCCCAAATAAAGTAGATATCAAATCCTGTGCAAAGGTATTGGCTGTTTCCTTCATGTAAGTTCTTACTGTATGCTGGATTGCCCTTCATCATTTGTTCCAGTAATGGGATTGCTCTTTCACAATAATCCGTTCAACATCATTTGTAACTATCCACTCGAAAGGGTTTATGCATGAGACCTCCCTGTCCAAGCCATTGCAAAAACAAAAACTCGACTGTAACAAAGCGTCAGTTTTATCCTCAATTGCTTCAGAGAACAAGCTGACATTGACTGTAATAACGTCCTCCGGCTCAACGTGAGACCACAGGGCGGCTTGATTCAGTGCAGACAGAGGTGGCGGCTTACCAAATTTTTATGGATTCACGGCGGTTTGGAACGGAAAATTAGTCCTGCATGGTCGGGTCAGAGTAAACTCCAGTGGTTCGTCAGGCGAGCGCAAGGCCGGGACAGCTCAGCAAGACGGGAGGCCATGGCGAGGAAACGTGACTAGCCACGGCAGTGGGTGGCTATGGCCAAAGCGACAGAGAGGAGCCGGTACGGCGGCTTAGGCAGCACCACAATGACTTTGGACAAGGCAAGGCGGCTCGACAGGCAGCCTGGCCAGCGTCGACTTAACACAATGGCGACCGCGGCGGTTTGGCACAGCTGCAGTGGTGGGTCAACGGCAGACCCCGGCAGTAAGGCCGGGGCGGTTTAACGCACCAGCGAGGCCGTGGCGACCAAGCGTGAGCGGATGCAGCCGGCGGCTCACGGCGAAGGCGGCTCCAAAGCAGAGGCGGCCCACACAGGTGGGTTTGTGATAGAGGGCGCGGGGTGACTCGGAGGAGGCGAGGCAGAACACCATGGGGCGATTCACGGCAACATAAGAAACGGGCGGTGAACCGGACAGAGGCGGACCACCAATAGTGGCCCTTCCACGGCGGAGGTGGAGACCGCGGCATCGACTCCGATTCGAAGAATGGCGACTTCAGCGAGTTATGGATGACAGCGGTTCGAGGAAACGGTTTCAGGCAACTGGAAGCTTTGGCTGCAGAGGCCGATTTGACCCAGCGGGACTCGGCAGAAGCGACGATTTGACAACGACGGTTTGAAACCATACGTTGTTGTGTTGCTCACCTTGATACCGAAATCGGGTGGAGCTAGCTGGGGAGCGAACCGGTGCGCGGCTGCGTTGAGGGTACGAGCCGGCAAGGCGGCGCAGTGCGGAGGGGCGCAGCGAGGCAAATCACAGAGGGACAGCTCGAGGCGCAGCTTCGGGTCAAGGCCACAACAGCAGGGCGGTTCAAGGCGTGGGTCGAGCTACGGCGGCTCTGAGCGGAGGAAGACGGGTCCGCGGGCGTCTCGAACTCGCCGCGGCGACTCGGCGCGAGGAGAGGCCACTCGGGGGCAATGGAAGAAGAACTGCGGTGACTCGGCTTGACGCATAATGAACCGGTGGGGGCGAGGCTGAAGCAGGAAGAGGCGCAGTGGCCAGCCGGCTTGACGAGAGGCCACAACGGTGAAGCTTCAATAGGTGCAGCAAACGGCTTGGCGGGTCGCCGAAGGCGGCGCAAGCCGCGGTGGTTCGGAGTCTGACGGCCCGTGGTGGCACCGGTGGCTCAAGACTACTCGGAGGCGAGAGCTATGGCAGGAGCGGCGAGATGTGGCCAGATTGGAGGCGATGGTGAGGCGGATCATGGCCCGGAGCGGAGGCGGTGAACCGGCGGGCGGCTCATCCTCAACGGGCCATGGCAAGGGGCTCGAGACCATCGTCTTGGGAGAGACGATGAAGTAGGCCGGTCGGAGGAGAGGCAGCAGCAGCTTGTTACAATGGTAAGTAAGGAGCAGGGCACCAGGTCAACCTGCAGTGGCGGGTCAACCGGCGCGTGGTGAAGTACAGCAGAAGCAGTTTAGTGGCTTGGCCTCCATGGCGGCGCTGCTGGCGGTTTTGGAAGTACAAACGAGCTCGATCCGGCGCGAGGCGGCAGCTTGTAGTGGTGATGGTAGCCCGGAGCAGGAAAACGAGTCCAAGGCTGAAGTGGAGCGAGGCCGGCTCGTGGTGACTCGCAGGCGTGATCGCAGTGAATAGGCAACCCGAGGGCATGCCGGAACTAGCCGGTGCAGTGATTCGGTTTGAGCACGCGGGTAGCGGGTGGAGTCAGCTAGGCGACGGCCTCGGAGACGGTTTGTTGGGAGGCGCGTCAGAGGGATGAAGGCAACCACAACTCTGACTGCGGCCAGAGACGTAGGCGTCGGCTGCGGCTCATGAAGGTGGTCAACAGGGCGGGTCAACCCGAGGCGTCCGAGTCCGTGGGTAGTTCGCTTTAGTGGGAGTCCTTTGGAATTGATTTGGCCTCCACGCTTCAAAGTAGAAGGAGCGACAGTTGATTTCCTCGGGACTCGTAACATGAGTCAGCGATAATCCGGCCGATCGGATTGCTGCTTGTGGATGCAATAGCAATCTGACCCGGCCACTGCTGACAGTTTCGGTTGACTGCCGTAGTACCTCGGCTTCGGTGAAAAAATCTCTTCTCGCTCTTGGCGAATTAAGTTGCAGTAGAAATTGATATTCTATCTGATTGGACATCTTGGCGGTGCAAAGAATACCAAACCCTAATTTATTCCTCGTCTTTCATCTTAAAAATCTTTATCTGAAAAAATTGCCAATCCTTTGATCCCTGGGAAGAACCCTCCAAGAACTCATCATCACCGTGCGTGAGCCCCACAGTGGGCATCAACTGTCGTGGAAATATCACGACAGATGTCATAGGGTGAGGACTTAGTCGTGAGGCCAACGCATCTACGTGGTAGCTTGAGAGGGGTTGAGCGGAATCGAGAAACGCAACACAAGACAGGGATTTAGACAGCTTCGGGCCCCGGGAAACATCATCCGGTAACAACCCTACATGCTGTTTGAGGCTAGGTTTCATTATCATCACGAGGGAGTCACCGTAAACCGGCTCTCCTCTTTGTGTCTAGCCCTAAGATTATTTCTTCTTGCTTGTAGCTTGTCCCTTATTTGGGAGCCCTACCCCTCCTTATATATGTTGAAGGGGCGGGTTACATGTAGAGTCCATCTTGGACTAAGACTTAAACTATTTTGACTTCCCTTCCTGGGCTTCTTAACGTCTGCCGGTTTAACATTGTCTGCCGGTTTAACATTATCTGTCGGTTTAACATTGTCTGCCGGTTTAACATTGTCTACCGGTTTAACATTGTCTGCTGGGTTATGATTGACTTAACACCTGCCGGTACTACCATCTGTCTTAACTCTGCCGGTTTACCATCTTTCTTAGCCATCTGTCTTGACTCTCTGTCTTAACTCTCCGCCGATTTACCAAGTCCCAGCCGGTTTACAACTCCAGCCGGGTCATACCGCGGGGTATATCCCCGACAATCTGGTGGTTCTGGACTCTGCGGCAACTGGATGAATATTTCATCGACTCCCCTAGGGTTCTGGGATTTTGGGGTATTTATAGAGCAAAGAGGTGGTCCGGGGGGCACCCGAGGTGGGCACAACCCACCAGGGCGCGCCTGGGCCTCCTGGCGCGCCCTGGTGGGTTGTGCCCCCCTGGGGGCATTCCCAGGCGCAGCCATGGCCCGTTGTGTTCCTTTTGGCCCATAAAAATTCTCCGTAAAGTTTCCTGGCATTTGGAATCCGTCTGATATTGATTTTCTGCGATGTAAAAAACACGGAAAAAGCAGGAACTGGCACTTGCACTACAAAAAAAGACACATCCGTGACATTTTGGGCCGAACGAAATTTTGTTCTGTCATACATATGACACTTCTATGACGATAATTGTGACAAAACACGGTATCATCATAGATGTGGTAGGCTCCTACTTCTATGACAATAAATCATGACAGAAAATGGGCTTTTCGTCCTGGGCGGGCCGGAGACGCTGCTGCATGACATTCTTTGGGCCGTCCATGACGGAAAAAACCGTGGTAGAAGTGAGGGGGAGGAAAATTTCGGGGAGTTCCCGGTTACGGTGGGAGGTCGGGGGCCGAGCGATGCGCGTTTCTCTCGTACACGTATGTGCGTGTGTGCGAGGAGTTGGCTCTAACTGAACCCGAGCGAGGCGTTGGGCTCTAACTGAACCCGAGCGATTGCACTGCAGGCTACGCGTTACTGAACCCGAGCGATCGATCGATGGCTGTTAACTAAACCCGATCGAGCGATTCCTTCGCTACTGCTGCTAACTGGAGCCGATCGATTGGATGAACAGTGAGCGTTGCGGGAGGGGGGGGGTTGGATGAACAGTGAGCGGTGGCGTTGCCTCTGGATGAACAGGACCCCGTGGTGTGGTGGAGGGCTGGATGAACAGTAGACGGTGGAGGGGTGCCCGTGGAGGGGTGGTTGAACAGGACCCCGTGGTGTGGTGGAGGGCTGGATGAACAGTAGACGGTGGAGGGGTGCCCGTGGAGGGGTGGTTGAATAGGACCCCGTGGTGTGGTGGAGGGCTGGATGAACAGTAGACGGTGGAGGGGTGCCCGTGGAGGGGTGGTTGAACAGGACCCCGTGGTGTGGTGGAGGGCTGGATGAACAGTAGACGGTGGAGGGGTGCCCGTGGAGGGGTGGTTGAACAGTAGCCGGTGGAGTAGCGCGCGGTGGAGGCTGGATGAATAGGAGCCCGTGGAGACTGGAGGAGGTCGACGGTAGCCCGTGGAGGCTGGAGGAGGTCGACGGTGGAGATGAACAGTATCCCGTGGAGTCCCGTTTTGCGGTACGCCACACCCCTCCCGATGAACAGGACCCCCATTTCGACCGTAGCGCTCCAACACAAGTCCGTTTCGTCCGTTTTGCGGTACGCCACACCCCTCCCGATCAACAGGACCCCCATTTCGACCGTAGGAGGTCCGTTTCGTCCATTTTGCGGTACGCCACACCCCTCCCGATCAACAGGACCCCCGTTTCGACCGTAGGAGGTCAGTTTCCTCCGTTTTACGGTACGCCAGACCCCTCCCGATCAACAGGAGCCTATTCCGAACGCAGGAGGTCCGTTTCCTCCATTGTGCGGTACGCCAGGCCTCATTTCCATCGCCTGTTCCGTCCAAGCCCTCCCGATGAACACGACCACGCATTCCGTTCCGACCCAGCCGGTTGGCTCCCACGCGTTCCGTTGCCTCCCGAAGAACATGATGCATTCCGTTGCCTCGCCATGAACACGACACATTTTGTTGCCTCCCCATGAACACGACGCATTTCGTTGCCTCCCCATGAACACGACGACGACGCTGTTTCTGCGTTCCGACCCAGCCATGTACACGAGTCCTGGCCGTACGTATGCGCGAGTAGGCGCTCGAGACCCCGCCCGTATGTACACATACGTGGCCGTATTTTCTTTCTTGCACCCTGGCTGCTGTACGTACGTGTACATGCTACGTGCGCGCCTCTACTACGACACGTACGCGCCTCTACCACGACACGTGCGCGTCTCTACTATGACACGTGCGCGCCTCTACATCCACCAGTATATATGTACGTACACGTTCGCGACCAGAATGACAACGCTACATACGCTTCGACTAGGTGGGTCCCGACTGTTAGGCACTTCCTTGCCTGCGAAGATGTAGCTGGTGGGTCCCAGCAGTCAGGGGGGCAAATCGTTTGTTTTGCCCGAACACACTTCCTTGAGTGTGAAGATGTAGCTGGTGGGTCCCAGCAGTCAGGGGGAAACATTTTTTCGTGAAATACAGTGGCTCGTCCGGTGGGTCCCAGCTTTCAGGTGGAGGAATCATATTTTTCGCGTAATAAGGAGGCACTTCCTTGCTGCGGCCGTGGACCCAGCTGTCAGCCTCTCCACATACAGTCCACGTTCGATGGAAGTCGTTCCTTGACCACGTTGACCACGCCGCGCCGAGAGCACCAGGGCGGTGGACGACGGCGAGGCCTAGGAAGGGGACGACGGGGAGTCGGGGAAGACGCGGCAGTGGAAGCCCGCGTGGAGAGGAGTACGAGGGTTCACTGGTTCGGCTGTGGTGTGAGGCTGCCGTCGCCACAGGGCCTGGCCAGCGGTGGGAATAGTAGGGGGCGGTGAGGCCTCCGCGGCAGCACAGCCGGCCACGGGAGGCAGGAGCATGGGGCACGACCGGCGCTGCTTTGGGCGGCTGGAGCAAGAAGACCAGAGGTTGAAGAAGAACTACGGTCGTTGGATGGACATCGTACGGTCACTAGAGCTAGAATCATTCATATTGACTAAAGTTGACAAAGGCCCCCGTCCCAATCAACTTAGTAGGCCCACAAGTCAGCCTCCCACGATGGTGGGTCCCAGCTAGTAGGGGGAGTATTACGATGAAGGAGTGCCAAACACGGCACATGCTGGATGTCCCACACGTCAGCGAAAGGAGTGGGACATGAATAGCGTGGTAGAGCGTCTCCACTTCTTCCACTTCTGGGTCGGAGACCACACGTAGTAGTACTAAAGGTATGAACGATACAAAGTGCGACCCGGAGAGAAAGACACGTCTAGTTGGATGGTCTCGGGGCATACACTTAAACAAATATAAAACCTAATATGTGCCTCCAATTAATATAGTAGTAGTAGAGTACTTAGGCACGTACTCCATAACATCACCGTGTATTGCACGTACAACATTTAGTGGTACGTAGTAGACAAATGGCTATATGCCAGGCATGTTCATACTATTTGTGCCTTTCTACTTCACTTACTGCGCTACATTACTCAGGTTCGTACGTCCACTCCTGGGTACATGTCCGTCTCGTAGTTCCAGTCCCACGTGTTCTTCATCGATGGAACGATCCATATCATCGCAGTTAGTGTGGCTCCCCACAATGGAGACTCATCCAAAGTAGGGCCAGCCTTGACGCGGAGCAGTTGCGTGCATCGGGAACACTACAAAAAAAAGACACATCCGTGACATTTTGGGCCGAACAAATTTTTTTCTGTCATACATATGACATTTCTATGACGATAATTGTGACAAAACCCGGTATCATCATAGATGTGGTGGGCTCCTACTTTTATGACAAAAAACCATGACAGAAAATGGGCTTTTCGTCCTGGGCGGGCCGGAGACGCAGCCGCATGACATTCTTTGGGCCGTCCATGACGGAAAAAACCATGGTAGAAGCGAGGGGGAGGAAAATTTCGGGGAGTTCCCGGTTACGGTGGGAGGTCGGGGGCCGAGCGATGCGCGTTTCTATCGTACACGTACGCGCGTGTGTGCGAGGCGTTGGCTCAAACTGAACCCGAGCGGGGCGTTGGGCTCTAACTGAACCTGAGCGATTGCACTGTAGGCTACGCGTTACTGAACCCGAGCAATCGATCGATGGCTGTTAACTGAACCCGATCGAGCGATTCCTTCACTACTGCTGCTAACTGAAGCCGATCGATAGGATGAACAGTGAGCGTTGCAGGGGGGGGGGGTTGGATGAATAGTGAGCGGTGGCGTTGCCTCTGGATGAACAGGACCCCGTGGTGTGGTGGTGGGCTGGATGAACAGTAGACGGTGGAGGGGTGCCCGTGGAGGGGTGGTTGAATAGGACCCCGTGGTGTGGAGGGCTGGATGAACAGTAGATGGTGGAGGGGTGGTTGAACAGTAGCCAGTGGAGTAGCGCGCGGTGGAGGCTGGATGAACAGGAGCCCGTGGAGGTTGGAGGAGGCCGACGGTAGCCCGTGGAGGCTAGAGGAGGTCGACGGTGGAGATGAATAGTATCCCGTGGAGTCCCGTTTTGCGGTACGCCACACCCCTCCCGATGAACAGGACCCTCGTTTCGACCGTAGGAGGTCCGTTTCGTCCGTTTTGCGGTACGCCACACCCCTCCCGATGAACAGGACCCCCGTTTTGACCGTAGGAGGTCCATTTCCTTCGTTCTGCGATACGCCAGGCCTCGTTTCCATCGCCTGTTCCATGCAAGCCCTCTCGATGAACACGACCACGCATTCCATTCCGACCCAGCCGGTTGACTCCCACGCATTTCGTTGCCTCCCGATGAACACGACGCATTCCGTTGCCTCCCGATGAACACGACGCATTCCGTTGCCTCCCGATGAACACGACGCATTCTGTTGCCTCCCCATGAACACGACGACGACGCTGTTTCTCTGTTCCGACCCAGCCATGTACACGAGCCCTCGCCGTACGTATGCGCGAGTAGGCATTCGAGACCCCGCCCGTATGTACACATACGTGACCGTATTTCCTTTCTTGCACCCTGGCCGCTGTACGTACATGTACATGCTACGTGCGCGCCTCTACTACGACACGTGCGCGCCTCTACATCCACCAGTATATATGTACGTACACGTTTGCGACAAGAATGACAACTCTACGTACGCTTCGACCAGGTGGGTCCCGACTGTTAGGCACTTCCTTGCATGCGAAGATGTAGCTGGTGGGTCCAAGTAGTCAGGGGGGAAATGTTTTTTTTGCGAAATACGGTGGCTCGTTCGGTGGGTCCCCGTTGTCAGGTGGAGGAATGATTATTTTGCACGTAATAAGGAGGCACTTCCTTGCTGCGGCCGTGGACCCAGCTGTCAGCCTCTCCATGTACAGTCCACGTACGATGGAAGTCGTTCCTTGACCATGTTGACCACGCCGTGTTGAGAACACTAGGGCGGTGGACGACGGCGAGGCCTAGGAAGGGGTTGACGCGGAGCCAGGGAAGACGCGGCAGTGGATGCCCACGCGTAGAGGAGTACGAGGGTTCACTGGTTCGCTGCGGCGTGAGGCTGCCGTCGCCTCAGAATAACAGGGGGTGTGGGTGAGTAGAGGGATGGCCTGGCCAGCGGTGGGAGTAGTAGGGGGCGGTGAGGCCTCTGTTGCATCGCAGCCGGCCACGGGAGGCAGGAGCACGAGGCACGACCGGCGCTGGTTTGGGCGGCTGGAGCAAGAAGACCAGAGGTTGAAGAAGCACTACGGCCGTTGGATGGACATTGTACGGTCACTGGAGCTAGAATCGTGCATATTGACTAAGTTGACAAAGCCCTCCGTCCCCGTCAACTTAGTAGGCCCACAAGTCAGTCTGCCACTATACTGGGTCCCAGCTAACAGGGGGAGTATTCATTTTTTGTGCGTAATAAGGAGGCACTTCCTTGCGTGCAAAGATATAGCTGGTGGGTCCGAGCTGTCAGCGGCGGTAACGTTTTTTTCGCGAAATACAGAGGCCCTTTCGGTGGGTCCCTGATGTCAGGTGGAGGAATCATTATTTTGTGCATAATAAGGAGGCATTTCCTTGCATGCGACCGTGGACCCAGCTGTCGGCCTCTCCACGTACAGTCCACTTCAGATGGATGTCGGTTGTTGACCACGTTGACCAGGCCGCGCCGAGGGCACTAGGGCGGTGGACGACGGCGAGGCCTAGGAAGGGAACAACACGGAGGCAGGGAAGACTCGGCAGTTGTTTCCCAGGCGGAGGGGAGTATGACTGTACGAGGGTTTACTGGTTCGTCTGCCGTCGCCGGAGAATAACAGCAGGTGTGGGTGAGTAGAGGTATGGCTAGGCCAGCGATGGGAGTACAGTGAGGCGGTGAGGCCTACGCGGCAGCAGAGCCGGCCGCGGGGAGGAGGGAGTAGGCAGTCCCACCGGCGCTTGTTTGAGCGGCTGGAGCAGGAAGAGCAGAGATTGAAGAAGCACGACGGCCGTTGGATGGCCATCCAACAGTCACTGCTTGTGCGTCAACCTTTTTTTTAGGAAAGCCTCAAATCTGTGGAAAACAACATACATCCCATCTGCCATTATTTCTAATAATTTACAACCCATTTGCTAATTATGAAGGTTTTTTTGGAGCCCATATTCTTTTTGTTAGCATTACAGCCCATATTGTGGCCATGATTAAAAAATTATACGAAATTTTGCATATTTCGGTGCGTTCCGAACTATTTTTAATCCCAAAATTTTGACTCACATTCAAACTGATTTTAAAAATAAATGTATATCAATATAAAATCCAACAAATTCTCCACTCATAAAAATTAATGTAATTTAAAATCTTGAAATGAAAAAAAAGATATTTGAAACTAATTGCCGATTTGATGTGTTTTAAAAATGTACAGCCCATTTCTCATTACTGATGGGCCATTTTCTCGACCAGCCGAATGAAATCTCTCCTCGTCTTGAAAGATTTGTAGCCCAACAGGCCTGACAAAGCGACTTGGCAAATCACCAAAAAAACCGGGCTGTGGCCGTGGACCCAGCTGTCAGCCTCTCCACGTACAGTACTCTTCCGATGGAAGTCGTTCCTTGATCACGTTGACCACGCCGCGCCGAGAGCACCAAGGCGGTGGACAACGGCGAGGCCTAGGAAGGGGACGACGCGGAGCCGGGGAAGACGCGGCAGTGGATTCCCACGTGGAGAGGAGTACGAGGGTTCACTGGTTCGGCTGCGGTGTGAGGCTGCCGTCGCCGCAGGGCCTGGCTAGCGGTGGGAGTAGTAGGGGGCGATGAGGCCTCAACGGCAGCACAACCGGCCACTGGAGGCAGGAGCAGGCGGTCTCCCAGGCACTGGTTTGGGCGGCTGGTGCAAGAAGAGCAGCGATTGAAGAAGCAGCAGGACCGTTCGATTCAAATCCAACGGTTACTACTGCTAGAATCGTTTGTTGACTAAGTTGACAAGCCCTGCGTACGCGTCAACTTAGTACGCCCACAGGTTAGCCTCCCAACCGGTGCGCCCTAGATGTCAGTGGGAGGAATCATTTTTTTTCGCGTAATAAGAAGGCAGTTGATTGCGTGCGGCCAGGCCAGCGGAGGGAGTAGGGTGGGCCGGGGAAGCTTGCGCGGCATCATAGCGGGCCACAAGAGGAGGGAGCAGGCAGTCCCGCCGGCGCTAGTTTAGGCGGCTGGAGCAGGAAGATCAGAGATTGAAGAAGCACGTCGGCCGTTGGATGGACATCCAACAGTCAGTGCTGCTAGAATCGTGTGTTCACTGACAAAGCCTTGCGTAAACAAGTCAGCCTCGAAATCTGTGGCGTGTACAGCCCATTTGCTATTATTTTTATAATTTTTACTCATTTTCTAATTCATATGGAATTTATTGCAGCCCGTTTTCCATTTTTAGAATTGCTGGCCATTTTCTGGTCAGTACCGGGGTCAAAAAATTAACTAAATATGTGGGAATTTTGAAAAAATTCACAAATTTTTGCTGGGGAACGAAATATTCTTAATCCAAAAATTAATAACCATACTAAAACAAATTTAAAAATAAATTAGTACTATGTCATGTTAAATCCAATGAAATACGTATAAGATATCAGTGAAGAACAAAAACAAAAAAATAAACTTATATCCCATTTGCTATAATTTTTTTTGGAATTTTCAACCCCTTTTGATATTAATTTTAACAGACATTGACCATACTCTTAAGCCAGGCCGGAATGCATCACTCCTCGTCTTGAAAGATTTGCAACCCAGTAATTCGGAGAAAATAAATAGGCCTAGCTTGGGTATTCTTCAAAAAGAAATACTGGGCTACCTATTTTCCCAAAGAACTGGTGCATGAGCATTTAGCTTTATTTATTTATTTACTTATTTATGTTTAGGGGACCATGAGCATGTACCTGGGCCGGATTCATGTGAGAGCCTCCCTTCCAGTTAATTATGGGCTTCTCTATTGGGCCTTCATTAGTGGGCTGCATGTTATCAACAAGTGGAAAATATGTTCCGTATGAAAAATATTATGCACTACGTACTGTACGGGGCACTAAAGGATCAAACCATGCAGCGACTTCCAAAACATTGTGTTTGTCGTTCTAACAACAGATTTATTCAACCAACAGACGAAATATACTACTGATTGTACATTGAAAACAGCAGCAACAGCAACCAGGGCTGGGGGTGCAACAAAAGCAGTAAGCAGGCCAGAAGAGTGAATACCTCCATGAGCATCCACGAGCATCTAGCTGCCGTGACCGTCGACGAGCACCATCCAAGACGTGTTCATGCCGACCCAGTACATACCGTTAATGTAGTTGAGGCTGACGGGGATCGGATCGCAGTCAAGGGGGTTGATGCTCACCACCCTACGATCGTTATGCTGCGTGACACGCCGTTTCTGAAGATCAGGCGGCATCAGCAAGCAAGGAGCTGGCTTAAAAAGCTCTGGCCTGAGGGCTTTGCGTAAACGGTACAACCCCGACGAGCACGCGGCGAGCGGCATGGTACTGAGATTGTCCACACGCGAAACAATGAGCTTGATCACCTCTGTGGGGAGCGAATTCCAGCCACTCTTTCGGCGGACGCTGCTCGGTTCTGCCATTGTTAGTGCTTGGGTTTCGGACGAGGGGGGAGGCGCCTTAGCGGGGATGGAAGATTGGACGAGATTATGTGCGGACAAAGATGGAGAAGCGAATATGTGCTGCGGGAAGTGGACATGTGATGATGACTACAGCATGCCACTTGACTTACGAGACACATACCAGCAGTGTAGGGTCATGTCGATGCGAGACAACTTGCTTGAGTGATTACAGTACTGGTACTCCCTACAGTGCTATGCCCTAACTTGCTTGAGTAGAGTAGCAGAGTAGGACTCTGCTCATCTACTAGCACCGGAGGAGTAGTATATTCTAATCTAAAATAGTTACAAACTTCAATGCCCGAGCGTGGAACGACTACGGACGGTGCTCAAAGACCGTGTCTAAGTGGTGTTTGGACATGGGCGACAACCTCAACGCCAACGGTGCTGCTCCCGTTGCACAGTATGTGTTTCTGTCCTTCCTGTTCGAAATCTTGGTAGAATTCATGATTTATTTTGTGCTTATTCGGATTAAATCTCGTAGTAACTTTCTCATATATTCAACTGGCGCAACGTCCCCTACAGCCACTCCCATTTCATGGACGGCCTGGTCGATGCCTCCAAGGAGCCCTTCGTCCACTGCTATGAGTGCCCGATGCCGTTTTGTGGCTCGCCGGCGGAAATGGTGCATCACCTCACGTATGCGTGCAGCGGTCACTGCTGGCCCTTGGTGGAGAACATCAAGTACGAGATGTGCTACCCATTCACCATGCCGGAGTCGCTGGTGGATCACCGCCGCCCGCTAGTCTCCGAGGAGGACGACAACGTCTTCCTCTTGATCGTGGGCACCGGTGAGGCCCGCGCAGGCCGCCGCCCCGTCTCTGTAATGTGCGTCAGGGGCGACGCCACTGACGCTGACACTGACACGAGGCCGATGTACGTGTGCGTGGTCAGTGTTACTACCCCTTCGGGTCGCGTGGGCAGCGACACTGGCCTCATCGAACGGACTTGGACTCTGGGGAGCTGGACTATCCTGCCAATGTGGACTTGGAAAACCCATGGCATCCTTTACCCGCCGACGCGGTACACGGGGACTCCAAGGAGGTTCACCTGGACATACGCATTATCAAGTTAAATGTTGATCATTAGTCTTCGCTCAATGTAATCCGCTGTCTAAGCATGTGGAGACTTCCATGCAGGATCTTGCTCTATTGGAGTATCGCGCATGAATAAAAGTGTATCCGTTTATGGTTTAGTCTAGAGTCTTCCATGTATGAATTTTTACTACAGTACTGGTGAAAGACTTACGATGAACTATTTCCTACATCTCCTCTGCCGGCATGCAAGTCATCCTGATTTAATCCCTCCATCTAGGTGTATAAGGGCATGGTTAATATTACTTAATAGTATAGCCAACTCTTGACTATAAGAAAGTGCCATGTCATCTGTAGCCAACATGTATAACAATCGATACTCAAAAACTAATTCTTAAAGATCATTTCTTGCAAAGCACAATAAGTGTTATTTCTTCACAAGTTTTGGATGCAGGTTGAATAGTTGAATGCTTTTGTTTGCAAAAGATACCTTTTTATCTATTTCACCCTGATGTTTGTGAGCTCTAGAGATGAAATAATATCCGAAGAAACCTATCGATACCCGTTACACATGAGATGACCCCCACATCCTTTGTCAAAATAAACAACTCCCCGATCAATGCATTTCACTCTTCGGTGCAATGCACAGACACCTTACTACTATAGATTAGTACGACCAAAAATTGAACTAACATTATATATAGTACGATAAATGCTGATGCATGTCACCTAAAATTATATCATTCAAAACTATGTTCAAATATGAATCCAATGATATAGTTTTTGTTGACATGCACTAACATTTTGTCAGTTAAATCTTCAGTCAAATTCAATGGGGGACTAATAAACCACGACCGTTGTAGTACAAGTGTAGAGGGCGGCGCTGCACGGGAGTCTCACCTCTCACCCCGCTCGTAGCGTGACAGTGAAGTCGTCATATCACAAAACCCAACCACTCCCAGTAATAAGTGGCCTGGTAAAATAAACGGACAAGCAACCATCACATCCCTCTGTCTTTTTTGCATTTCATCTCTCTGCATTTACTTTCTCCGGTTCATCTCTCACACTCGATCCCTAGCTACTACTCCTAGGGCCAGTACTTTTGCGGCTTCCCCAGATTTTCCCACAAGACTAGTCACAGTGGAGTGTACTACTCATTTACTTGGGCTTCTAAACTACTACCCCGTCCTGGTTTACTCCTCACCATTGTAATTTGTGCTAAATTTTGACCAAAGATTTAACTGGTTTATTCCTCACCATTGTAATTCCTCCGTCTAGGTGTGTAAGTCATCTTACGAAAACCAAATAATCCCAAAACACTTAGGCGCGGTGCATTAACTTCTACCTCGTTTCTTGTTTCTTGACATATCAACCAATAAGAGATAAAGAGTGTGCATGCTTTTAATGACTTGAGATATCAAACATGACATGCAGTGGTTAGTTCATTGGATGCAATACTATTAATTAGCAAATAAACATTAACGTTTCTCGTTTTCTCCTCCTCCCTGGTCACGGTGCACAGCCTAAGATGACTTACTGAGCTAGACGGATGGAGTAGTGCATGTGACATGCACTAACATTTCATTAGTTAAATTTATGATCAAAATTTGACACAGATTACAATGGGGACCAATAAACCAGAACGAAGGTAGTAGTTATGGGATTACAATCAAACGAGCATTTTTGCATTTGTTTTGCATTGAATCGTTTCACAAGCTTGACTAGTGCTGTGTTTCTACTTTTACAAAAACCGCATCGTAATGTTAAAACGTGCATTTGCACGTACTCCCTCCGTCCGGGTTTATTAGGCCTAAAGACAACTTCTCTTTGACCAAGACACATAGTAACTTGCTCACCTTAATTCTTCCATTCCACTCCCAATGCACTCTCTCACATGCATGCAGCCAATGAAAAAGCACACATGAAGTGTATTAACTTTTCAGCCATGGCACCAACAACAATAGCTTTCAATACAACCAATGAAATGGTTGCATGCATGCACCTTTCAAACGCGGGGCCTTATAAAAGGGGACATGCTTGTGATGCTGAGAGGCCTAATAAACCCGGACGAAGGGAGTACATAAGTAATAGTAGTACTCCCTCCGTCTAGGTGTATAAGTCTTCCCTCCTTCTTGGTCACGGTGCACAACCAAAGATGACTTATTGACCTGGACGGAGGGAGTAGCACAGTCTGCAAGCATATATCGAGAGAGACGTGTAGTGCGATAGTATATAGTAAAGTTTGTGCTATATGCACGTACTTGCAAAATGCATACGAATACACAAGGTTTCCAAACTTTCCCTTTTACATACTTAATTAAGGACACTAAAAATTCCTGAACGTTCGGGATTTATCATTTGCGTCCCAAAACTAATGAGATCGCCTTACGAAACAAAAATTATACTCCTCGTAAAAGCCACGACGCTCGCAGGAGCGCTTGCGGCGCGCCATGAGTGCCCTGCGTGGCCGTTTCCCAGCGCGCCAACACAACGCCTCTTCCTCAGCCTCGCAACTTGCGAGGTGCTAATTGGTGGCTTGCCGGCGGGCGAACGCGATCTCACCGGTGTGGTGATCCGATGCCAACAGGTACTCCTCCTCGCTGGAAGTGTGCACCCGGTCCACGTACCGCCAAGCGTAGATGAGGCGCTTGGGCCCGATTGCACTCAGGGCGTCGGCACGGGTGTCCTCTGCCAAAGAGCCAATTGCCTGACTCTCTCGGACGCGACATAGGCCTCCCAGGCAGCTTGTTCCGCGGTGCGCTTCTCTTCCACGGCCTTCTTCTCCGCCTCTATTTTGGCGCGCTCTGCTGGAGGCAAAGCCTCCCACAAGGCGACATCCATTTCTTTCCAAAGCTCCTCAAGGCTAGGGGGCTCGGCAGGCGGCGCGGCGTTCTCCTCGTAGCGGGGAGCCGACGCGTCCTCCGGCGCGCGTGCTGGCGAGATTGGGAACGCCAACGCGTCCACCATGACGCGTCGCGGCGAGGAGCGGAACGCCGACGCGTCCTCCTCGACTAGTTGCGGCGAGGAGCGGAACACCGACGCGTCCTCCTCGACTAGTGGCGGCAAGGAACGGAACGGCGACGCGTCGCGTAGCGGAACACCGACGCGTCCTCCTCGACTAGTGGCGGCGAGGAACAGAACAACGACGTGTGACCGTCCGCGTGGTGCAGCGAGGGGCTCCTAGGGCATGGGAGGGGTGATGCCATGGTGGTCGACGTGAGAGGGAGGGGGAGGAGATAGCGATGAACATGAACGTGAGGGGGAGGAGATAGCGATGTCATGGGAGGCGCAATATTTATAGTGAGCAATGGCACACCTACGTAAGATATGGACTGAGCTGCACTGACTTAACTGCAGATCCAGTTGCATTACTGACATGTGGGCCAGACCCCTGTTGGGCCCATATGTCAGTGACCCAATACACCTGCAGTTAAGTAACAGCTACGTGGGCATATTTGTTGGAGTAAATTACGGGGGAGCGAAGGGGTGGAAATATTGCTGGTCACAATGGATTGGACGAGAGTGGGGGGAGGAGAGTCATGCATGCAGATTAAATTAACCCCGCTAAAAAAACGATATTTTAAATGTGGCTACTCGATCTGTGGCAACTGGCGAGCCACCATGCTCCAATTCATTCACCTGTGGTCCCGACCATCAACTCCTACGGATGAAATTATCACGCGAGCTGACTATTCATACAAAGGTGCTCCACCACGTACCCAGTACCCGTGAATGCAGCAACCGTGCACCTAGAATTTTAGGGTTTATTTGTTAACGTCGCCTTTATGTAACACTCATGTGTGCGAGACAGCGAGAGTCCGACTGCGTGTGTGCGCCTCTTCTCTTCGTATATGTACTCCACCGTTTGTCTGGTGTCCAAAAAATTATAATAACTACTAGCAATGTGCCAATGCGTTGCCACATGATCAAAGTAGATTAATACATATTCACCAGTTTGATAGAAAAAAGTCTAGTTTTGAAATACGTATATCACTAAAAATATGTTATGTTTCACTCAAAATATATTCATTTGGCGGTTTTGATGAGATAAGGGAGGAATGTTGTTGGTTTCAAGATTCGAGAAGTGGTATATGTCTAATTTCTACTCTTAATAGCAAGATGCCCGTGCGTTGCACGGAACATCAAGATCTTGTGGGAGAAAAGGATGAACGAGGGAAGGCCTTATCTGCAAATGTGGTGAAGAGTGCGGGTAAATTGCCATATTTTCCTTCCTATCCGTCAGATATAAATCGGACGACCTACATTGCAGGATGGCAGGCCCACCATCATCACCAACTCTATTTTTTATCCATACTCTTATAAAAAGCATTGTCGGTGATGATCGTGTGCCTACCATCCTGCAATATAGGCCGTCTGATCTATATTTGACGGATAGGAAGGAAACTATGGAAATTTTGCAAAAAGATACCCACACCCCTCTCCACATTTGCAAATAAGGCCTTCCCTCGTTCATCCTTTTCCCCCACAAGATAAACTACTCATACAAATGCATCTTGATGTTCCGTGCAATGCATGGACATCTTGCTAGTTGTTGCAAAAAGCCCATGTGTGTGTGAGAGAGAGAGGGAGAGTGGAGGAGGACGGAGTGCATGTGTGACAAAGACACAAGGAGTGTGTGTGCGATAGGTATCAGCTTAAAATGAGGCGATAGTGTGTGCGTGCACGATCAAGAGGGCGTGTCTCAAGAAGGGAAGAAAAATCTACATAGATACAAGGAGCGGGAGAGAGACATGTATGCGATGGTGGAAGCACGGGTGTGCAGGTGTATAAACCTATCTAGAGGCTAGCTAGTCGATAAATGTTTGTGAGAGAAATACGAGTCGGGGTGCGAAAGCGAGAGTTTTGTGTGTGTGTGAGAGAGATGGTAGTCGGGAAGGGGAGTGGAAGCAGGAGTTGTGTGTGTGTGTTTGTGAGAGAGAGAGAGAGGAGATGGTAGTCGGGGTTGTCTGATCGGTAAACAAATGAATAATGTCAGTCTGGGATGGAGATGAAAAGGAGACCGCAACAAATGTTGTGTCTACAGGAGAGAGAGAGAGAGTAATTTTAGTGGTATGAGTCATATGTAGAGACATATAGGGTGTGTGAGAGAATCCCATAGAGAGAAAGACAAAGTGAAAGACAAGTGGAGACTGTGTGTGTGGCGGTGAAAAAGAAAGCTTAGGTACTGAGTGATACCAGAGAACAGTAGAGACGTGAGAGATAATGAAAACCGTGTAATGTATAATGATAAGGAGAGTGTGACACTTCTCAAGGGAGACGTCGAGAGACCATGTTTGTGAGGATAGGAGAAACATGAAGTGAGCGTGCGGGTGAGCTGGAGAAAAGAGAGTGATAGCTACCTGAAGGAGCATGCATGCGAGAGAGATGGGCGTGAAAGGAGTGAACAAAAAAGGGATTCAAATATTTGAATTCGAGATGATGATACATGTAATCCATACTCGAACCAAAATTGATCTATCAAACATGCATACTCATATGAATTCACGCACATCTATGTTATTTAATATGTAGATATTATTGATCCATACATTTTAGTAGAACATAATTTGGTTAAATTTTTTCGAATTCAACCTTAAGATTTCGAGATCGTTATATTTGTAAATCGAATTATACATATAAAGGAGCAGAATTCTTTGTTGTGCTTTTGAAAGTATATATAAAAAATGATGTATATAGAATGTAATTCCAATTGAAAATGGATGCCGCCCGAAAAAAATAGAATACAAACGGGATTTGAATTGAGTTGGCACGGTAAACACGCACTCTACAAAATTTGAACGAAGCGGGGAAAGTCGCAGTAACCGCCCGAAACCAAAATCTGCGAGATGGAAATCACTACTGCCTATCCTTGCCATGCAAATCCTATCTGCTGGATTTCTATAGGTTTCGATAGGGGTAGGTTTGTAATTTCACCCAAACATGACGTAACCGCCTCTCACCCGGATTCATACATGGTGGGCGCCAAAACACAGTGTGTCCTCGGCCGTTATCGACTCGCTCCTCGATTCATATTCATACACGGTGGGCGCCAAAAACAAACTCTCGTCGGCAAATATTCGGTGTATGCGAGATTACCGTCCTATCCCCAACCGACTAATGTTGCTGTGATGTAGTAGAAATTTGAAACGGGGGCTAAGTTTGTAAATTTCCTTGCATTTGAGACAAGCGCGCCTTGAATACATGGTTCCCCCTTCCTCTCTACCTCCCTTTTCCCCATTCGTACTTCGTGGGCGCCAAAACACCCTCTCCACCCCACCCTCCTCCGTTCGCCGCCGTCCGCCACCCCATCCATCCCCGTCCTCCTCCACCATGCCGAAGCTGATACCCCGACGCCGCCGCCATTACAAGAGATCGAACTCTCTCATCCACGGCTTCGGACCGGGATCCTTGCATCCCGTCCTCTCGCTTCATCCCCGTCGTCGTCCACCTTGCCGGCGCCGCTCCTACGACCGTCTCATCCACCACGCCCCGCCGCCACCGTCTACCCTCCTAGATCTGCTTCCACGCCGCCGACAGCCATCGCTACCGCAACACCGTCAAATTCTCAGCAGATGCGTACACGGCGCCGCACCAGAGGCGGTACTCTTTCGTATCTGCTCAACTTATTAATCACAACAAGAAAATAGATCGCCACTGCTTTACTCTGATTTCTTGTCTTGGTTGCGAAGTTGCCTTTGTCCGGTTTGCACCTTCAGATCCGCCATGGAACGCTCAACACTATACTCCCAATGCTTATGGTTTTCCCCTTTTATATTCCACACTAGTTAAATCACAGTAGACTAAATTTCAAAATTGGGTCAGTCGATTTTTCGAAGCTCGCCGGAGTTCGCCGGTGCGATCGAAGGGGCTCGGGTGGTTGTGGGGCCTCGCCGAACGAAGAGAACTCAACGTGGGTGGGGGTTGGGGCGGGGGTGGGGGGTGGGGGTGGCAGAGGAACACAGGCGGTGGGGGCCGGTGGTCCGGCCGGCGGCCCGTGCGGTGTTCTGTATGGGAAGAATCAGAGGCGAGGAAGAAGAAGGGTTAGGAGACATAGGATCTTCATCCAACCGCCTGAAATGGTCGAGAGACAGCTGGGATTTGCATTCTTAATGCGCTCTGGTTCATCATGTGTGGGCACTGCGCAACCAACATTTTATTATCCAAAATCTGCTTGCTCTTCTTTACCATGTTCCTCTTTCGTACTTCTTTAATATGTACTCTCTTCGTTCCTAAATACAAGTCTTTGTATAGATTCCACCATGGACTACATATGGAGAAAAATGAGTGAATCTACACTCTAAAATGTATCTGGATACATATGTATGTGATCCATAGTGGAAATCTCTACCAAGACTTATATTTTGGAACGGAGGGAGTATGATAGTAGTACAGTATGTTCCTTGTACTGAAGATGAGCAGGGACATTGGCAGTGTAGAGGTCTATATGGTCGGTTGTGATGGACACTTTGAGCCTCTTTGATTCGTAGGATCTTGTAAACATAGGAATAGGATTTGTAGTGGCCTGCCCACTTGAATCCTATAAGAATAGCAAGGAAATGCAGGGAGATGTGTTGCCTTTGAGAGTTACACTGGTATTAACAGTACCGCACCTTCACTTGAAGAGAGCTGGTATCCAAAGCCTTTCTAGCCGTACTGGCAATACTAGCACATATATTCCAGCAAGTTCCACTTTGCTGATTTTACTCTGATGCTTAAGGTTTTCCCGTTATATCTACACTATGATCTGTGTAGCTGCTTTGTGTCGCACTAGCAGCAGTCCACTCTTGAAGCTAAACACTGCAATGACTTACAAAATTGGCACCAAGGCATTGAGTGCCATTCTGGATGCAATGAAACTCATACGCTCCCCACCTGTTGATTCTTGTTCAGAATGTGATCCTAATGACTATTCTAACCTCGAGGAGTCAAAAGCATATGGCCTGTCCTGTTCACCCATCAAGGTGCCAGTTCTAATTTGGCAATGTTTTATTGATTGCGGGTATCTTGCATATGTTGTCTTGCATTTCTTCTACTTTGTTGCACCACCATCTGCTTAGTTTACTCATCATATATGTCGAGATGCCATGCCCATCCATTATCAATACATATTCCATCTGTCATCATACCATGTTTTTCCACTCAAATGCTGTTCTTGTGCATCAGATATCAAAAAGGAAGAGGGTGATTGCCGAACCTGAAGGAGCACCAGCAAAGTCCTTGAAAAACGTGGTGGTGCCGGAGAAATCAGACAGCACCCCACTTATATTGGCTGTACAACCAGTGACACAAAACGTAGGACCGACTCCAGCAGACTGTACCCATACTTCACTGGCCACACCACTAACCCCACCACACAGGACCTGCACTCTAGCAAAAGGTATACCGATTTCATTTGCCATAGCACCAGCTGTATCACAGAAAAATCCCACTCCAGCAAAAAGTACAGCAAGTCCATCGGCCGAAGACCTATCCCAACTGCAGAGACGACCAATCCCTGCAGATTGGAACCCCATTCCATTTATTCCTAGTTTAAAAGACAATGCTTTCAATGTTGTTAGGGACTACATGCATATATTCCCATCATGGGAAGATTATTGTGAAGACAAACACCATTTTCACATCTTCCTGTCCAACTTGCGTGTAAGTGCTATTATTCGTGGTTATTATTTTCCTGTTTTCTGCTGATTGAACACATCAATGATTTACATTACATTGTTGTAACTAGGCGAGGGTCAATCTGGGTAGTCATGACGAGCAAAGCTGGCTTGTGCTTTTCAAGGAAGCATTGCAGCAGTATCGGTGTTACCTGAGGAAATCACACTTTGATGGCAAGTCTATAAACGAATTTCCAGTGAAGTCTCCTGTACTAAATTTAGAAGACATTGAATGGAAAAACCTTGTTATGCACTGGTCTCGTTCCCAAGATGAGGTACTGTCTATGAAATCACATGACAATTTGAACTTCTACTTTTCCGCATGTGCCTTACGGATCTTTTTTGCAGGAAATCTGCTCGAAGAAGAATTCCGGTTTGACAAGAACGACAGGATATCACAAAAATGCTGCCCACTGCTTTGCTCTTGTTAGTACCTGTTGTCCTGTATCACTGTACTTGCATACATACCTGGTTCATTATGTGACAGCAGTATGCATGATAGCTTGCTTATCAATTGTTCGCTCTAAATTATCTGATCTGTATGAATGGTTACATTAGTGTAGAATATATCCAATGCCAATGCTTTTTTAGCTCTGCATTGTTCTTGTAAGTACATGCTGTCCTTTATCAGTGTACTTATAATGACAGGTAGTTGTTCATGTACCATCACTCTGCAACTTATTTTCCTTTGCCCTCCATTTTCTACACATCAGATCTATATTTACTCTTACCATAAGGTTGGTACTGAAGAAGTTTAGCTTTGCATTGCTCTTGGCTGTACCTTGTGCCTGTATCGCTGCACTTACATTTATAGCTACTTGGTTATATAGCATCACTCCTCATCTTATGTTAAATATTCTCCATTTTTTCGTATATTATGACATCTATATTTACTCTTAACAAAATGTAGAATAAAGGCAATGCTTTTGAAGAAGATTCTGTGGTAAACTTCTTGAATTGCCCCCATCAGCATGGACAAGGCCTTTATAGAGCCTGCCTTCACCAATAATGTAAGTTTGTCCATCTCAAGCCTACAAACTTTGTTGTATATATTTGGTTAGGCATGACTGCAACAACTATTTATTTTTGGTGTTTGCATCAAATTGCTTGTTTAAAGTTTATTATGTAGTTCATAAACAAAAGTTTGTCCTTTCTCAATTTAAGTTTTCAGTTGTAAAACCAAGTTCCTTCTTCATACCATGTAAATTAAACTATACAGAGCAAGTGATCTTATTTTGCACTGCATGTATGCTTCTATTCTTCATCCGTAATCCAGTGGTGTGGTGAACCTACCCACTACAACACAATGTCATATTCTGCAATGTCTTAACTATGAACAATGTCCTATCATTCTACTATTATTTAAACCGTCTCTTTATTTGCCAATCTGAAATGGTATAAATTGACAGCACACTAACCATCGATACTTATGAGTTCTTGATCTGTAATCCAGTGGTGTCGTGAAGCTGCCAACTCCTTCACAATGTCATTTCCTACCATGTCTTAACCTGAACAATACCATATTGTGTTAATGCAATTTTAAACTGTGTCACTTTATTCGTTAGTAAGAAATGTGATGAATTGTCAGCAGTGATACTTTTATGTGCAAAACCTGTCATCTGTCTGCTTGTTTATCTTTCAGGGTGAGGAAGATATAAGTGTTGAACAAGCGCAGTCTCATCATCTTGCTCAGCTGCTTGCACTGCAGCTCCCCAGCAGGGCTAACCTTTCTTGAACTCTATTGAAGTGCTGTCGGTTTTGTATATTATTTTGTCGGCGTGTTTATTTGCACTGGTGGCGATCTTTGATGCCCAGTGTATGTAATCTGCTGTCTGCTTGTGCTTTATTATCATAGTGGCAAACTTTGATGCCTAGTGGATGTAATATGCCGTAATTTCTTTATTGTTAGTCTAGGTTTTTTCTTATTCACGATGCTGCAGTTATTTTACTGTATATATATCCTGTCTTCGCAGTAAACCGGCCAAACCGTAAAATTATGGTACATAATCGGGCCGTCATGCAATCACGATGTAGGTTGGGTCTGAAACGTGCCGACCAGCTCATAGGCTGGCAGCAGCCCGAAATGAACCCCGACCCATGATTGTGCGAATCAAATCACGGGCTTTTAACATGCCAAAATTGTCTCGGTCCTTGTTTGGCCCAATCAGATATCGTCTGCGAGCAGGCCGGATGCAAACCGGGCCGTAGTTAGGCCCAACTATATGACGGGCTTTTAACAGGCCGAAATTAATACAGGGCCGAAATGTTAAATGGGCCCTTAACAGGCCAAAACTAATATCAGGTCGAATTACTAAGTGGGCCTTTAGCAAGTGGGCCCAAAAGCATAGTGTCTAGTTGACGGGCCGAATCTAATATGGGCCATAATTGAGCCCAAAGCCTCTTAAAGGGTCGGACGTGATCTGGGCCGTAATTTGGCCCAGAACATGGTATGCTTTTAACGGGCCGGATCTCATATGGGCCACTATTAGGCCTAGAGCGTGGTAGGCCATTAATGGACCAGATCAAATATGGGCCGGCATTTGGCCCAAAACATGGCAGCCAGTTAATGGGCCAGCCTACTAGGGTCCTCAAAATCTTGTGGGCCTACAGCTGGGCCGGCCCATTAATGTCGGCGAAATCTTGTGGGCCTTTAGCTGGGCCGGCCCATTATGATCCACAAGAATCTTGTGGGCCTTTACCTGGGCCGGCCCATTATGGCACACAAAAATCTTGTGGGCCTTTACCTGGGCCGGCCCATTATGGCCTGCAAAATCTTGTGGGCCTTTAGCTGGGCCATCCCATTATGGTCCGCAAAATCAGCCTTTAGCTGGGCCGGCCCATTATGGTCCGCAAAATCTCGTCGGCCTTTAGCTGGGCCGGCCCATTATGGTCCGCAAAATCTTGCGGGCCTTCAGTTGGGCCGGACCATTTAAACATGATGGGCCGGTCCACGTGTCAACATATCATAGGCGCGTCTAGCCCATTGGATGAGTGACACCTATGCCAACGCGGACCTGACACGTGTCTCCTCCAGCCAATGATGATTTTACACGTGGAAAATCCCCATTGGTCGGGGCTGTTAATGGGTTATCGGATCCAAAACCCGACCCGATAGCTTAACGGTGTTCCGTTACGGTGGATGCCACATGTCAGTCACCCTTGACAAAAGCACTTCTGTGACGCGCGATTTATCGTCATGGAAGTGGACACTTCGGTGATGATAATTTTGGTAATGTCATGGAACACTTCTACGACAGCACATGTATGACTATCTTGATTCTGTCATAATATCGTCATGGATGTACATGCATGACAGAAAACACGACCTACTGTGACAAACACGTATCATCACAGAAGTGTATTTTTTGTAGTGTTGGCACTATGTCAATAGGTTAGTAGCAAAAAATGATATAAAATGACTATAAAATGATTATAAAACATCCAAGATTGATAATATAACAGCATGGAACAATAAAAAATTATAGATACGTTAGAGACGTATCAGGTACTGACAAGATAGGATCCATAATTGTTCTCACATAATTCCTACTGCACTATATCATTTCTACAATTTTTATTGACTAGTATAAGCCATAGAAACTATAGAACAAGCAAACTATGCATCAAAAACATAATCTATCGAAAATAGAGCAGTCTATAATGATCTAAAAAAACCATACTTATGTAACTCCAAAAATTCTTTAAAATTAGGAAAACATAGGCAATTTGTATATCAATCAAGTGTAAAAAATTTAGATCAAAAGCATGTTGCAGTGAATTATAGTAATTCCTCGACCGAGAGCAAAAGTTTCTGTTTTTGCATAGAATCAATTCAACTATCATCTAGATCATCCCAAAGGCTTTACTTGACACATTATTGAAAAATCTATAAGACATTATTAATATAGTATCTTAATCATGTGGACACACAAAAACAGTAGGGGGAAATATTGGGTTGTCTCCCAACAAGCACTTTTCTTTAATGCCCTTTTAGCTAGGCATTATGATTTCAATGATGCTCGCATGAAAGTAAAGAATTGAGACATAATGGGAGCATCATGAAACATATGACAAGCACATTTAAGCCTAACTCACTTCTTATACATAGGGATTTTGTGACCAAACAATTTATGAGTGTAAGAATCAACTAGCATAGGAAGGCAAAACAAGCAAGACTTCAAAACTTTCAACACATAGAGTGGAAACTTGATTTTGTTGATATATGTAAAAGCATATGTCCCTCTCCCATAAAAAATTCAGTAGCATCATGAACAAATTCAACAATATATCTATCACATAAAGCCTTCCTTTCGTGATCCACAGACATAGAATTTTTTATTACTCTTCTCATAAGTAATGCTCTTCTCATTCATAATAGTTGGAGTATCATATGAAATTATAATACTATAAATTGTTTCCATATTAAAAGAGTAAGGGTATTCATAATTATGACAAGTTTTATAAGAATAATTATCACTACTTTTTATAACATAAGTATCATCACAATAATCATCATAAGTAGCAGCTTTGTTCTCATCATAATCAATTGAAACCTCTTCCGAAATAGTGGATTCAACACTAAATAAAATCATTACCTCTACAAATCCACTTTTATCATTATAGTAAGATTCAACACCCTCCAAATAGTGGGATAGTTATTATCTAAAGTTGACACTCTTCCAAACCCGCTTTCCTAATTATTGTAATCATCATAAATAGAAGGCATGCAATCATCATAACAAATTTGATCATTAAAAGTAGGGGGGCTAAAAAGGTCATCTTCATTAAGCATAGATCCCCAAGCTTAGGATAAACATTATTTGCAGCAAATAAATTCTCAAACATGTCATTCTCATCAAAGATAGCATCCCCAAGCTTGTGGTTTTGTATATTGATACATCTCCATTGTATCTACTTTTCCAAACTCTTTTGCCCTTGTTCTGATCTCTAATTTGCATGATTTGAAAGGAACTAACCCGGACTGTCGCTGTTTTCCGCGGAATTGCCATGGTGTTATTTTTGTGCAGAAATCTAAGTTCTCGGATTGACCTAAAAATTTACAGAGAATTTTTGTGGAATATATAAAAAATATTGGAGCAAGAAGTTACCAGAGGGGGGCCACCCATGGGCCACAAGCCCAGGGGCGCGCCTACCCCCTAAGGTGTGCCCCTGGCTTGTGGGGCCCCTGGACCTCCTCCGACCCTAATTCCAACTCTATAAGTACCTATTCGGGGAGAAAAAACCAGAGAGAAGGAGACATCGTGTTTTACGATACGGAGCCACCGCCACCTCCTGTTCTTCATCGGGAGGGCTGACCTGGAGTCCGTTCGGGGTTCTGGAGGGTGGAATCCGTCGCCATCGTCATCATCAACCTTCCTCCATCACCAATTTCATGATGCCGACCGCCGAGAGTGAGTAATTCCTTCGTAGGCTTGCTGGACGGTGATGGGTTGGATGAGATTTATTATGTAATCGAGTTAGTTTTTTTAGGGCTTGATGCCTAGTATCCACTATGTTCTGAGATTGATGTTGCTATGACTTTGCTATGCTTAATGCTTGTCACTAGGGCCCGAGTGCCATGAATTCAGATCTGAACCCTTTATGTTTCCATGAATATAATTGTGTTCTTGGTTCGATCTTGCAAGTTGTAGACACCTATTACATGTTATGACCCGCATACCCCAAGGTGACAATAATTGGGATTCTTTCCGGTGATTACCGTAGTTTGAGGAGTTCATGTATTCACTAAGTGCTAATGCTTTGTTCTGGTTCTCTATTAAAAGGAGGCCTTAATATCCTTAGTTTCCATTAGGACCCTGCTACCACGGGACGGTAGGACAAAAGATGTCATGTAAGTTCTTTTCCATAAGCCCGTGTGACTATATATGGAATACATGCCTAGCTACATTACATTGATGAATTGGAGCTAGTTCTTTGTTGCTCTAGGTTATAACTTCTACATGATGAATATCATTTGACACATATCATCACCGATCCATTGCCTACGAGTTCGTCACATATTGATCTTTGCTAAGTTACTTTCGTTGCTACTGCTGTTACAATCACTACAGAACTACTACTGTTACTATTGCCACTATTACCGTTACTATCATACTACTTTGCTACTAAATACTTTGTTGCAGATGTTAAGTCTTTTAGGTGTAGTTGAATTGACAACTCAACTGCTAATACTCGTGAATATTCTTTGTCTCCCCTTGTGTCGAATCAATAAATTTGTGTTGAATACTCTACCCTTGAAAACTGTTGCGATCCCCTATACTTGTGGGTTATAAAGACCTTTTTCTGGCGCCATTGCCAGGTAGCATAGCTATATTTGCTGAGTCACTTGGGATTTATATCTATTGATCACTATGAGGAATCTGAAGGATAATAGAACCAAGATCGTTCCCTCTATGACGAGGGGAGGTAAGGAACTGCCATCACACTCTACACTTGATTCGCCTTCTGTTTTGAGTAAGCTTGCGACACCACCACCTTCTATTAATCTTGATATGTCGCAAGTAGTTGATGATGCTACTTCTGCTATGAATGATACTTATGATGATGCTAGTACTTTGCTTGATAATGATGTGCCACTAGGTGAATTTCTTGATGAACAACTTGCTAGAGTTCAAAATATTGAGAATGCTGAAACTAATGAAATTGCTGAAACTGATGAAGTCTTTGAAACTAAAAATTATGAAACACCTATTAGACCTAGCTATCCTAGATATGAATTGCCTAATATACCTGAAGGTTATGTTATGGAGGGAGAGGTAGCTAGAGACTTTCTTGCTTGTAAGGATAGAGATGATCTGAAGAAATTGCTATGCAAGTGGAAGGAGTAATCCTTAAATGCTAGTATGAAATATAATCATGAGTTTGCTACTTCATCTATCTGTATTACTGATAGGGATTATGAGTTCTCTATCGATCCCAAGTTGATTACTTTGGTTGAATCTGATCCTTTCCATGGTTATGAAACTGAAACCGTTGTGGCACATCTTACTAAATTGAATGATATAGCCACCACTGGTGCGCGTTGGTCCTAAACAAACGGTTTAAAACCCCTTTCTGCAATGGAATTTGGAACCGTCGCCAAGTGAGTGTGGGCGATAGGGGGGGTCCTTCCCACACGACCCGAAAACCGTCGGGGATAGGGCCCCTACACTACTCCTACTCGTTTCTGCTCGCGTTGCCATCGCAGTCGGTATTCTGTGGTGCTACATTTACGATGCGCGGCTCATCACAAACGGTTCACTATTATAGAACGTGTATGATGCGCGGCCCATCACAAACGGTTCACCGTTAAGAAGATTAGCTAATCGTCGTACGAGTGTCAGACAGGATTACGAAACGTCGGACCATCGTAACATCGTCGTACACGACAACTATCGCACACGCTATTCTGTGGTGCAACGTTTATGATGCATACTTCATCAGAAAAAGTTCATGGTTGTGAATCATGTACGATAAGGCAACTAAGACAAACGTTTAGTTTGCCCGCACTGTTTGTGATATTGTTCGACATCACTCACGCTTTGCAAACAGCAACTGTGTGCATGCTTGCACACGTTTCCTCTCTGTGAACCATCTCGTATTTTGGTGCATATCGCAAACGTTTGTGTTTTACCAACCATGTGTGCCGTAACAACGTGGAGAGCGTAATTTCACTGTAATTTAATTGCTGATTTTCCAAATTGTACCAGATTTGGATTTGAATTTGAATGTATGCTACAGCTTTAGTCATATCCATCAGGTTCAAACAACCAATGCATTATTCGATTCATAGGTACATATGTTCAAGAATTACATAAGAACCAAATAAAGAGTGATGAACCACAGTTGTATACTTGTACTATTAAAGACGGTAAAGAAAGAGTGAAATATATTCTGGTTGCTGAACAAGGTGAAGTGGAATGCCCATATTGTGCCCTCCTCCATGCAGAAGGCACGCACGACTCTAGTCCAACCCCTTGTGATGGCCGACCGCCCATCCTTCACGGTCTTCATGAAAACATCTAGATAATCATCGTGTCCTGGTAGAAATACTTTAACCTTTGCATGCCCACCAATCATGTAGTTTGAGAGGTAATCTTGAGTAAACTGCTTTGGCAACCACTGCAATGGAATAAGATTTCAGACATTGTCATCCATAACAACTCATTATGGGCAGTAAAAAGAAGGCTGCTGAGTTCTTACTTACCATCCTGCAGTTCGCTGTTGTCTTGGATAAAGTGTAAACAAATAGTTTAATTGCCATCTTTGGACCCATTTTACTAACAATCTTTATCAACTTCCTCACTTGATGCTGGTTCATTGATATCTCATTGCCCCATACGCAAAAGGGTCGAAACGTGGATCTTTACCAACGACATATGTACCCAAAAGCACCAAGTTAATATTATAAGCTAAACAGCAATGGCACAATGATGTAGTACAACACTCTTTTATAATATGTCTATATACATTCGTATGTGGTAGTCCATTTGAAATCTCTAAAAAGAACAAATATTTAGGAATGGAGGGAGTATCTTATAACATCCAATATACTCACATATTAGATGAATTAACATCTTATATTATGGGCCGGAAGGAGTTTAGTTCGTTCTTAAAAATTATCTGCCGTTGTATCCACGGGTTACAGTTAGTTTGAGCTAGTTCGGGCTCAAATAGCCCTTAAGTATATCTAAACATGAGGGCTAGTTTGAGCTAGTTGCATCTATAACCCACCCAAAAAAAACTAGTATCCAACCCAAGAGGTGCTAATTGGATCTAGTTCCCCTAGTGCATTTATTGTCAATCTAACCCTGCCATCCAAACAACTCTTTGGATGGAGTTAGTTCAGGGTTAGTAATGAGCTAGGAACTAACTCTAACCTCTAGCTAAGTTGAATATCCAAACAGGGCTGTGTTGTTGCTATTGCTGCTGCTACTCTTCTACATATATCTAGACATCATTAGAACATTAATGTAACACTCTTCCTTGTTGCTATGTAGCCTAGGATTGCATATTTAGACATTAAGTATAGTGCATGTTGCTATGTAGCCTTTGATATATTACATATGGCCCTAGTTAACCTAAGGGAAAATGGGTTGCAGATATATTCAATTAAAAGTCCAATTCACCGATTAGTCCCTTATCAGCCGCCGGCCTATATGGTACCAGCTACGGATATCCTGAACAATGAGCAGATATAAGCCATGGGATGAAACTAACCTCAATGGAAAACAATAGTCGTTCCCAAAATTGTCCTATGTAGGTACATCAAGAAGCATTTTAAGCACTATAGGCTAAACATCAACCAAAATTACACATGGCAGACAAAATAATCTCCAAACGATAGCTTCAGTGTGCAGGTTTAAGCAGGCTAGTAAAGCAAAACAAGTGGAAAGGTGTGCTAACTACAATAGGCCTAACATTTAACAACAAGCAAACATGGTCATTCAAACTGGTATTGTGCCGGTCTAAGTACACTGGTTATGGTTAAATAAAAATGGAAAGGCGTGTTAACTACAAGATGCAGCAACCAAATGTAGTCATTCATAGTGGTATTGTTGAAATTGAGCTGCACAGTTCATATTGCACATATAGAACATCACGTTGTTAATAACTAGAATAAACAAGGCATACTACGAACAACCAAAGATAGCAGTTGAAACTGAACATATGCTAACTACAAACAACCGAACAATCAAAAAACTTTAAAAGAGGCATATGCTAGCTATAACATGCTTAACAGGAAGCAAATATATGCATTCCTATCGGTATGTTTAAAACTGGATTGATGAAATGTACTACATAGTAAATAATTGCACATATAGAGCATCACATTGTGAACAACTGAAATAAACGAATCATGGGTTTCCTCACTTGTCACAGGTGGGCTCATTCCCGTGGGAAGAGCACGGACCCTGGATGCGCTCCATGTTGTCGCAGATGGGCTCCTTCCCCTTGGAAGAGCACGGCTGTAGGGTGCCCTCCCTGATGTCGCAGATGGGCGCTTTCCCCTTAGAAGAGCAGATGGGCTAGCTCTTTCCCCTTGGAAGAGCAGGAGAGGGTGCCCTTCTCGTGGTCGCCGTCGATGAAGTTTGACTTGGAAGCTGTGGATCCCAAGCCAGCGTCGCAGAACGTGTCCTTCAGAAATGACAAAAGGGGCTGGATGGCGATGTAGAATGGCAAATTGTTGACAGCGAGCTAGAGGAGATCAGCGGCGGGGCCATGGATGAGATCGACGGCGGTTGAACCCGAGGGGTTGGGGGTGGTCCACTTAATCTGTGACACAGCCCGACTCAGGGCATCGCTGTCGATGACCTCGATGTCGTAGCCGGTGGACGAGACATGCCCGCATGCTCTAGCCCGCTGCTTGAGTGCCTGCCGCCAGTAATGGTCGTCAGCTTCCTCGACGACGTCGGGCGAAGAGACCGCTATACACCTCTTTTGGGCCAGTCGCTCCTCGAGCTCCACGGGAAGTGTAGCCGAGCTTAGGCTGTGATGCTCTGGAGTGGGGGATGGGGTTGGGGATCTGTGGGAAAGGGGTTTGGCAGCCATCATATAAGAAATTTAGGGCGGCCTGGGTATGGAGATTGGTGGGTAAGCGCACGGGCAAACCGGCAGATGTTGAAAATGGAGGCTGTCGGTGTCAGAACCGGCGGATCTCGGGTAGGGGTCATGAACTGTGCGTCCAAGGCGGATGGTAATAGGAGGCAGTGGACATGATGTTTTACCCAGGTTCGGGCCCTCTTGATGGAGGTAAAACCCTACGTCATGCTTGATTTATTCTTGACAATATGAGTATTACAAGAGTTAATCTACCACGAGATCGGAGAGGCTAAACCCTAGAAGCTAGCCTATGGTATGATTGTATGTTGTCCTATGGACTAAAACCCTTCGGTTTATATAGACACCGGAGAGGGCTAGGGTTACACAAGGTCGGTTACAAAGGAGGAGATATCCATATCCGTATTGCCTAGCTTGCCTTCCACGCCAAGTAGAGTCCCATCCGGACACGGGACGAAGTCTTCAATCTTGTATCTTCATAGTCCAACAGTCCGGCCAAAGGATATAGTCCGGCTGTCCGGAGACCCCCCAATCTAGGACTCCCTCAGTAGCCCCTGAACCAGGCTTCAATGACGATGAGTCCGGCGCGCAGTGTTGTCTTCGGCATTGCATGGCGGGTTCCTCCTCTGGATACACCACAGAAGAGTTTAAATAAATGGATAGTGTCCAACCCTGCAAAATAAGTTCCACATATCACCGTAGAGAGAATAATATTTCCACAAATCTAATCTGCTGACACGTTTTGGCAACATGACATCATGCCATGGCTCGGTGATTATTCGAATCGTTTTTCTTTAACTAGCCCCGCACATAACGCGAGACACTTTTTTGACATGACTTGTCAAAGCAGAGATTGTGTCCCCCTTATTATGGGATTCTCATCAATACGGGCGTGGGTAACCCAACTGCGCCATCAATTACGGCGCTTGGGGGATAAGCGAGTTTTACCAGGCTAGTGGGGGCACATAGTTTCGGCTGCCCTTACAAGGGGATACGGTTTAACCTTTTTCTACCCATGCCTTCTTCCTCCTTGCTCATCCATTCTTGCGCACTCGAGCTCCAACGCCCAAGTCCACATCCTTCTCCTCAACCTTCTCCAAACATGTCCGGAGTGGGAGGCAAGTGGATGGCTTCCTCCGTCACGGAGGGTCACATCAAAAAGCTGCGCGGAGCCAGATACTTAGCCGCGAATATCGCGCATCGGCTGCCCGCTGCGGGGTAGATCGTTCCTACCCCGGAACCTCACGAGAGGGTAGTTTTCCTCCACCACTTCCTCCATGGACTGGGGTTTCCCCTCCATCCATTCGTCCGCGGTCTTATGTTCTACTACGGGCTGGACTTTCACGATCTGGCCCCGAACTTCATCCTCAACATTTCGGCGTTCATCGTCGTGTGTGAGGCTTTCCTCCGCATCCGGACCCACTTTGGCCTGTGGCTAAAGACCTTCAATATCAAGCCAAAGGTGGTGGGAGGCCAACAAGCGGAATGCGGCGGAGCCATGGTGGGCAAGATGCCCAATGTTATATGGCTTGAAGGCTTCTTTGTGGAGACCATAAAGGGGTGGCAATCAACGTGGTTCTACATCACCAAGCCGCGCGACACCAACTGGGTGGTGGCCCCCGAGTTTTGATCCGGAATCCCCACGCGGCTCACCTCCTGGAAAGAGAAGGGCCTATCCTGGGGTTCATCGGTGGAGCTGGACGGATTCCAGAAATGTATCCGGAATATGGCAAGCAAGAAGCTCAAGCTTGTCAACATAGTCCAGGTCATGCTCTTCCGCCGGATCCTCCCATGTGGGAGTTCGACCCGGCCCAGCACCAGAATCCGAGCGAGCTCTTCAACACGACACACAAAGACGTCTGGAGGGTGCTGTTCAAGGGTGCCGAGGTCCCTCCCTCTCTCACCGAGGACCGCGGGCTAAGCACGAAGCGCCCTACGAATCCAGTAAGTTTTGTACATCTGGTAGTATTTTTACTTCCCATAGCTTAACCACATGCGGGGTCTGAGCTCCCATGCCTTTGACAGGACTGGGTGGGGGCATCAAAGAAGATCAACTGTCCGGCCCCTCTGCCTGAAGACACTGCGGACGCTCTCCTGACGGAGATGCTGACTCTGGCTCCTTACAAGGTGCCGGAGAAGACCAAGAAGAAGGCCAAGGGAACCCGAAAGAGTTCCCGACGCCAGGTGGTATCGGACTCATCGTCCGATGACTCTGCGACGCACTCCTCCCACGAAGACGAGGAGGAAGATGAAGATGCTCCCCCTCCAGCCGGGGAGACAAGAAAAGGAAGGCCGCCCCAACCGGGGGGGGGGGGGGCGAAGGGTCCAAGAAGGGAAGGACTCTCCTTCTGGACTGCTCCACCATCGCCGCCGAAGACGAAAACGAGTGGCTGCTCAGGGCCAAGCCCCTGGCGAAGTCGTAAGTATTCGGATACCAGAGTAACTCATAGCATACCTTTGTCGCACTGCTTCTCCTAACACCGAATATGATTATGCAGACCGCCCCAAGCCCGTATCGACGTATCTTCGTCGGGCGGCTCCTTGGACTCGTCGGATATGGATAGCGATCCACTTCCGACCACCACCTCCCCTTGCCCTACGGACAATGCCGAGGTGCTGTCTCAAGAGGCACCGGGTCGATGGGAGACAGTCCCGGAGGCGCCTCAAGGCGACCTTCCGGACTCCGAGAGTAGAGGGAGTAAAGCTCCCGAGGGCTCCAAGTTTGGCCTTCAGCCGAACGTTGCGTCGGAACCGCCAGTGGTTCCAGACTCGGGCAGGCGGCCTCCTTCCAAAAGGGGCAAGACACCCGTGCCGGTGACCTCTGTCCATCCAAAGGCACCGGACAATCTGCTGGGAGCGCTTCGCAACGCTTCCATCGATGAAGAGCACCGCACTATTATGAGTGCGGTGATCTAGAAGGTTCAGTCCGCCAAGAGCGGACTGACTGAAGCCTATGCCAGCCTTCTAACAGGATTTGAGGATCGCATAGATAGTAGCCCCTGATGTTCTGTTTGGTGTTCAAAAAGAAAAGCCGAATAGAGGATCAACTAATATCTGCAGGAGTCTAATATAAGTATGTCTACATGCGTATGCAGGCTTCGCTGCTGACCTCTGCCGTACTGACTGCGGAGGTCACCATACTGAAGCAGGACCTCGAAGGGTCCAAGAAAGAGCTCGGCCTTGCCAAGAGGCAGCTCGAGGAGAACAAAGGTAAGTAATACATAGTCTATAGATATGTATATATACAAAAAGGATGCGATTGCAAAATGACAGGATCATCTTTAATTTGCCAGGGGCCACGACCGAAGTGGCAACCCTGAAGCAAGTGCTATCTGAGGCCGAAAACAAAGCGTCTCAGGAGCGCACCGAGCGGGAAAAACAAGAGCCACGGGTGGGCGAGGTGCAGCAAGAGCTCCATGCTCTCATGACGAAGCATGAGGCGTTGGAGCTTGACTTGAAGACGCGAGAGTCCGAGCTTGCCGCGGCCCTTGAGACTGCAATGAGTGCCAAGGCTGAAGCCCAAAAGGCCCTCCAGGAGATTGATGCGATGAAGAAGATAGCAGCGGGTAAGGCCTTCAATATGCAAAGCAAGCATGTGAAAGTAAATTACTTGTTACTTACCCAAGTCCGGAGCTCTCCAGGAGCATTCGCAGATTTGCCCCGCAGCATGTCGGATGCCACACAGTTTTACCAGGCCGAGGAGGGAAGCTCAATGGAGAAGCTGTTCTGGTCTCAATATACTGGGACCGAACACCCGATGCCTTTGAGCGACCAGCTGAAGCAACTAGTCGAGCTGCACAAGGTGGCCGAACAGGCCATGAAGGGCTTTATAGTCCGGATGTGGCCTGGCGACGCCCTTCCCAACAGTTACTTCGGCCTGGTGAGGTGGCTTGTGGATGCCTGCCCACGACTGGAAGTCATCAAGCGGTCCGTCTGCATCAAAGGTGCACGCCGGGCTTTTGCCCGTGCGAAGGTGCACTGGGCCAAACTGGACGCCATGAAGCTGGTGAAGGAAGGGCCGCCGCAGGGCAAGGAGCATCGCCATCCCGAGATGTACTATGAGGGTGTCCTGAAGGGTGCCCGTCTTGTAGCGGACGAGTGTGCGAAGGATGTAATATTTGAATAAACTTTCTCATGTAATCCTGTATTATGAAAACTTGTTCATATGCGCTATGCAATGCTTGTTTGAATTTAAAATATCACCTTTTGTTCGGCTATTTATCAAATCTGAGAGATGGCTAGTCATCGGCTTCTGCCCCCACGCCACGAGTGCTGGGGTGTTCGGGATAAACCTGAGCACTCTTATTCCCATTTTTGGGTCCTTCGAGGGAGGTGCTCAGCACAACGAACAAGGCAATCAGACTATAATGCGTTATCACTCTCACTTAGCCATAGAATTCTATAATTTTAAATTTCGGCGAAGCCCCTAGTATTCGGAAGGCCGAATTCAGGGCTCTATACATGCCTTAAGCCGGACAGGGCTGACTCCTCGCTCCAAGCGGCATAAGTCTTTAGGGACTTGAAACCTCTCGAACAGCGACCAGTCTCTCGCCTTATCATGACAGTCAGTTTTAGCTTTCTCTACTGAGGTGCTTAGCCCAGCAGAACCGGGGCACAATCGCAGTATGTCGGTGTACTAGAGTAGGGGTACCCTAGTATCCCGAACTTGTGCACGGGCAGTAGCAGCATCCCACGGCAAGGCTTGCCGGGTGACCGCCAAGGTCCTCCATGGTTCTTTTGGAGCCATTCAAGAACAAAGAATACAAGTCAAAGAGACAAGACCCCGGCAAGAGGAGCTTGCCGGGAAGGCCAACCAAGGCACCTCAAGACCCCGGCAAGAGGAGCTTGCCGGGAAGGCCAACCAAGGCATCTCAAGGAACTTACCACGACGCGTCGCACGTCCCGGCAAGGCCCGGTGAGCGACAAGCTCCCGGGCACGACAAGACAACAACCGCGGCAAGGCACTTGCCGCGGCAAGACACCACTGTGCTCGCGCTCCAGCACATCCACCAACGTGTCGCTCTGGGACCCCTCCAGGCATACGTGGCGGGAGGCTGTGCAGCTTGCGATGCACGGTGGCAAGCGGCGCTGACAAGATCGCCATCGTGGCGAGCGGTGGCGTCCCTGACGGTCCCTTTTGCACTGTTTAGGCGACACAGACGGGCATTTAATGTCCTTATCCCCTGCCGTCAGGGTTAGGTATGATACACTGTAGCAGGTAGCTGTACCTACCGCAGCACCTTTCCATTTTTACCCTTTACCTCCGTTGCCACCTGTTGGTGACCCCTTGAGCATATAAAAGGAGGCCCATGCGCAACGTAGGGGGGGGGTTCAGAGAACACTCACACTCGGTCTCGCTAGCTGCTGGGGTGTACTGTAGCACTCCGCGCTCCCGAGCAAGAAATCAATACAAACCACAAAGCAGGAGTAGGGTTTTACGCATCCGTGCGGCCCGAACCTGGGTAAATCGCTCGTGTGCTTCGCCTCGATCCGCTCTTTGCGCAACCTCCGCCCCCGCCGAACCGAAAGGGACCTGGTCCGCCGGTCCCATAGGTGCTCGTGGATCAGCCCCCCAGCATCTTTGGCGCGCCAGGTAGGGGGCGTCGAGGTTGTGTGAACCAGATCCGGCGTTCGCGCGAGCTAGATCTTCATCATCTTCATCAACATGCCGCCGAAGAAGAAGCCTTCGGAGGCAGTTGCTCCGTCCGCGCCTTACCCACCACCGCCGGAGCAAACGGCTGATGGGGCGGGCGCCGGCGGAAGAATGGGCGTCGACGAGGGAGCTCACGGTGCTGCCAGGTCCAAGGACAAGGCTGCGCTACCCATCGGCGGCGTAGCCGGCTCCCACAACGACCGGGCGCACTCCAAGACCTCGGCGTCCGTACATGCACCGCGCCCATCTCATGAAGCGCAGGACCGGCAGCGTCATGGTGCTCACGGTACCATGCGTTTGCTGGACCAAGAGAGAGCTGGTGGGTCCCGGAGCGCTCAAGACCACCATGCATGTCAACATGCTGGCACGAGTGAGGCACGGTCGCCTCGACGGGATACTGCTCCTTCTAACGTAGTTAGAAGTCCGAGCATATCCCGTTCCTCGCATCGTTCGCCACCACCACCCGCCACTGCAGCAGAAGCTTTGGCGCGAGCTCAACTGCTCCTAGACTACCCTCCAACGGCGGACAAGATCGACGACTGGAGGGCCACCATCCAGAGCCTCATCGGCTTCACCAACGGCGGCACTCAACGGCAGCCGAGCACGTCGCAGCCGCGGCAAGTCAGCCAGGCACGAGCCGGTGACGACAAGACCGGTGGGGGTGCAACTACTGTGTGCTCTCCGCCCCGAAGGCCAAGATCACCGACTCGCCGGATCCACCTTGACAGCGACTCCACCGCCTCATCAGATCCACGAGCTCGCCGCGATCAGTGCCAAGTTCTTCACGAACGACAACAAGAAGACGCTCATACTCGCATCGAGCGCCGAAGAGAAGCGCGACGTCAATCAGACCAGCGCGCTGGGCCCTCTGTTGACATGCATGCGCCCGGGGAACCAGGCGACTAGCCGTACGCGGTAGGTTGCCCTGCGTTTACTCATGAGCTGCGGCAAGTCCAGTGGCCCAGCATGAAGAATTTCAACCCAGATGTACCAGAGAAGTACGACGGCAAGTCGCATCCGTCGGAGTTCCTCAGCATCTACACCATCGCGGTGCAGGCTGCTGGGGGGCGGGACGACAAGATCCTTGCCAACTACTTCCCGCTGGTACTCAAGCCCAACGTCAGGTCCTGGCTCATGCACTTGCCGGACAACTCCATATCCTCCTGGGCAGACCTATGCCATCAGTTTGTCGGCGCCTTTACAGGCGGCCACAAACCTCATGGCCAAGAGAGTGACCTTCATCTGCTCGCCCAGAAGGAAGGAGAGCCACTGCGCAAGTACATTCAGAGGTTCAGCCGTGTACAGCACAACATCCCAGATGTCCACCCTGCCGCGGTCATCAGCGCGTTCCATCAGAACGTGCGTAATCGCAGGATGCGGGAGGAGATGGCGATGTGCAAGATCAGAGACGTCAGTGAGCTGTATGCCCTGGCCGACAAGTGTGCGCGTGCTAAGGAAGGGAGAAAACTCCCTGGAGAGACTACAGGAGCAGGAGGATCTGACAGCAAAGATGCTGCCCCGGCAAAGAAAAACCGGCGGCGGAACAGGAAGGAGAAAGGCAAAGATGTGCTAGTCGTTGAGCAGTCCGGCAACGAAGGTGGCGCCAAGAAAGCCAAGGTTGGTAGCTCCGGCAAGGAGATTGCCGCATGCACCAACTGCCAGGCTGTGGCTATCGCCGACAAGCAGGACAGCACCGACAAGCAGTACTGCAAGATTCACCGCACCAAGGGCCATGACCTCCAGAGCTGCAAGAAGTTCGAGCAGCTTGTCCAGCAACAAAAGGCTGAGTACGAGCGAAGAGACAAGGAGAGGGCCCAAGGAGGCGCTGGGGAATCTGGCAAGAAGCGCGCCGGCCGGGGAGGACGCCGCGGCAAGGCTAAGCAGCGGCAAGGAGACAGACCTCCCCGCGGCCGCGACAAGGATGAAGACGACGACGACGAAGACATGGATGATGTCAAGACCAGCGAGCAGGAGTTCCAGAAAGCCACAGAGGTCTTGTGCGTTGATGGCGGTGCTTCTCTGCATACTTCGCACCGCCAACTCAAGCAGTGGGTGCGGGAAGTCAATGCAGCAGAACCACCCGTCGAGTCACGCAAGCTTCTGAAATGGTCCAGCACGCCTATCATCTTCGACATTGAGGACCACCCTGATCGCACAACTGCGGTCGGGTGTTTGCCGATGTTGGTGTCACCAACTATCCGCAACCTCAAGGTCACTAAGATGTTAGTTGATGGCGGGGCCGGCTTGAACCTGATCTCCTCCGCTGTACTCCAGAAACTCCAGATCCCTGACAGCGAGCTCGAAGAGACCGGCACATTCCAAGGAATCAACCCGGGAAGGAGCAAGCCGAAGGGGAAGGTCACGTTGCCAGTAACATTTGGCAGCGAGCTAAACTTCAGGACCGAGAGGGTCACATTTGACGTTGCCGATATTCCATTGCCTTACAATGGGATACTTGGCCGTCCAGCACTCGCCAAGTTCATGGCAGCCTCTCATTACGCATATAACATGCTGAAGATGCCAGGCCCGATAAGCGTCATCTCTGTCCCTGGCGACAAGAAGGATGCCCTTATCTGCGCCGACAAGATCTACCGGGAAGCAGCAGCCGCAGCAGATCGCAAGTCACTTGCCGCTGAAGCTCCCGAGGGGAAGAAGAAGACCAAGTCCGGCAAGAGTTCTGATGCCCACTCCGGCAAGCGCACCTCTTCGGAGTGCTGCGCTGCCGTCGAGGACGCACCATCGAGATCCACCGGCAAGTGCAAGAATACAATGGCAGCTCCGCCAGAGACGAAGAAGGTGTCTGCCAAGGAGGACGGCACTGGTGGTACTTTCACCATCAGTGCTACTCTCGACCCTAAATAGGAAAGCGCGCTCATTGCTTTCCTGCGGGCGAATGTCGACGTGTTTGCGTGGCAACCGTCTGACATCCCCGGTGTTCCCAGGAAAGTAATTGAGCACCACCTTGCCGTTTGTCCTCATGCGCGGCCCGTCAAGAAGAAGGTCAGGAAGCAGGCAGTGGAGCGCCAAGAATTCATTGCAGAAGAGATCAAGAAGTTGGAAGCAGCAGGCCTTGTCAGAGGAGTACTCAATCCTACGTGGTTGGCCAATCCTGTAGTCGTGCGCAAGGCAAATGGGAAATGGAGACTTTGTATCAATTTTACCGATATTAACAAAGCTTGTCCCAAAGACCCATTTCCTTTGCCGCGCATTGACCAGATTGTTGACTCCACAGCCGGATGTGATTTGCTTTCATTTCTTGACGCATACTCAGGATACCATCAGATCTTCATGGCAGAAGAGGATGAGGAGAAAACCACATTTATTACTCCATGTGGCACGTACTGTTTCATACGGATGCCTTTCGGATTAAAAAATGCTGGTTCAACATTTGCAAGAGTAGTCCATGTCGCCCTTGAGCCACAAATACACAGAAATGTGGAAGCATACATGGATGACATAGTGGTCAAGAGCAAGGACAAGGCAACTCTGATCCAAGATCTAGACGAGACCTTTGCAAATCTGCGCAAGATCAACCTCAAGCTCAACCCAGAGAAGTGTGTGTTTGGAGTACCCTCCGGCAAGCTTCTCGGGTTCTTCGTGTCTCAGCGGGGAATTAAAGCCAATCCCGACAAGATCAAGGCCATTGAGAAGATTGAAGCACCAAAGCGCGTCAAGGATGTGCAAAGACTTGCCGGTTGCATGGCTGCTCTCAGCAGGTTTATCTCTAGGTCTGCTGAGCGCGCCCTGCCGTTTTTCAAATTATTGAAAAAGGCAGGTCCAATGAAATGGACTCCGGAAGCGGAGGCTGCGCTGCAAGACTTGAAGAGATACCTGTCCTCCCCTCCAATACTTGTCGCACCTAAGCCACAAGAGAAGTTGCTGCTGTATATAGCGGCAACCAATCAAGTGGTTAGTGCTGCGCTAGTAGCAGAGAGGGAGGCAGATGACGAGCCAGCAACCACGGCAAGCGCATCCAGCGACAAGCAAGGGGCTTCCCCGACAAGCTCTGGTCCCGACAAAGATGGATCTGCACGGATGTGCGAGGAAATACAGAAGAAAATGGTGCAGCGCCCAGTTTACTTTGTCAGTTCCCTTCTGCAGGGGGCTAGGTCAAGGTACTCTGGCGTGCAGAAATTGCTTTTCGGCCTCCTCATGGCCTCGAGAAAGCTGCGCCATTACTTCCAAGCACATGAGATCACAGTTGTCACTCGCTTTCCGCTGAAGAGGATACTACAGAATCCAGAAGCGACAGGCAGGATTGTTGAGTGGGCACTGGAACTGTCAAGCTTTGGTCTCAAGTTTGAGAGCACTTCAACTATTCAGAGCAGAGCATTGGCAGAATTCATAGCAGAATGGACGCCAACACCAGATCAAGAAATTCCAGAGATGAGCATCCCCGTCGATGAAGCAAGCAAAGAGTGGTTGATGCACTTTGATGGTGCCTTTTCGCTGCAAGGCGCCAGCGCTGGCGTGCTGCTTGTCGCACCCGCCGGAGAGCACCTCAAGTACGTAGTCCAGATGCACTTTCCCAAGGAGCAAGCAACAAACAATACTGCAGAGTATGAAGGCTTGCTTGCCGGTCTCAGGATCGCGGCAGACCTTGGGATCATGAAGCTCATTGTCAGGGGTGACTCACAGCTTGTCGTTCGCCAAGTAAACAAGAGCTATCAGAGTCCGTTGATGGAAGCTTACGTCGACGAAGTGAGAAAGCTAGAAGAGCACTTTGAAGGCCTACAGATGGAGCATGTTCCAAGAGTTCAGAACACCATTGCCGACGGCCTGTCAAAGTGCGCCGCACTTAAGTTACCCGTGGAACCAGGGATCTTTGTGCTCAAGCTGACTCAACCGTCCGTAACACCACCAACTGGACAGAGCAAGAAGAGGAAGTTGGTTTCTGTTGACTATTTGCCGGCAGAGCTTCCCGAAGCCGCCGCCAAGAAGGTCCCCAAGATCAACGCCAAGAGCGCTGAGGAGCAGTCTGCTCCGGCAAGCCCTAGGGTTTGTTCCGTTGAAGTAGAAGCTCCCGACAAGTTTTGCTCCGACAAGCTTTCCGGGGAATGTCAAGCTCCGGCAGAGGCTCAGGTTCTCGCCGTAGAAGCGGATGATCCCACAGCAGCAGATTTGCCTTTAGTCCTTGTTGTCGAGCCACAAGCTCCAGCATGGGCACAGCAGATTGTCCATTTCCTTCAGACAGGAGAACTTCCCCAAGAGCAAGAAGAAGCGGAAAGAGTAGCCCGGCAGTCAAGTATGTACCAGTTTGTCGACAAGACACTGTATAGAAGAAGACTCAACGGTGTGAAATTGAAGTGTATTCACCGGGAAGACGGACAAAAGCTGTTGGCAGAGATACATGGAGGCATATGTGGTCACCACATTGGCGCAAGAGCACTTGTCGGCAAAGCTTTCCAGCAAGGTTTCTTTTGGCCGACAGCCCTCCAGGATGCAACTGCACAAGTAACCAAGTGTGAAGCGTGCTAGTTCCATTCCAAGCAGATACACCAACCAGCTCAAGCTCTCTAGACGATCCCTTTATCCTGGCCATTTTCGGTCTGGGGGCTCGACATCCTCGGTCCCTTCCCCCGAGCAGTCGGGGGCTTTGAGTACTTGTACGTTGCAATCGACAAGTTCACAAAGTGGCCAGAAGTGGAACCAGCGAGGAAGGTGACCGCACAGTCAGCAGTCAAGTTCTTCAAGTCGATTGTTTGCCGCTTCGGGATCCCTAACAGGATAATCACCGACAACGGTACGCAATTCATGAGCCGCACCTTCATGCAGTACGTCCAAGATCTTGGTGCCAAGGTCTGCTTCGCTTCTGTTGCTCACCCGAGAAGCAACGGTCAAGCGGAGAGGGCAAATGCTTAAGTGCTGCGCGGGCTCAAGACCAGAACTTTCGACAGGCTACACAAGTGCGGAAGAAACTGGATCGAGGAGCTGCCGGTGGTTCTTTGGTCGATCAGGACGACGCCGAATCGAGCCACTGGCCAGACACCTTTCGCTCTAGTCTACGGAGCAGAGGCAGTTCTCCCCACGGAACTCGTATACGGGTCACCTCGAGTGCTCGCTTATGATGAGCTTGAGCAAGAGCAGTTGCGACAAGATGACGCGCTGCTCCTTGAGGAAGACCGTCTTCAGGCTGCTATGCGAGCTGCTCGCTACCAGCAAGCTTTGCGCCGCTACCATAGCCGCAAAGTTAACGCCAGAAGTCTCGAGGAAGGCGACCTTGTTCTTCGGCGTGTTTAGTCCGCCAAGAATTCCAACAAGTTGACGCCGAAGTGGGAAGGCCCTTACCGGGTGAAACGAGTCACTAGGCCTGGCGCTGTCCGCCTTGAGACCGAAGATGCCATTCCGGTGAGCAACTCCTGGAACATTGAGCATCTTCGTAAGTTTTACCCGTAAGGCGCGGTTGCCGGAACCTGTTCCGGCAACCACCTTTTGTACATGTCTTGCCGCTGTTGCATGTAATCCTTTGTACAAAGCCGGGAGCAGATCCCGTGCATAAGTAAAGTTCATGTGCTCCGCACATTTTGTCAATTTCATGCTTTCTATTTTATGCATGTGTTATCTGACACTTTGTGCAGCACCTAAACCCCGGTAAGCAATAATGAGCCGTAAGGCTCCATATCTCTATTTTCTCTTCTTTCTTTTCTCTCAAGGAAAGAAAGGTTCCCTCGCCCACAAGTTTGCCGGGGAGGAAAGGAGAAGACGATGGTATGGACCAGGCGTCATTCAAGAAAGTTTTGCCTTGCCAGAAAGCAAACAACAGAAAAGCTAAGTTGCCAAAGTTTGAGCAATCAGATTTTTAAGTTTTAAGTTATCTCCCTTGAACGACCGCACTTTGTATGGAAAACCTGTGCGCGGAGGAACCAACTCGTAACTAGTTGCGCCCTTACTTTGTTTCGAGTCCGCTCAACAACTTAAGTGAGCTGCAACTAGTTGCGACAAGGTTTCTTGTCGGTAGCGGCACCGCCAGCAGGCTACTGACGTTCCGCACTCAGCGCTCGCGGCTCAAGTGCCTGCACCGGCAAGTTCCCTAAAAGCGTAGGGCGAAAACATACAAAGGGAGGAATTAAGTAAAGGGAATAACATTGCAATCATTACCCAAAATAAAGTTATATTACAAAGATAGCTTGTCACAGCTCTAACAAATTGTTTTCATAACATGATAAACAGCGACAAGAAAAGAAGAAACGGGCGGCCTAATCTATGCGATCGCCTTCGATCCTCTTGATCCCGCTCACCTTGTCCACAATGGGTGTGAGAAGGGCTTTGAGCGCCTCCAGATCGGCATCCGGTGGCAGGGTCTTGAGGACATTGGTGAGGTTGAGGCCCGGATTGCGGAAGGCCACCTTCACCAACACTTTCTGAAGAGCTCCCGCGCAGATCTTGCGCGACTCGTCGGCCAGCTGCTTTGGGACCCTCTCCCGGAGCCGCTGAAGGGCCGTCGCCACGCCCTTGAAGAATAGGACGAGCTTGGCGCTGGGTTGGAGGTTGTCGTCGGAGGGATACACGAGATCTTCCATCCCCAGCTGCGCCAACTCCCTATCAATGTCTATGGCGGCATTCACAAGACTTTCCGTCCAGTGCTCCACAGTCTCCCTGAAGGCGTTTTGGGTGGCGGCAACACTCTCTAGCAGCGCCTTGTCGGCCTTGATTTCCTCCTTCAAGGCCGCCTCCTGCTTCTTGGCGCCGTCCAGCGTCTTGGTCAAAGCGGACAACTTCAACACAAGATCTGCATTATAGTTCTTGGCGGCGCTGAGCTCCTTGACCTTCTCGGAGAGATCGGCCTCCAGCCGCGCCACCTTCGTCTTCAACTCCTTGGTGGCCTCGGCGGCGGCGGCGGCGTCCTCTGCTTGTTTGAGTGCTCCGCCGAGTTTTTCCTCGCGCGCGGCAAGCTCCTCCTCGTGGGCGTCGAGATTGACCTTCCGCTGCGCCAGCTCGCCCTCCTCCGCGGCTAGCTTCACAGCGACAAGTCGCTGCCGCTCTTCGACTTCGGCCTTCTCGAGGAGGAAGGCCTTCTGCGCTTCAGCGAGCTGCTCCCGCTCCTCCGCCAGGGATCGGAGGGCTTCCTGGTGGAAACCCCCAAGCTCTTCCGTGCGCTTTTCAATGTCTGCTCCTGCCTTCGCGACAAGCGCCTCGCGGGACTCCAGCTTGGCTTGCCGCGCGCGGTAGAGCGACAGCAACTTCCGCAGCAGCCGCTCCTCTTCAGACTCGTTGCTGCTGCTGCTTGGCGCGTCAACCACCGTCAACCCAGCGGAGGCGAGCACCTCCCCGTCGAAGATCTCCCCCTCGACCGGCGCCCTGGAGCTTGACGCCCAGGGGAGGTTGATGAAGACGTCATCGCCGGCCTTCAAGTAGACGCCCGGCTGGGGCTCCTCGGTGCTTGGCGCTGCGGCTTCGGCGGACGGGTCGGCGGTCGGCGTAGCGCTTGGCGCTCCTGCGGCCTCTGGGCCGTCAGTACGATCGCCAGACCCCTCGCCAGTGGCTGCGACGGCAGCCTTGGCGGCCTCGGCGCTGGCGAGATCACCAGCGCCGGCTGCGTCTTCGGCGGCGACCTCGATCTCCATCTGCTCCGCAGCAGATGGGTCTGATAGTCGGCAAGGGGAGAAGAGTCAAGCAAAACCCAGCAAAAACCCAGAAAGATCAAGAGAAGAAGGACCCAAGGGAAGTTTTGCAGCAAAAGGATTACCTGAGCCAGTTTCTGCAGTCAGGTTCTCCGCTGTCGGAGGACCGCTGGCGCTGTCCCTTGCCGGAGAATCCTCCCTTGCCGGAGACTTCTCCCTTACCGGGAAGCCCTCCCTCGCCGGAGGACTCTCCCTTGGCTCCTGGTGGGGCTGCTCGGCTCCTACACAAATTAGCAAGCAGATATCAGCAAAGACGAGTACTCACGCGCACCTCGCAGCGGAAAGTAAATCATACACTTACGCTGGGGGCTGCTCTGGAGGAAAGTCGCCGGGTCCGGCAAGGTTGTCTCGGGCGCGCCATCCGCTGTCGCAGTGGGCTCGTCCTCGATGACGATCACCGGGACCTTAGCTCTCTTTGCCGCTCTCTGGGCCAGAGTTCTAAAGAGGAACAAGTTCAGAAAGAAAAGCAAATGAGATACAAGAAAAACAGCAAGAATTGAAGAACTGCAAGTACAGCAAGAGAAGCTTACTCTTCTTCTTCTTCCTCGTCGGAGCTGAACGCGGAGAAGTCGAAGTCCGGCGCGCGCCCGGCGCGAGAAGGCGGAGGAGTAGCTTCCCTTGGCCGCTTGGCGGGAGCAGTGGCTGCGGTCTGAGATGACCCCGCTCCGGCTGTCGCCGCGGCGTGAGAAGCGGCAGGAGCAGAAGCGGTGGTCCGGGAGGACCCCGCTCCAGTTGCCGCATCAGCGTGAGGCGCTCCCGTGGCAACAGTGCTTGCCACGGTGGAGCGTGTCGCGCGGCGCGGCGGCTGTGGACTCGCTTGCCGCTCCGCCACGTCCCCGACCTTGCGGAGACGCCTCCTTGGTGGAGATGGAGGTTCTGCTTGCGGCGAGCTGTCTGAAGACGAGGTGGAAGAGGAGTTGATTTCCAGCGAGCCGCTCGTGTCCTTGGCGGGCTCGCTCGGCTCAGCGTCACGCCTGGCAAGTTCCTTCTTGCTGGCGGGCCCCTCGCTCGGCACGGCTTGCCGCTTCTACTGCATCTGCCTCCTCCACGGTGAATCCAAACTCGCCCGCGGCTGCGGCTGCCGCTGCCTCCTCCAGCCTAGTGGCGATGAGCGCCATCTCTGCATCGGTGGTGTCGCGGGTGAGGCTGTCTTTCTCGTCGGAGCGGATCGGCACTTCCACCAAGTCATTGAAGAACTGCTGCACGACGTCGTCTGCAGGCTCCTACCAAGTTGGCACAATTCCATGCGAGTCGCACTCCGGCATCATTGCATGGATGCGGTCGAGCGCAGAATTGTTGCACAACGGAACAACACCCCCCGGCAACCTAAAGACTTCGGGATGTTTGGGGTCATACTTGAAGAGCTCCTGGAGCATCGCGTTGAGCTCCAGGACTGTGAAGTTGAAGTTGAGGCCCGGCCGCAGCCTCATGATATCGGCCGCATTCTTGAACTCCCAAGTGGGCCTCCCCCGTTCCTGCAGGGGGGCGATGCGGCGGCGAAGGAAGTCCGCGCCAACAGCGCCTACAGTGAGCCCGGCAAGCCTGAGGCACAGGATCCTAGTGACGGCAATCTTTAGCCTGTTGTCTTCCGGGGCCACGTCACTCCAATCGCTGCCGCGTGCTACTGGGGTTTGGCACCGGGTGGTGAATGGCTGCGGGTTCTCCTCGTCAATCCAGCACCAATCTGCTCTCCACTCCTCCCACTTGCCGCGGAACTCTCCCTCCAGATAGGTTTCTTTCTTGCCGGCCCTTGAGATCCAGGAGATTCCGCCGGATAGAGGCTCTCCTCTCTCTACTCGGGGTATGAAGAAATGGCGAAAGAGGGCTACGCTGGGATGGACTCCGACAAAGTTTTCGCAGAGATGTGCGAAAACTGCCATGGTCAAAACGGCGTTGGGGGTGAAGTCAAGGAGGTGGAATCCGTAGGTATTCATGATGTCACAGAAGAATTCAGAGAAAGGCGGGCAGAGCCCGCAGTGGAAGAACAATGCGAAGAAGGGGTATCCATTTGGGGCCTTCTTCCAAACGGCGGCGGGGAGTACCTTCGTGCGCGGGTGCGCTCGTGTCTCCGTTGACCAGAAGAGGTAGTAGTTCTCCCTCAGCTCCTTCGCGGCAAGCTTGGGGGGGAAGACTGCTCGCTCCTTCCGCAGCACTGCAAGCCGCTGCGCCTCGGTCAACTTCACGACCTTCCCCTTGTCGGCTTTTGGAGCCATGGCGGAGGTAGTGGAGGAGGTCGACAGCGTCGGTGGTGCTGGTGGCGATGGGGGGCGGAGCGCTGCTCTCTCTTTCGGCTTTGGGAAGATGAGGGAGCGGCGGAGATTTCCGAGATTGGAACAGCAACGGGCGAATGGGCGAACTGCCCCTGTTTCCCCTGCTTATAAAGAGGGAGGGGGCGGACGTTCCGCATTTCCGAATAAAGTAACCACCCACGATCTCTCCCACGACACCGCATTCGACGCGTGCCGTTCGGGGAGGGCGCGGTGGATATGGAGTGAGATACGGCGTAACCTAGGCCGCGCGTGCCCGTGCCCTGTTTTGGGCCTGGCCCAACAGCGCTCGGCACCGTGTATGGCCCAGGCCCGGGGGCTCCTGTCGGTGTACTAGAGTAGGGGTACCCTAGTATCCCGAACTTGTGCACGGGCAGTAGCAGCATCCCGCGGCAAGGCTTGCCGGGTGACCGCCAAGGTCCTCCATGGTTCTTTTGGAGCCATTCAAGAACAAAGAATACAAGTCAAAGAGACAAGACCCCGGCAAGAGGAGCTTGCCGGGAAGGCCAACCAAGGCACCTCAAGACCCCGGCAAGAGGAGCTTGCCGGGAAGGCCAACCAAGGCATCTCAAGGAACTTACCGTGACGCGTCGCACGTCCCGGCAAGGCCCGGTGAGCGACAAGCTCCCGGGCGCGACAAGACAACAACCGCGGCAAGGCGCTTGCCGCGGCAAGACACCACTGTGCTCGCGCTCCAGCACATCCACCAATGTGTCGCTCTGGGACCCCTCCAGGCGTACGTGGCGGGAGGCTGTGCAGCTTGCGGTGCGCGGTGGCAAGCGGCGCTGACAAGATCGCCATCGTGGCGAGCGGTGGCGTCCCTGACGGTCCCTTTTGCACTGTTTAGGCGACACAGACGGGCATTTAATGTCCTTGTCCCCTGCCGTCAGGGTTAGGTATGATACACTGTAGCAGGTAGCTGTACCTACCGTAGCACCTTTCCATTTTTACCCTTTGCCTCCATTGCCACCTGTTGGTGACCCCTTGAGCATATAAAAGGAGGCCCATGCGCAACGTAGGGGGGGGGGGTTCACAGAACACTCACACTCGGTCTCGCTAGCTTCTGGGGTGTACTGTAGCACTCCGCGCTCCCGAGCAAGAAATCAATACAAACCACAAAGCAGGAGTAGGGTTTTACGCATCCGTGCGGCCCGAACCTGGGTAAATCGCTCGTGTGCTTCACCTCGATCCGCTCTTTGCGCGATCTCCGCCCCCGCCGAACCGAAAGGGACCCAGTCCGCCGGTCCCATAGGTGCTCGTGGATCGGCCCCCCGGCACAGTAGTTCTCCCAGTGCTACCTTAGCCGATATAGCAGAACGTAAGGTACCAAAACATGGGAGCCGGGCAAACCCAACTATTGACCCAAGACATGATTCGGAGCTGATGCATATAATGCTATAAGTTCGGGGTGCCACACTATCGAAAGTGTTTGGACTTTTCACGCTGTATTATGGGGTATGCTTAAGCCCCTAGCGTATTGGCCGTACCGGAGTGTATGGGTGCTAGATGTCATGAATGAACACATATATATATATATATAAAGGAATAATGCAATAATAGTCTTAGTGCTATGCATTGTTTATTCAAAAAGGTGCGTTAAAGCAGAATGATACAAGTAGTGCGATAAGCAAAAAGTAGGACTATTTGACATGTCCCTTCCAAGGGCAAGCTGAGGAATAGTATTAAAGCAAGTATTTCACTCGTTATCGTAATCCACCTGGGAGTTCCATGGTGTAACGTAGCTTTCTGCCTCCTTGGTTTCTGCATCATGTGTTCGGCAATCATGCTGCTAGACAGGGTTTCCAGAGATTAAAGTCCTGAAAGAGAAAAATAACAAAGCGGGAAGCCCCTAGTGCGGTTTAAGTCGCGTCTTGGAGCATGTTGTAGTTGTGCCCTCCTTCCCACCTATGCCCATGGTATTTTTAATGCATAATTATGTACGCGTGTCACGGACTTCGCCGTTTGGCTGGGACCGGGGTGGGGGCCGCATTTGTATGCGAGCTCGGAACGTGCCAGGCGGTCCTGTTGCCGATTACTTCGGGCGCGCTTGAAGGTGTCCGGGTCCTTAATCACCAAACTAGTGGATTGCCTTAAGAGGCTGCTTTGGGCTTCTGCTGCAAGGGCCGCAGTGTGCTCCTCCGTGCGGAGAGAGTACTCTGTGTTTCCATTGACTGTGATGACCCCTCGGGGTCCTGGCATCTTGAGCTTGAGATATGCACACTAGTAGAAAACGGGTCAAACGTGAAGCACATTAGTGCCGGTTTGAATTTGAGCCGGAACTAATGTGTACATTAGTGCCGGTTCCAATGGCTAGCCGGGCCGCTCTCATTAGTACCGGTTCGTGGCGAACCTTTAGCACCGGTTCGTGCCACGAACCGGTACTAAAGTGGGTGGTGGCAGGATGTTGTCAGTCCGGGGCCCCTCCAGCACCTTTAGTACCGGGTCGTATCACGAACCGGTACTAAAGGTCGTCCTACATAGACCCTTCGTCCACCCGAGCTCGCTCTGTTCTTCCCCTTTCCCCTCTCCTCTTTGTTCTTTTCCCTCTTCCTCTCAAGCTCATCACACATTTTGCCCAAGATTTGAAGGCCCCCATCCATTCAAATGATCACAAAGGTTAGAAACTTTTTCCTTTCATCTCTCATTGCTAGATTAGCTCGTGCAATGCTTTATATAGTGATTGATTTTTGAGTTTAGTAATTTGGGAGGAATTATATATATGTGCTAGTATTTGATTTATATGCAATTTGAGGTCAAAAATAACACTTAGTTTGCATATGTAGGTGTGGTTTACTTAGTACCTTCTAAATCTCCGTCGTAACCACTGTCGATCGCTCGCAACGTCCCGTCGCCGGCACCACCTTGTGGTGAGCCTCTTGTTCATGAAGTTTTATATAAAAAATTGATGTTTGTGTGATTTGGATATATAGTTACTCGTATAATTATCTAACCCATACGTTGTTTGTTATACATAGTGCCATGGTTTTGATATCCGTCCCCGTCGGCGCTCGTCCGGGTTATGATTCGGATGTGGTATATTCTCTTTCAAAACTATTCATTGCATTTCGTGTTTATGACAAATTATGCCCATCAGGTTGACATAGATATTTGTAAGTAGGAGGTAGTTGAACCGGAAATTCCAACCGACCCTATTGTCGAGAGGTTAAATTTAGTTGAAAGAGAAAACGAGGATTTGAAGGAAAAATTGAAAAGAATTGAGGGGGAGAAGATGGAATTGGAGTTGCATGTTGCCGATGTTGTCGATGATCACAAGATTAAGATGGAGAAAATGCGCTTGAAGATTAGAAAGATTAGAAAATATGCCATTCATAGTGAGGCTTGGTATTATTATGCTGTTGGATCAATTGTTACCTTAGTTGCGATCTTGATCGCATTTGTTGTTGCATTTAAATTCTTTAGCTAGAGAGTTATTTGTTTGTTGCATTTAAGTGTTGTATGATCTTTATGTATGAACTTTATGTATTGTATTAATTTGATGTTTTCGGTGCTGTGTATTGAAGATGAGCCGGCAATGGATGTACGATGACCAATGCTCTCCCGAGTTCATTAATGGCGTGCGTACTTTTCTGCTTGCGGCTGAGGCAAACAAGCGACCAGATGGTTTTATGCATTGTCCATGTGCTGGCTGTAAGAATGGTCACAATTACTCTACGTCAAGAACCATTCACGCGCACCTGTTTGAGTCCGGTTTCATGCCCCACTATAATGTTTGGACCAAGCATGGAGAAAGAGGGGTTATGATGGAAGACAATGAAGAAGAAGAGGACAACGACAACTATCCTGGCCATGGGTTCCCTGAATACGATGATACAACAATGAGGGAAGAAGATGAGCCGGTAATGCGGGAAGAAGCTGAGCCGGCAATGCGGGAAGAAGCTGAAGAAGAGGCATCGGATGAGCCCGTTGATGATCTAGGTCGGGCCATTGCTGATGCAAAGAGAAACTGCGCAAGTGATTTGGAGAAGAAGAAGTTGCAGCGCATGTTAGAGGATCATAAAAAATTGTTGTACCCAAATTGCGTAGGTGACAAGAAAAAGCTAGGCACCACACTGGAATTGCTGCAATGGAAGGCAGGGAATGGTGTATCTGACAAGGGGTTTGGAAAGTTGCTGGTAATGATAGAGGATATGCTTCCAAAGGACAACGAATTGCCCAAGAGTACGTACGAAGCAAAGAAGGCTGTCTGCCCTCTAGGGTTAGAGGTGCAGAAGATACATGCATGCCCTAATGATTGCATCCTCTACCGCGGTGAGTACGAGGATTTGAACGCTTGCCCGGTATGCGGTGCATTGCTCTATAAGATCAGCCGCGATGACCCTGGTGATGTCGAGGGCGAGCGCCCCAGGAAGAAGATTCCTACCAAGGTGGTGTGGTATGCTCCTATAATACCAGGGTTGAAACGTTTGTTCCAAAACAAAGAGCATGCCAAGGCGATGCGATGGCACAGAGAAGACCGTAAGAAAGACGAAAAGTTGAGAGTACCCGCTGACGGGTCGCAGTGGAGAAAAATCGAAAGAAAGTACGGGAAGGAGTTTGCAGATGATGCAAGGAACGTATGGTTTGGTCTAAGCACAGATGGCATTAATCCTTTTGGGGACCAGAGCAGCAACCATAGCACTTGGCCTGTGACTCTATGTTTGTATAACCTTCCTCCTTGGTTGTGCATGAAGCGGAAGTTCATTATGATGCCAGTGCTCATCCAAGGCCCTAAGCAACCCGGCAACGACATTGATGTGTACCTAAGGCCATTAGTTGAAGAACTCTTACAACTGTGGAATGGAACAGGTGTACGTGCGTGGGATGAGCACATGGGGGAAGAATTTGACCTAAAGGCATTGTTGTTCGTGACCATCAATGATTGGCCTGCTCTCAGTAACCTTTCAGGATAGACAAACAAGGGATACCGTGCATGCACGCACTGTTTGGACGATACCGACAGTATATATTTGGCTAATTGTAAGAAGAATGTGTACCTGGGACATCGTCGATTTCTTCCGAGCAGGCATCCCGTAAGAAAGAAAGGCAAGAATTTCAAAGGTGAGGCGGATCACCGGACGAAGCCTCGCCATCGTACTGGTGCTGATGTACATGATATGGTCAAGGATTTGAAGGTGGTCTTTGGAAAGGGTCTTGGTGGACAACCTGTTCCGAATGACGCTGACGGACGCGCACCCATGTGGAAGAAGAAATCTATATTTTGGGACCTGCCCTATTGGAAAGACCTAGAGGTCTGCTCCGCAATCGACGTGATGCACGTGACGAAGAATCTTTGTGTGACCCTGCTTGGCTTCTTGGGCGTGTATGGGATGACAAAAGATACACCTGAGGCACGGGAGGACCAGCAACGTATGCACGGAAAAGACGGCATACATCAGGGTCATGCAAGCTACGCTATTACCAAAGAAGAGAAGGAAATCTTCTTTGAATGCCTGCTTAGTATTAAGGAACCGTCTGGCTTCTCGTCGAATATAAAGGGAATAATAAACATGACAGAGAAATAGTTCCAGAACCTAAAGTCTCATGACTGCCACGTGATTATGACGCAACTGCTTCCGGTTGCATTGAGGGGGCTTCTACCGGAAAACGTTCGATTAGCCATTGTGAAGCTATGTGCATTTCTCAATGTAATCTCTCAGAAGGTAATCGATCCAGAAATCATACCAAGGTTAGAGAATGATTTGGTGCAATGTCTTGTCAGTTTCGAGTTGGTGTTCCCACCATCCTTCTTCAACATCATGACGCACGTCCTAGTTCACCTATGCGAAGAGATTAACATTTTGGGTCCTGTATTTCTACACAATATGTTCCCCTTTGAGAGATTCATGGGAGTCTTAAAGAAATATGTTCATAACCGTGCTAGGCCAGAAGGAAGCATCTCCAAGGGCCATGAAAATGAGGAGGTCATTGAGTTTTGTATTGACTTTATTCCTGACCTTAAGCCGATTGGTGTTCCTGAATCACGGCATAAGGGCAGACTGGATGGAAAAGGCACGCTAGGAGGGGAACAAATAATATGTATGGACAGACATTCTCTCACTGAAGCACACTACACAGTTCTACAGAATTCCGCCTTGGTGGCTCCGTATATGGATGAACACAAGAATTTGCTACGCTCGAAACACCCGGAGCGGTCTGATGACTGGATTACACGTGAACAAACCAGGAGTTTCGCCAGCTGGTTGCAGACACGTACCATGCATGACACCTCTATTGAAGATGACCTGTACTTGCTGTCCCAGTTACCATCTTCGAATATAATGACTTTCAAAGGGTACAAGATAAATGGTAATACATTTTACACGATCGTGCAAGATAAGAAGAGCACCAACCAAAACAGTGGTGTCCGCTTTGATGCAGAAACCAAGATGGGAAAGGAAACATATTATGGTTATATACAGGACATATGGGAACTTGACTATCGACGTGGTTTGAAGGTCCCTTTGTTTAGGTGCAAATGGGTCAATATGACACGAGGCGGGGTAACGGAAGACCCACAGTACGGAATGACAATAGTGGATCTCAACAATCTTGTGTATGCAGACGAACCATTCGTTCTAGCCAATGATGTGGCACATGTTTTCTATGTGAAGGACATGTCTACCAAGCCAAGAAAAAGAAAAGATAAGGAAGCGAATGCATCGTACGATGAGCCAAAGTGGCACATAGTTCTTTCTGGGAAGAGAAACATCGTGGGAGTGGATGACAAGACAGACATGTCAGAAGATTATGAAAAGTTTGCTGAAATTGCTCCATTCACAGTGAATATTGACCCGAGCATCCCGTTAAATGATGAAGATTTTCCATGGTTACGGCGCAAAGGGACACACGCGAAGAAAAAGTTTCAAATGCAAAGATCTGGGATATGATCGGCTTCACTATCATCACTTTCTTCTGTGTTTCACACCCAGGAGGGAATCTCTGTAATAGTTAGGGTAGTTATGTGTTTTGGCATTTGAAACGCGAAGAAATTTTATGTGCAAACAAATTCTTTCATGCCTTTACTGATTTTTAAAGTTAAGTTATTCACAAACTAGTGATTCACACTAATTTCAAATAATTCAAAATTTAAACCATTCAAATTTGAAAACTACGGGCACTAACAGAAAGTTTGTCATTTTTTGTACCTAAAGAAAAAATATTCACAAAGAAACTCTAAATACACTGATTTTTAAAGTTAAGTTATTCACAAACTGGTGATTCACACTAATTTCAAATAATTCAAAATTTAAACTATTCAAATTTGAAAACTACGGGCACTAACAGAAAGTTTGTAATTTTTTGTACCTAAAGCAAAAATATTCACAAAGAAATTCTAAATACACAAAAAAAAACAACTCAAAAATAAATAAAGCAAAAAAAATAAAAAAGCCCGCCTACTGGGCCAAAGCGGCCTGCATACGACTAGAAACCCAACCTGTTGTTGGGCCAGGATGCAGGCCCGCAAAGGCCCAGTAGGCCCACAGGGCAACACAGAACATGTAGGCCCAGTAGGCCTGCTTTGGAGAGGATCTTGAGAGAGCTACCGCACGGGGGGTTATAAACCAGTGCGGACGCCCCTCGGCTAGCGAGGTGGGACTAAACTTGCCGCACCACACCTGCGCCAGCGCACCCCCTTTAGTACCGGGTGGTGGCACCAACCGGTACTAAAGGGGGGACCTTTAGTACTGGTTGGAGCCACCACCCGATACTAAAGGGGGTGCGCTTCCCGCCGCTTGGCCTGGCCAAAACTGGCCTTTAGTACCGGTTGGTGGCTCCAACCAGTACTAAAGGTCCATCCTATATAACTAAACACTTCAAAAATTTCAGTTTCTCATCTGCTTCTTCTCCTCTGCCCCGTCGCCCGCCGCCCCCGTCTCCATATCCCTCGTCGCCGCCCCGTCCCCGTCGTCGCCGCCCTGTCGTCCCCGTCGTCGCCGCCCTGTCGTCCCTGTCCCCGTCGTCACCGCCGCCCCGTCCTGGCCCGTCCCGCATCGTCCCTGTCCCCGTCATCGCCGCCCCGTCCCCGTCGTCGCCGCCCCGACCCGTACGTCCCCGTCCCCGTCGTCGCCGCCCCATCCCTGTCCCCATCGTCGCCATCCCCGTCGTCGCCGCGCCCGTCGCCGTCCCCGTGACCGCCCCCCGTCGCCTCTCGCCTCGCCGGTGAGCACACACACATACATGTTTTTAGTTTTTTAGTTATAGAAATAGTTATAAAAATGTTAGAATTTTTTTTTCTTTTTTAGTTATAGAAATAGTTAGTTATATAGCATTGTTAGAAATGTTATAGAAATGTTAGAAATGTTAGAATTTTTTTCTGTTTTTAGTTATAGAAATAGTTATAAAAAAGTTAGAATTGTTAGAAATTTTTCTTTTTTTAGGTATAGAAATAGTTATAAAAAAGTTAGAAATTTTTCTTTTTTTAGTTATAGAATTATTAGAAATGTTATACAAATGTTAGTTATATATATAGAAATGTTATAATTTTTTTTTTCTGTTTTTTAGTTATAGAAATATTAGAAATGTTAGTTATATAGCATAGTTAGAAATGTTATAGGAATGTTAGTTATATAGAAATGTTAGAAATTTTAGTTCTCAAAATCCAATCATTAAAAAAAGTTACTTTTTGCAGGCATATAGCTAGTATTTGTTCTCGACGATGCCTGGCCCGCATCCTCGCCGTCGACCCATCCGCGACGACGTCCGGCTGACCCATGTCCGGGACTGGGCTCTGCCGGGCTGGCACTGGGAGGTGCTGCCTGGAGGGGCGCGCTGCTTGATGAGGAACCCGGCCCCGGGTCCCGTCGTCGACCCTGATCTCATTTGGTGGCGTTCGCGTGGGCCAGTTTTGATGCGGAGGGAGCCGGCCCCGCCGGAGGTGGTACGTCGCCGTGTCAGGGAGGAGGACGAGCACGTCCATCGCTACATGGTTGCGTTAGAGGGCGGCAGGTTCTCCAATACCTGGCAGTTTCTTCAGGGATCTCACTTCAGCTATGATCCTGTGAGGGTTCCTTCTCTTTGGGTGTCCACCGCCCGCGCCGCAGGAACCGCGAGTGTCCTAGATTCTTCTGTAGTATTCGATCTTTATTAGCTACCTAGCCAGTGATGTATTCGATATATAATATTCGAGACGATGTGTTCGAGATTATATATTATTCGAGACGATGTATTCGAGATTATATCTATTATTCGAGACGATGTATTCGAGATTATATCTATTATTCGAGACGATGTATTCGAGATTATATCTATTATTCGAGACAATGTATTCGAGATTATATCTATTATTCAAGACGACGTATTCGAGATTATATTCGATGATGCTTATTATGTACTATGATTGATTCAGTTTTCCTTATTAATTGATTGCATCCATGCATTGTAATTTGAATATATTTCTTTTGGATTTGTTAAACAAAACCTATGGCGGACAATACCGGCAGAGAGGGAGAAGAGGCCCTGTTCAATATCATACGCAATCCTCGCGGGCCAGATGATGATCAGAATGAAGAAGATTATGACGGCTTCGAATATCTAAACAACACCGGGGAGGGTGATATGATATTCAATCGTGATGACCGAATTGATGAAGTCATGAACTATGAACATGATGAAGAAAATGTTGATCTTGAAACAACAAAGACCGGTGAGGTATATATATTTATATAAGCAGGCATCTGGTGATCATCACATGTTTTAAATGACTTGAAGATATATTAACGAATCGATCTTTCTTCTTTCAGCCATTCGGATTGAGCAAATCTTCAGGCAATAGGACGAAATGAGGCCCGAACGAAAAGTTGAAGGAGGGCGTAAAGTACAATATCAAGGCAATCAGACCTAATGGCGAACCATTAGCGCCTAAGAAGATTGCGGACAAGTTCATTCGTTAGTGCGGAGTTCTTGTGAAGGACCAACTCCCGATCTCCCTTCAAGAATGGAGAGAGCCAGCAAAGCCACATCCAGGAGTTACTTTTGTCGACGATAGACAAAAGCATTTGCTTTAGGAAATGCTCATGGAACATTTCACCCTACCAGATCATTTCACAGATGCAGATGTGGAGAAAGTCAAGGATGCTGCTCTTAGGAAGATGGCGGTTGCATTCAAGAACCACAAGATTCGTGAATGGGCCAAGTACATCAAGGGAGGAAGGAAGACTCCAGTATTCGAGGGAACACTAGAGAAGCAAAGTGCTCATTGGGACGATTTCATGAAATTCAAGGATTCGAAATTATCTAAGGAACGGTCCAGAATAAACAAGGCCAATGCCGCAAAAAAGGATAAGTTCCATAAGCTGGGGCCAGGTGGCTATGTGGTGGGAATGCCTAAGTGGGATAAGTCTGAGAAAGAGATGATGGATGCAGGTGTCACTCCAAAAACATTGAGCTAGCCCCCCAGGTGCAGGACTTGGTTCTATGCGCATGGGGGGGAGTTGGACCAGAAGACAGGCAAAGTTTTGAAGAAGGCATGTCTGGACGGAGCCGAAGATAAGCTACTTGTTGCAATAGAGGAGGCTCGATCGGGGTTGTTCGAGCCCAACAGAGAGAACGACGAGCTTACGCGTGCCCTGGGAAATCCTGAACATCCAGGAAGAACACGAGGCATGGGCGCTATTCCGTGGTATGACGGGTTTTCGGACTGGAACACCGACTACAGAACACGTGCGAGAAAGAAGATTGCGGAGGAGAAGAAGAGGAAGATGGAGGAGGAGCAAAGGAAGCTAGACTATGAATGCCTTCAAGGCCTAGAATCAGCGCACGCAGACTTGGTAGTCAAATTCCAGCGGCAGCAGGAGCAGATCGACTCACTTAGCCAGCAAAGGGGGTCTCAGCAGCTAGCGGATGATCCACCAATGGATAGCACGGTCCCATCCATGCCGAGAAGCAGCATGGGTTCTGCCCCAGGCGACGCATTGCTAGATAGCTACCCAGTGGATGACATCATGGAGAACACTAACTGCGAGCTACACTTCAAAATGAAGAACATATCCATGAAGGTGGCAGACGCCCTTGGTTTTACAAATCCCCCCGAGGCGACCTTCCATTGCAACCCGATTCCAGCGGGCTATGCTCGTGTCTTGGTTGATGAGGTGGTGGACCAATATTCAGGGCCAGAGCTGGACATTCCTGGAGGTGACGATGAGCACACACTAGGAGAGGCCAACCATCGTATCATCCTATGGAGAAAGGATTGCATCATCTTTCGAAGGCCACCGACACCGCATCATCCGACTCCTCGTCGTAGTCCGCCACCGAGTCAGCAGACTCCCGCTCCTCCAAGTCCACCAACGCGTCAGGCCACTCCTCCTCCAAGTCCGGCACAGCTTCACGCCACTCCTCCTCCAAGTCCGGCAAAGCGACAGGCCACTCCTCCTCAAAGTCCGGCACAGCTTCAGGCCACTCCTCCTCCAGGTCTGGCACAGCTTCAGGCCACTCCTCCTCCTCCAACTCAGCCACGTCATCCGTCTTCGCCGCCTCAGCAATCACAAAAGAGAGCCGCCTCAGCTATGGTGCGTAGCGGTACAAGTCGAGGTAGTACTGGAGGTACAGGCGGAGGCAAGCGATTTCAATATGGTCCAAGCCTCGCGCCTCTTCCGCAGAGGCCTTACGACAAGTCCGAGGAGGAAAACGTAGCCATATCGAAGGCCGAGGTGGAAGCCCATTTTGCACCGAAACCGCCACCGCCGCCAAGGGAGAAAGTGCCTGTGGAAAAGATTGACCACTTCATTCGTATGGCTAGAGCACGAGCTCCCAAGCCTGTTGACATAGAATATGAGCGCCACATCAAGAAGTTAATCGAGCACGTCTACAGAAAGAGGAGAGCTCGAGCTCGAGCAAATCAGCTGGCAAAAGTAGCGGTAAAACCGTTCCCCAGCTGGGAGAACAGGCGGCGCAATCAATCCCCCCGCTTGTTGTGCCAACAACACATGAGAGTAGGCGCACCCAATATTATTGTGGGCAAACCGTTAACGTTCCCGGGGTGGGCGATGTGGTAATAACCGAGGAGCATATTGCGCAGGCTGAATCAATCGGGATCACTGTTGGACAACTCCTTGATATCGAGCCCATGTCTCCGACTAGAGAGGAGGAAATAAAACAGAAATATGCCCGGGGCCAACCTTTGGTCGAGCCAGAGGAGGTCAATAAGCTCCCTACGAGAATGTATGAATTGCATCAATGGTACATGGACATTACCAAGATTTCCAATCGAGAGTCCCTCATGGTGAATGTCAACAAGGAGCATTACTACCATAAGAAAGGTGTGACCATTGAGTATTCAGAACTATTTCAGCTATACAATAAAGACGCACTCGACAAATCTATCGTCAGTTGCTATCGTCTGTAAGTGATTTCTTTCTGTAATTTAAGTCTCAAGCTAGCTGTAGTGATCATTTTGATCAATCATTACCTGTAATTATCCTCACTATATTCTTTTCTGTGGTATTATGCAGGATGAAGATTTATGAAATGAAAAAAGGTGGATGCTATGGCATTGGGTTCATTGACCCAAATACCATTAATGAATACACATGGAAAATAGATCCATATCACGAAAAATGTGTAGAGGAAAGCATGCTACAGTTCTTCAAGGAACTCAAATACAATGAAGATATACTACTTCCTTACAACTTCCAGTGAGTCACACTGTCTAGTACTACAAATTCTGTTTTTCCCTACTAGCTATAGCTACATGTTTTTGCTTACATATGCCCGCTTAATTAAGACATGCAAACGTGTGTGCATGCATATTTCACTGGATCTAGTTAATCATTAAAGTTGATGAAGGAACAATTGAAGTACTAGACTCACTACTTAAGGAAGCAAGTGACTACACCATCGTGAAGGGGATAGTCAACAGGTAATTTCAATCATTATTAACTATATCTCGGCCTATTTAATTAGTTCGTCATTTCCTGATAACAACTATTTAATAATCCATTTATTCATTTTCTTTGTCGGCGGGCAGGGCTTGGGCAAAGTTCATCAGGGCCATTCCAGGCCCATGGAAACAAAATCTGAAATGGTATCGACCCAAGGTAAGTAATTAAGTAGTACTAGCTAGCTGCCATCTCTTTAATTATCATGCTTGATTAATTATTATCTGATCAAATTCCATTCTCGTAAAGGCCCTGAAGCAGGCGCCGGGGAATGATCTATGTGCATACTATGTTTTCGAGAACATTCGCATGATGGCGTCCGAAAGGAGCAAATCTCAAAGACAGGAGTGGGTACGATATCGATTGTCAGAACACTATTCACAATTTTTACACCATTATCGATATCTAGTCACACAACTAATACACATGCATATTGATCTCCTTCTTAACAGTTCAAAGAGGTGCAGGACAAGCTCCTAGGACAGGACCGCATAGAAGCAATTCAAGAGGAAATAGCGGGATTTTTGCTCGACCAGGTCATAGATCCCAAAGGAGAATACTATTACCCGCTACCGCCCCCATGAACCACTTCCAATTGTTATCGTGCTCCGAAGGCACCAATTAGCTAGGCTAGTGCCACTGGCTCCGAAGGCACCAATTAGGAGAAATTGTATATATATACATGTGTGTATATATGTGTGAATTAATTAATGGTGGTTGTGTGAGACATTTGATGATATATATATATTATGATTGGTTCTACTAGAAATTCTATTTATATATATGCATAACGTGTACAATATGTAGTATCGTAAAATACCAGCAAACGAAAAATAATTAAATGGAAAACACAAAATTAAATGAAAAAGAAATCGTAAACCCAACCCCCCCCCAACATTTTAATACCGGTTGGTGACACCAATATGTACTAAAGGGCTCCCTGCCCCCGAAGCTGGCTCGTGCCACGTGGTTGCCCTTTAGCACCGGTTCGTGCTGAACCGGTACTAAAGGGGGGGGGGCTTTAGTGCCTACATTTTAGCGCCGGTTACCAAACCGGCACTAAAGGGCCTTATGAACCGGTGCTATTGCCCGGTTCTGCACTAGTGGCATAATGCGGTACTGCATTGAACCTCGCAAATGCGGTTCGCCCGAGTAGTGCATGGTAGCCACTGCGGAATGGGACTATGTCGAAGATTAACTCTTCGCTTCGGAAGTTATCCGGGGATCCGTAGACCACTTCCAGTGTGACTGAGCCTGTGCAATGGGCCTCTACACCTGGTATGACGCCTTTAAAGGTCGTTTTTGTGGGTTTGATCCTTGAGGGGTCTATACCCATTTTGCGCACTGTGTCCTAATAAAGTAGGTTCAGGCTGCTGCCGCCATCCATAAGGACTCGAGTGAGGTGAAATCCGTCAATGATTGGGTCTAGGACCAATGCGGCGAATCCGCCATGACGGATACTAGTGGGGTGGTCCCTGCGATCGAAGGTGATCGGACAGGAGGACCATGGGTTGAACTTTGGGGCAACTGGTTCCAACGCATATATGTCCCTGAGCACGCACTTCCGCTCCCTCTTGGGGATGTGGGTTGTGTATATCATGTTCACCGTCCGCACTTGTGGGGGGAACCTCTTCTGTCCTCCGGTGTTCGGCTGCCGGGGCTCCTCCTCGTCATTGCTATGTGACCCCTTATCTTTGTTTTCGGCATTTAACTTGCCGGCCTGCTTGAACACCCAACAATCCCTGTTGGTGTGGTTGGCTGGCTTGTCGGGGGTGCCGTGTATTTGACACGAGCGATCGAGTATACAGTCCAAACTGGACGGGTCCGGAGTGCTTCTTTTGAATGGCTTTTTCCACTGACCGGTTTTAGAGCCTTTGAATCCGGCATTGACTGCCGTATCCTCGGTATTGTCACTCTTAATGCGGCACTTATGTTTGTTGCGACGTGACCTGCCGTTACCGTCCTTGGTATCCGAAGTACCATGGTTCTTTGATATGTTATTGCTACGAGCCAACCAGCTGTCCTCTCCTGCACAAAAGCGGGTCATGAGTGTCGTGAGGGCTGCCATAGATTTCGGCTTTTCCTGGCCAAGGTGCCGGGCGAGCCATTCGTCATGGATGTTGTGCTTAAAAGCTGCTAGGGCCTCTGCATCCGGACAGTCGATGATTTGATTTTTCTTTGTTAGGAACCGTGTCCAGAATTGCCTGGCCGATTCCTCTGGCTGCTGAATTATGTGGCTCAAGTCATCGGCATCTGGTGGTCGCACATAAGTGCCCTGAAATTTGTCGAGGAATGCGGCTTCTAGATCTTCCCAACAGCCAATGGACTCTGCTGGCAAGCTATTGAGCCAATGCCGAGCTGGTCCTTTGAGTATGAGTGAGAGGTATTTGATGGCGTGTAGGTCATCACTGCGGGCCATGTGGATGTGCAGGAGGAAATCCTCGATCCATACCGCAAGATCTGTTGTGCCGTTGTATGATTCTATATTTACGGGTTTGAAACCCTCTGGGATTTGATGATCCATTACTTCGTCTGTGAATCATAAGGGGTGTGCGGCGCCTCTGTACTAGGCTATATCGCGACGCAGCTCAAATGAGTCTTGCCCGCTGTGTTCGACCCGGCCGGACTTACTTTTACTGTATCCGGTGTGACGACTATCCTCTCGCATAGTGGCGCGCCCTCGTGATCTGTAGATCGATCTTGCATGTTTTGCTTTGTCCTCCAATATGTCCCGCAAGTCTGGCGTATTTCTCCATGCCTTTTTATTTGAATGGCGTCAGGGTGCGGGCTGAGCTTTTGGCTGGAATGCCTCTCTGTCGCGGCCACGAGGTGGCTGATCAGCCGCGTCATACGCCGGGGATGTAGGTTTCGGTGGTTCCTCCTCTAGTCGGGGTAGCCACCTGCACTTTGGGTAACTCTTGGAGGGGCATTCGAGTTTATATTCCTCGGCCGCCAGGACTTCAGTCCATCTGTCAGCTAGCAAATCTTGATCAGCTTGAAGCTACTGCTGCTTTTTCTTAAGGCTATTTGTCGTGGCTATAAGCCGGCGCTTGAAGCGCTCTTGTTCGACGGGATCCTCTGGCACGACTGATACGTCTCCATCATATCTACTTTTCCAAACACTTTTGCCTTGTTTTGGACTCTAACTTGTATGATTTGAATGGAACTAACAAGGACTCACGCTGTTTTCAGCAGAATTGCCATGGTGTTGTTTTATGTGCAGAAAACAAATATTCTCGGAATGACCTGAAACTCCACGGAACATTTTAGAAAAAATAATAAAAAATCCTCGCCAAAGATGAAGACCAGGGGGCCCACACCGTTCTCACGAGGGTGGGGGGCGCACCCCCCTAGGGTGCGCCCCCTACCTCATGGGCCCCCTGGATGCCCTCCGACGCCAACTCCATGAGGTAGGGGGCGCACCCCCCCCCTAGGGTGCGCCCCCTACCTCATGGGCCCCCTGGATGCCCTCCGACGCCAACTCCAACTCTATATATTTTCTTTCGGAGAGAAAAAAATCAGAGAGAAGAAATCATCGCGTTTTACGATACGAAGCCGCCGCCAAGCCCTAAAACCTCTCGGGAGGGCTGATCTGGAGTCCGTTCGGGGCTCCGGAGAGGGGGATTCATCGCCGTCGTCATCATCAACCATCCTCCATCACCAATTCCATGATGCTCACCGCCGTGCGTGAGTAATTCCATCGTAGGCTTGCTGGACGCTGATGGGTTGGATGAGATTTATCATGTAATCGAGTTAGTTTTGTTAGGGCTTGATCCCTAGTATCCACTATGTTCTGAGATTGATGTTGCTATGACTTTGCTATGCTTAATGCTTGTCACTAGGGCCCGAGCGCCATGATTTCAGATCTGAACCTATTATGTTTTCATGAATATATGTGAGTTCTTGATCCTATCTTGCAAGTCTATAGTCACCTACTATGTGTTATGATCCGGCAACCCCGAAGTGACAATAATCGGACCATTCCCGGTGATGACCATAGTTTGAGGAGTTCATGTATTCACTATGTGCTAATGCTTTGTTCCGGTTCTCTATTAAAAGGAGGCCTTAATATCCCTTAGTTTCCAATAGGACCCCGCTGCCACGGGAGGGTAGGACAAAATATGTCATGCAAGTTCTTTTCCATAAGCACGTATGACTATATATGGAATACATGCCTACATTACATTGATGAATTGGAGCCAGTTCTATGTCACCCTATGTTACGACTGTTACATGATGAACCACATCCCGCATAATTATCCATCACTGATCCGGTGCCTACGAGTTTTCCATATATTGGTTTACGCTTATTTACTTTCCCGCTGCTACTGTTACAATCACTACAAAATACCAAAAATATTTCTTTTGCTGTCTTTACTTTTGTTGCCGCTACCACCACTATCAAATTACTTTGCTACTAAGCACTTTGCTTCAGATATTAAGTTTCCAGGTGTGGTTGAATTGACAACTCAGCTGCTAATACTTGAGAATATTCTTTGGCTCCCCTTGTGTCGAATCAATAAATTTGGGTTGAATACTCTACCCATTAAAGCTGTTGCGATCCCCTATACTTGTGGGTTATCAAGACTAATTTCTCGCGCCGTTGCCGGGGAGCATAGCTCTATTCTTTGAGTCACTTGGGATTTATATCTGCTGGACATTATGAAGAACTTGAGAGATCCAAAAACCAAGATCTATCCCTCAACTACGGGGGGAGGTAAGGAACTGCCATCTAGCTCTGCACTTGATTCACCTTCTGTTATGAGTAAGTTAGCGACACCTACACCTGCTTCTACTATTCGTTCTACGAGGGGAGGTAAGGAACTGCCTGTTGGAAATATGCCCTAGAGGCAATAATAAATTGGTTATTATTATATTATATTTCATTGTTCATGATAATCGTTTATTATCCATGCTAAAATTGTATTGATAGGAAACTCAGATACATGTGTGGATACATAGACAACAACATGTCCCTAGTAAGCCTCTAGTTGACTAGCTCGTTAATCAATTGATGGTTACGGTTTCCTGACCATGGACATTGGATGTCGTTGATAACGGGATCACATCATTAGGAGAATGATGTGATGGACAAGACCCAATCCTAAGCCTAGCACAAAGATCGTGTAGTTCGTATGCTAAAGCTTTTCTAATGTCAAGTATCATTTCCTTAGACCATGAGATTGTGCAACTCCCGGATACCGTAGGAATGCTTTGGGTGTGCCAAACGTCACAACATAACTGGGTGGCTATAAAGGTACACTATAGGTATCTCCGAAAGTGTCTGTTGGGTTGGCACGAATCGAGACTGGGATTTGTCACTCCGTGTAAACGGAGAGGTATCTCTGGGCCCACTCGGTAGGACATCATCATAATGTGCACAATGTGACCAAGGAGTTGATCACGGGATGATGTGTTACGGAACGAGTAAAGAGACTTGCCGGTAACGAGATTGAACAAGGTATCGGGATACCGACGATCGAATCTCGGGCAAGTATCATACCGATGGACAAAGGGAATTGTATACGGGATTGATTTAATCCTTGACATCGTGGTTCATCCGATGAGATCATCGTGGAACATGTGGGAGCCAACATGGGTATCCAGATCCTGCTGTTGGTTATTGACCGGAGAGTTGTCTCGGCCATGTCCGCATGACTCCCGAACCCGTAGGGTCTACACACTTAAGGTTCGATGATGCTAGGGTTATAGGGAATAGATATACGTGGTTACCGAATGTTGTTCGGAGTCCCGGATGAGATCCCGGACATTACGAGGAGTTCCGGATTGGTCCGGAGGTAAAGATTTATATATGGGAAGTCCTGTTTTGGTCACCGGAAAAGTTTCGGGTGCTATCGGTAACGTATCGGGACCACCGGGAGGGTCCCGGGGGTCCACCAGGTGGGGCTACCTGCCCCAGAGGGCTGCGTGGGCCAAGTGTGAGAGGGGACCAGCCCCAGGTGGGCTGGTGCGCCCCCCCACCAGGGCCCAAGGCAAAGAGAGAAGGGAAAAGGGGGAAACCCTAGGCTCATATGGGCCTAAGGCCCACCTAGTGGTGCGCCCCCCTCTCTCCCCTTGGCCGCCCCTAGATGGGATCTAGGGCTGGCCGCCACCCCTAGGGATGGAAACCTAGGTGGGGGCTCAGCCCCTCCCTTTCCCCTATATATAGTGGGGTTTTGGGCTGCCGTACACACGAGAACATCTCCTTGGCGCAGCCCTACCCCTCTCCCTCCTCGTCTCTTGCGGTGCTTGGCGAAGCCCTGCTGGAGTACCGCGCTCCTCTACCACCACCATGCCGTCGTGCTGCTGCTGGATGGAGTCTTCCCCAACCTCTCCTTCTCCCCTTGCTGGATCAAGGCGTAGGAGACGTCACCGGGCTGTACGTTTGTTGAACGCGGAGGTGCCGTCCGTTCGGCACTAGGATCATTGGTGATTTGGATCACGACGAGTACGACTCCATCAACCCCATTCACTTGAACGCTTCCGCTTAGCGATCTACAATGGTATGTAGATGCACTCTCCTGCCCCTCGTTGCTAGATTACTCCATAGATTGATCTTGGTGATGCGTAGAAAATTTTGAATTTCTGCTATGATCCCCAACAGTGGCATCATGAGCTAGGTCTATGCCTAGTTTCTATGCACGAGTAGAAAACAAAGCAGTTGTTGGCGTGGATTTTGTCAATTTACTTGCCGTTACTAGTCTTATCTTGATTCGGCGGCATCGTGGGATGAAGCGGCCCAGACCGACCTTACACGTACTCTTATGTGAGACTGGTTCCATCGACTGACATGCACTAGTTGCATAAGGTGGCTAGCGGGTGTCTGTCTCTCCCACTTTAGTTGGATTGGATTCGATGAAAAGGGTCCTTATGAAGGGTAAATAGAAATTGGCATATCATGTTGTGGTTTTCGCGTAGGTAAGAAACGTTCTTGCTAGAAACCTATAGCAGCCACGTAAAAACTTGCAACAACAATTAGAGGACGTCTAACTTGTTTTTGCAGCATATGCCTTGTGATGTGATATGGCCAAAAGGATGTGATGACTGATATATGTGATATATGAGATTGATCATGTTCTTGTAATAGGAATCACGACTTGCATGTCAATGAGTAGGACAACCGGCAGGAGCCATAGGAGTTGTCTTAATTTATTTATGACTTGCGTGTCAACATAAACGTCATGTAATTACTTTACTTTATTGCTAAAGCGTTAGCCATAGTAGTAGAAGTAATAGATGACGAGACAAGTTCAAGAAGACACGATGATGGAGATCATGATGATGGAGATCATGGTGTCATGCCGGTGACAACAATGATCATGGAGCCCCAAAGATGGAGATCAAAAGGTGCAAAATGATATTGGCCATATCATGTCACTATTTGACTGCATGTGATGTTTATCATGTTTTACATCTTATTTTCTTAGAACGACGGTAGCTTAAATAAGATGATCTCTCGCTAAAATTTCAAGGAAGTGTTCCCCCTAACTGTGCATCGTTGCGAAGGTTCGTTGTTTCGAAGAACCACGTGATGATCGGGTGTGATAGGTTCTAACGTTCGAATACAACGGGTGTAAGCCAGATTTACACACGCAATACACTTAGGTTGACTTGACGAGCCTAGCATGTACAGACATGGCCTCGGAACATGGAAGACCGAAAGGTCGAGCATGAGTCGTATAGAAGATACGATCAACATGAAGATGTTCACCGATGTTGACTAGTCCGTCTCACGTGATGATCGGACACGGCCTAGTTGACTCGGATCATGTTTCACTTAGATGACTAGAGGGATGTCTATCCGAGTGGGAGTTCATTAAATAATTTGATTAGATGAACTCAATTACCATGAACATAGTCTAAATTGTTTTTGCAAATATGTTGTAGATGAATAGCTCACGTTGTAGCTCCCTGTTTCAATACATTCCTAGAGAAAGACCAAGTTGAAAGATATTGTAAGCACTGATGCGGACTAGGTCCATAGTCCGAGGAGTGTCCTCACTGCTACACCGAAGGCTTACGTCTTTGATGCACCACTCGATGTGCAAACCCCTACAACGTCGTCTGTGGATGTTGTGAACACCTGACAGACACATCCTGATGACTACTTGATAGTTTAGTGCACCATACTTTACGGCTTAGAATCGGGATTCCAATGATGTTTTGAACGCCATAGAACATATGAGATGTTCCAAGAGCTGAAATTGGGATTTCAGGCTCATGCCCGTGTTGAGAGGTGTGAGACCTCTGACAAGTTCTTTTGCCAACAAGATGGAGGAGAATAGCTCAGCTAGTGAGCATGTGCTCAGAATGTCTGGGTGCTACAATCACTTAAATCAAGTGGGAGTTAAACTTCCAGATAAAATAGTGATTGATAGAGTTCTCTAGCCACTATCACTAAGCTACTAGATCTTCGTGATGAACTATGACATGCAAGGGATGGAGTTGATCCCGGAGCTATTCGCGGTGCTTAAGACCGCAAAAGGTAGAAATCAAAAAGGAGCATCAAGTGTTGATGGTTTAACAAGACCACTGGTTTCAAGAAGGGCAAGGGCTAGAAGGGAAACTTCATGGATGGCAAACCAGTTGCCGCTCCAGTGAAGGAACCCAAGGTTGAACCCAAACCCGAGACTGAGTGCTTCTATTGTAAGGGGAACGATCACTGGTAGCGGAATTACCCCAAATGCATGGTAGATAAGAAGGCTGGCAACTTC